>NC_090928.1:858999527-859307060 GCF_040938575.1 Ambystoma mexicanum
TGCAGGCACTTCAACACTGAGAAGGCACTAGGCACACATGTGGCAAGAAGAACACAGGGGATCCTTCCAGGCCATGTGCACCATGTTTGATCAATACCGGAGGCAGCTGATGGCAGAGATGGCAGTGGGCAAGGCAAGCTGCGGAGATGGTGTTCAGGGCTGAAGTGGTGCTGAGGCAGGCAAGGAGGCAGTCCGGCTTCCTGGAGGATATTTGTTGGTTGGCAGAGAAGCCAGAGAGGCAGATGATGGCCACCCTGCAAGCCCTCAAGGCAACAAGGGAGGCGTGCCTATTTGAGGGGGACATGGAATATGACTCAGCCCTGGTGGAGGTCTTGTCTGAAATTGCAGAGGACTAGCCCGCAGCCTATGTATATATTTCATTAGGATTTTACTTTTATTTTTTTAAATCCCTGGACACTTTTAAGCTTCCCTTCATTTTATTGTTTATAGTTCTATTTTGATACAGGTTTTCATTCAGTTCATTCCACGCTTCTTGCAATCTTTTTGTCTGTGTGCACATTTACTTTTTTCATGTTCTCCCGGTGCATGTGTTTGGTGTCTGTCATGTGGATTGAGGCCTCACTGTGTGTGTCCTGTTGTTACTGAGATGTGCATGTGCTTGACATGTGGGAGTGGGACCATCAGACAGCATTGGAGGATTTTATGATTCGATTCCATGTGCAGGGGCACTTCGTTTTGTTGTAGGTGTGTTGTTGGAGTGAAGGCTTGTGTTCTGTGTGTAATGGTGTTCATACAGGCATGGTTGTGGTGATGTGTGAGATATCTCATGATGGTGTTTGTACTCTCCCGTTGTGGATGGATACCTACTTTTAATGTGTATTGACACATGTTCCACATGTTTACGTTGTGTGTTTTATCTTGTGTCATCTCATTTGCCTCTGCACATTCGCTACTAGAGGTGGAGATCATTGTACATTGATTTCCTTTCTGGTCCACTGATGTTTAGGTGTTTCTTTGGCACTTGCCTGACAATGTGCATGTGCCTACACTTTATTCACTGTTGTAGGTATTTTGCATTCCGGGTGTTGAGATGAGATCTGGCCTTACTGTGGATGGGTGAGCTGGATGCATCACTTGTGCAGTAGATGGTATATTGCTGTGTCATTCCCATGTCATGGTCACCCACCCGCACCCATCTGCAATCACCCACCACCTACCTACTCTCATTTCATGCATCTCCTCTGCCACTGGAATACAGCTGAGTCCCATGATTTTTGTTTCAGTCTAGAAGCACACATTTCCTGTCTCCCTGAGTCGCACACTCTCTGACTGGCTTCCCATCACCCATACACAGGCCTGTTCCTGCTTTTGTCACTGGCAGGGACTTTGCCACCCCTACCTACTGGCATACTTTTACACAGGCTGAAATGCACCGAGGCATTATTCGTGATTCATTGTACTTCTGTCCTCCAAGGGCATTGACTTGCAGTGCTTTGAGGCCATTGCACTTGCACAGAGGCACTGTACATATGCCGCATTGCATTGTCATGTCACATGCACATGGGGATGGCCACAGTGTAGGTGTTGCAACAGTGTGTTGTCATGTTGTGGTGCAGCGGATTCTGGTCTAACAGGGAGTGATAGAAGATGCTCCTGTCCTGGATTAAACACCAGTCCCTCCCAGTTGTTTGTGTTGATATGACCATCACAGGATTTAAATTTTTATTCCAACATTGCAAAACATAAACGTCACCAATGAATACAATATCTTAGGCAAACAATCAACATTGCATATAGAAACTAATTTTACAAAAGAAAGAGATAGATATGAGATGGCATTTATAACGTCCCTATACACAAGTGTTTCAAGGTGCGACAAGGCAAGGGAGGGGAAACAGAGGGAAGACAGACAATGGGCCTCATTACACGGATGGCGGTGAACCATGGCGCTCTTAGCGCCATGGTTCATGCCGGTAAAATACCGGCACCGCCTTGGTGGAAAGGGGAATTACCGCCCTATTCCAAGGTTGGCGGGGCGGTAATTCCCCCTTCCACCATTGCCCTTCCCCATTCCCATTTTCGCCCCATAGGGCTCTATGGGAATGGGTGAAGGCGCTAATTATGGTACCGCAAATTGCAGTACCGTAATTAGCTCCCTGGTCCCTTCGCGGGTTGGTTTTTAATGCCTGCACAAAGCAGGCGTTAAATTCCCCAACCCGCAAAGGGACCTCGTAGTAAGGCGGTAAGGATTTACCGGTACCGGTAAAATACCGGTACCGGTAAACCCTTACCGCCATCCGTGTAATGAGGCCCAATGATCCTACTAGGCCAGGTGACATTGAGATCGTGCAAGTGCAGGGGAGGCGGAAACGGGAAAAGTACAGTGGGGAAGGGGACAGTGCAGTATATAGGATAACAGTAAAATAATAGGACAGTAATAAAAGTGTGGCCAGCTGGTGGCAAGTGCAAGGGTAAATGCGGACATCAAGGGTCAAGTGCTAGTAGGGAGTGTAGGGATACAGAAACAGTCCCTGAGTGCAAGGGAGCAGTGCAGGTGTGTAACTGGCAGGGAGGGGACCGGGGCCCGAGATCAGAGGGTAGCCAGGTAACCAGTGCAGTTTCAGATTCAGCCAGGAGATCAGCAGGGGAGAGGAGGAGAGAAAGCAGAAGCAAAGAGGAAGGTCTTGAGGTGATACCGGAACCAGAGATGGTTCTCTTCAAGTTTCAGAGAGGCAGGGAGGATGTTCCAGAGGGAGGCCTCAGCCGAAGAAAGAGATCTACCACCAATTCGCTGCTTGGAGAAGCGACTGACCCTGAGGGAGTTGGAGACGGACGAGCGAAGAGCTCGAGAAGGAAGATTTTTAGGAAGAGGGAGTGAAAGGTATTGAGGCCCCAGGGCCCGGAAGGCCTTGTGGACAATGCAGAGGGTTTTGAACTTAATCCTCACAGCCACTGGGAGGCAGTGCAGAGGTTTCAGTCCTGGAGAGATATGTTCCCTGGGCTTGAGGCCAAGGACAAGTCTCGCAGTGCTATTTTGGATGAGTTGCACAGGTCAGAGAGTTGAGGCAGGCAGATTTAGAAAGAAGCATTTGCAGTAGTCCAGCCTGGAGAGAACCAGAGTTCTGGAGTCACTGAGCTTCTGGGGGAAGGAGAGGAAAGGAAGAATACCCCTGAGGAGGTGCAGCTGGTATTGTGACTTCTTAGAGATGTCAGAGATGTGAAGAGAGAAGGAAAGTGTGGAGTCGAAGATGACCCCAAGGTTTTTAGCCTTACAGGTGGGAGCAGGAAGAGGGCCAAAAGAGGCCGGCCAGAGAGTGACAGGAAAGGAGGGAGCAGGTGTGCTGATGAGGAGAATCTCAGTCTTACTGGCATTAATGCAGAGATCATTGGCTGCACACCACTCCTGGATGGCGGACAGACAGTCTGAGATGAGAGAGGGAGAAGAGGTGGCAGAAGGAAGCCTGAAAATGAGTTGAGTGTCATCCGCATAGCACTGAAAGGTGGGGCAGAGAGCGGCAATGCAGTGGGCAAGAAGTGCCAGGTATTTGTTGAACAGCCAGAGAGAGAGGTTTAGACCCCTGGGGAACGGTAGAAGTAGAGGTAGAGATAGAGGAGAGGAAGAACCCAAGTTGGACCTGGGAGGGTCGATCAGAGAGGAAGGAGGTCAGCCAAGCCAGGGTCTGATCAGTGGGTTATCACAGAGACGGTTTAGCAGGGTGGCATGGTTGACCATGTCAAAGGCAGAAAAGAGATCAAGTAAGATGAGGACACAGGGGGTGTTGGAGTCAAGGTTGGAGGGCAGGTATTCATGGATGTTCAGGAGGGCAGTTTCCGTGCTTCTGGCACCTCTGAAGCCAGACTGATGGTCATGGAGACAACCAACAGATTTAGTGTGGAGATTAAGCTGGAAGATGGCCAGCTTTTCCAGGAATTTGCCCAGGAAAGGAGTGATGGAGATTGGAGGTTAGTTAGCTGGGCAGGAAGGGTCAGCAGAAGGTTTCTTGAGCAGAGGGTGCACAAACGGAGTGCTTCAGGGGGAGGGTAAGACTCCAGTGGCGAAGGAGTGGTTGCAGAAATCAGCCAGGGCAGGAGCCAGGGTGTCAATGTGGTCCTTGATGGTTTTGGAGGAGCATAGGTGAACCTTGTTTTGACAAGACTTTCATGAATCGGACTTGTCTAGAAACCTCGTCTGAGGAGAATAGGGGAAAGGCAAAGAAGGAGAGAGGAGAGGTGGCCGAAGAAGGGTCAGAGGTAGAGCAGGGAGTAGAGGGAGGAGAGGGAGAGGAAGAGAGAGAAGACAGGATGTCATGGGTTTTTGAGATGAAATGAGAAGCCAGGACTGTGCAGAGGGCCTGGGAGGGGACAGGAGAGATAGAGACTGCAGCAGGATTGGCCAGCTCCTTGCAGATTTTAAAGAGTTTAGCCGAGTTGCGAGATGCCGCGGAGACGCAGGCTTGGATGTGGACTTCTTCTTGGTGAGGTATATGTGACAGGTATATATGTTGGAGGTGTATATGTGACAGGTATACTTCATGATGGATGCAGGCCAGAGGAGTTGAATTACGTTGACGCTCCACAATTGACTGGTAGGGGGGCAGACTGGCAGGGGTCTGCCTGGGATGATGGGCAGAGGTGAGAAGGGGTGGTGTCAGGACTTTAGGCGCCTGCCTGGGTTGGGTCAGAGGTCAGGGGGTGGTGGGGTTTGGTGTACTTGCAGGGGGATGTGGTGGCAGTCAGGGGTTAGGTGGGGTGGTGGGTGGTATCAGGACTTGAGGGGGACTGGCTGGGGGTTGTGGTGGAAGTCAGGGGTGAGGGGAGGGCTGTACTAGCAGGGGGCTGCCTGGTGGTTGTGGTGGAGGTCAGGGAGGTGGGAGTCATGTCAGGACTTCAAGGTGCTGCATGGGGTTTGTGGGGGAGGTCAAGAGGGTGTGGGGAGTATGCTGTATTTACAGGGGCCTGCCTGGGGGTTGTGACAGAGGTAAGTGAGGTGCGGGTGGGGGTGCACTAGCAGGGGGCAGGCTGGGGTTTGTGGTGGAGGTCAAGGGGGTGAGGGAAGTGGGTGTACTAGCAGTGGGCATCCTGGGTGTTGTGGTGGAGGTCATGGGGGTGAGGGATGGTGTCAGGACTTGCAGGGTCTGCCTGGGGGTTATGGTGGAGGTAAGGGGTGGTGGTGGGTAGTGTCAGAACTTGAGGTTTTTATGGTGGAGTTGAAGGGGGTGTGGGGAAGGGGATGTACTTGCCGGGGGCTGGTTGAGGTGGAGGTTACGCGATAGTGGGTGGTGTCAGGACTTGAAGGTGCTGCTATGAGGGGTGTAGGCCAGCAGTTTAGGTGCCTTGAAACTAGGGTTGCTATGGGTTTCACTTTGGTGCTGCCTTGAGTCACAGGTTGACGGTCCACAGTTTCGCTGGGGTGCTAACTTGAGTTGTGTGGGAATGGCACGCAATTTCGCCGGGGTGCTGCCTTGAGTTTCAGGTTGACAGTGTGCAGTTTCACTGGGGTTCTGCCTTCAGTTGTGTGGGGACGGCACACAGTTTCACTGAGGTGCTGCCTTGAGTTACGGGTTAACGGTCTGCAGTTTCGCCGGGGTGCTGTCTTGAGTTGCGGGTGGACAACATGCAGTTTTGCAGGGGTGCTGCCTTGAGTTGCGTGGGGATGCCATGCAGTTTTGTCGGGTGCTGTCTTGAGTTACGCTTTCATGGTCTGTGGTTTCGCCAGGGTGCTGCCTTGAGTTACGGGGGAGATGGTCTGCAGTTTCGCCGGGGTGCGGTCTTGAGTTGCGGGGGGACAACATGCAGTTTTGCTGGGGTGCTGCCTTGAGTTGCGTGGGGGTGACATGCACTTTTGTCGGGGTGCTGCCTTGAGTTACGGGTTGATGGTCTGCGGTTTCACCAGGGTGCTGCCTTGAGTTACGGGGGGAGGCCACGCAGTTTCGCCGGGGTGCTGCCGTGAGATGCAGGGGGCGGCATGAAGTTTCACCAGGGTGCTGCCTTGAGTTAAGAGGGGGACGGCAAGCAGTTTTGCCCGGATGCTGCCTTAAGTTACGGGTTGACGGTCTGCAGTTTTGCCGGAGTGCTGCCTTGAGTTGCAGGGGTATGACATGCGGTTTCGCTGGGGTGCTGCCTTGAGTAGCGTGGGGATGCCACGCAGTTTCACCAAAGTGCTGCATTCAGTTACTGGTTGACGGTCTGCAGTTTCGCCGGGTGCTGCCTGGAGTTGCGGGAGGACGACACGCAGTTTTGCCAAGATGGTGGCTTGAGTTACGGGTTGGCGGCACACAGTTTCGTCAGGGTCAATGGAGGGGCAAAGGTGGGAGCAAAGGTTGTTAGCTGTCGCTGGTTTTTGTTTGCATGAGGGCGTGTTGTGGGAGTTCTAGGCGCAACTCAATTTTCTTTGCCCCTCGGGTTACTTTACACTTTTGAATCCATGAATAGGCGAAACACACAAAAATACTCTTACGCGCAAGTAGGTGCAAAGTTGTTTTAGGCGCTAAGTACTTTGCTGAGACTTTGTACTTTTTCTATGAATTGGTCCCTCAAGAACAGGGGTGTGCCAGCCGATAGGTTCGAAGAGAAAAGTACCTGCTATGCTAAGAAAGGAAGGCACGCCGGAGTCTGCTTGCAGGAGGGAAGTAGAGGCCTGCAGCTGTCATCGTCGGATCCCACAACCCCCACTTTTGTGCCTGAATACACAAAACAAACCAGGGAAGGCAACAATAGTTGTGCATCTTCAATGCGTTATTGCAAGGTGCATGCGACAGAACACGAACAGCAGCAGAAACAATAACAAAACAATGGTAATCTGTACTATGCTAGATAAGAGAGGCATGTAAAGTTGAACATAAGCGGAAGCGGAAGACACAAAAAATGTCGGCACGTGACTAGCACGTAAGTCATAAATTGCAGTAGGTAGCCCATCACAGTGCATTCTCTTTGGTGAGGTAACGGTCAGCACGCCCAACCCATGGACTCCATAACTCTGGAAAACCAGCACTGTCAGACCACAGACTGCAGAGCGCGTGCACCTGAACGTTCTTCTGCCTTCCTACATCTTTCGACCCTCTGTAGCCCATCAGCAGCAGGACTCCACTGCACCTGGCACGTTCCAGTCCGTTGTCCGTTTTCAGGCGCACGTCAGCACGTCAGTGAACATGCATGACACAACTCCACAAGACAGAGGAAGGAAATAGAGAGGCGGCCTCGAGCACATTCAATACCCATGGATCCGCTCATGTCACTTAACTCAGAGCAACTTTTTACAATACAAACTATATTTCGGCAATGCCATAAAACATTCACCAAAAATGTGTATAATTATTTTAAAGAATCCTAGCATACGATAAAATACATAAACATCCAGAGAGTCATACACATTCATAGGTTCCCATTATAAGGTGCCACGGGAGAATACACATCGGTAAAACAGCACAGTGTCTTGCCAAGGGATATGCGAAAGTTGTGTACACTGTGTGACATTCCCTGGTATACAACAGCAATTCAGTTCTACACCTCAAAGGGATTAAATACAATAACACGTATGATGAAACAATTTAACTATAAGAATCAAGTAAAATCGTAAATCCAGGTCAATTTTATTTCTAATCAACTAAACGAACATTTGTAAATACTTGCAGTACTTAAAAACGACTTCACTTTTTATATAGGCACTATTCTAAAAACGACCTACTAATTCCTATGCTTGGTCTGCATATAGGTACAACCCTTCTGATATTCAGGAAATCCCACGGTAGACTAAGGTATTGATGATTTAAATGATCCCTACTACTTAAACACTGATGCGGGAAGGCCGTTCTTTAAACATTCAATGCAGAAGGAAACGAAGTTGCACAGTATGAGATTATTCCGAAATGGCTCTCTTGTAGTGCTGTCTGGTGGTCTGTCTCTGCAATTAAGTTGGGCTGAATAGAAAGCATCCAGAGAGAGTTCGCGCACCCGTTAAGCTTTGCATAACCGCTGTGTCATCGCACTGAACCGCAGCAAGACTGGCCCATTCAACATCCATCTCACGAAGCACACATTGGCACATTTGATTCAGTCAAATCGGTTTCTCACAAATACATTGGGGCATTTTAATGACATTTCTGGCTGCACTTGTCCTATGATAGCAACGCCCGCACACTGCATGTTATATAATACACATGGTGACTATAAACGTATTATGAGGGCATTTGAGGGTGCACTTGCCTTATGCTAGGAGCACATCCACGTTGCAGGGTATCGCATACATTTGGTGACTATAACGTTCGTATGATGGATGGCATTTTTGTGGTATTAGAGGATGCACCTGAAACAGTGGGCCTATTCCTTACTTGGGGTTACGTACACGACATATTAAGGCATTATTGGTTTGTTTGAGGAACTGTTTAGCAGATGTCGGCAGCAACTGCACATATGGGAAGTGGGAGAGGAATCATACTTTAGCACATGGTGACTATACAAGGACTTTAATGGCACTCGTACAGTACTCGAGAGTGCACTTGGTAAATTACATCCAAACCCTATTTGCTATGGCACCCCAGCATGCCTCACTGTCAATGTAACATATGCCACATGCATGTACACAGTTAGTCACATTTTATATTTTAAAACATAGCAGTATTTGATCAATTATTTTGTTGTTAACTGCCAAGCCTTTTGTAATGGCGCCTTGAAACACCATTTGTTGTAAAGGCGCCTTACAAATATCCAATACAATTAAAATAAACTAGTGCAGCATGGTCCAGTGACATATTTTAGCATTCTTTTGTTTCAAACATTAAATCATTGTTTGTTTGTATTGTCATGGTTCATTAGCAATAAATAACCTAGGTTGGAGAAGTTAAGTGTGACAGCAACAGTCTCCTCTCTGGTGGCAACCTGCAATCATGGTACACAATGCGTCACCAGGAGACACAGCCTTCACGTAACCTGATCGTGCGGGTCTAGCGAATCCCATCTCTAAGGCGACCAGAGATGGGCCCCGGGGCGTCCGCTGGACCATGCCCGAGAGTGCCTGTGCGCTGAGCGGATCACCGGAGGAGCGAAGGACGCGCTCCTAACCACCGGCGCTTTTCCCCTCACCACCATGAATTTCGGGGAGCACGAGGCGGTGGCGCAGGAAAGAAACACTCCCCTCAGCCAACAGGAAAGCCGCGTGCTCTCAGGCATCGCGAGCCCCTCTCAGGTAAGCTAGAATCACCTCAGCTCCGCGGGGGCCGAGAAGCGCATGCGTCGTAACGACGCTTAGTTCAAGGCCGCTTCTTAGCGCACAATGCCGCCTGCCATTGATCAGGAGGTGGTCTGGTCAGCTGGGTATGGCCGTACCGAGGGGAGCTGGGAAAGAGGAGGGGGCAAGCCCCTCCACCCATGTACATGGGATGTTGCAGGGATGTCAAGAGCAAGTTAGACGTTTGTGAAAAGTCGTTCCTCGGTGATACATACAACGTGGAGTTTACCAGCAACCAGAGGCTAGGGAGAACATAGACCTGTGTGCATTCCTAAGTATACTGCTTTTTTGTGTGTGCTTTTTAGTGTATGTTGTATATTAAATGATGTTTTATACTAACAGTCAACGCGAAACACTTAATCGAACTGCAATTATGAATATAACAAAACGGGGAAACTGCAGAAAGCACACAATTTACTAGAATCCATCAAAGTAAAAATATAAGGACTATAACACAAGATCTGAGGTATAAAGAATTTGCCTGAACAAATGAAAATCGTGTTTTAGATGGAGGGTGCGTACTTCGCTGGAGATGAGGCGATCTCTAGAGAGACCCCAGCGCAGTGAGGGAGATTTGGGCCTGTCCTGTTGGTGGTTGGTGTTCTGATCAATCGGCTGTCTTGCGCAAGATCTCCCATGCCTTTTTTACGCATGTTGCAGGTAGGCCATAGAATCCGGGCACCCCTGTGGCAAGCAGTGTACGTAACAAAGAAAATGTGAGCGAGGAAATAAGAATACTCCTATGTCCCTTCCCCTTTCCTCCATACTTGTGGGACATTCCGTCCTTCAGGGAGGGGACCAGAGCACTTTTTAATAGCATCAAAACATTTACTTTATTGTCCTTCTTTTATTTTTAAATGGTGCCACCGCACGTGACCGTAGCCCCGCCTTCCTGAGCTGTGTCCCGTGCATACCCCTTCAGTACTTTTCTCCACACGGTCAGTCGGATGCACTTGCATCATTCATGCTCCGGTTCCACGGTCATCTTTCCTCCATCTATGCCAGAGCGTCTGCGATTCATGTCCTGTTCATCATGCGAACGTCGGTTCACGAGGGCAGATCCCCACTCTCTCTGCCTGGAGTGCTTAGGCCCGGAACACCATTGGACTTGTGCTTCTACTGAGACTCCCTCCCCGTCCGGGCACTCCAGCATTGGCTTGTCAGGTGGCAGGAGGTGTTTCAATGCATACCTCCACCACATTTACAGCTGTTCATTGAAGAAAAAAGGAAACGGCCAGTAAGTTCATTCCTTTTCATGGCACCCTGGCCAGGAGACTCCTTCCCCGGGTCTTCTGGGTCTGGGAGGGGCTCAAGTAGCTACATTACCCAGGATCTCCCTGAGATGTCCCGCAAGGGATCTAACGGTGCTCCTGAGTTTCCCCCGAGGACCCCTGCAAGGGGGCTGCCATTACCGGATCTCTTCTTCTGAGGTTCCCCTTCTAAGGGCTAAAACTAGGACCAGTACATCTGGGGCTGTTGTCACAGGGGTCAGCCCCCAGGTTTCCACTTCTGGAACTAAGTGTACCGAGTCTCGGCTCGCGGACCCTGTCAAGGTGACTAAGTGTACCGGGGTTACTTCTGAGGTACCCCTTCTTGGGGCTATATCTGCGACCAGCAAGATTGAGGGGAACCCCTATTAGGCTCTGGCTTCCGGGGGTGACTCTAAGCCTCCCCACACTCAGACCTGTGGTGGAACCAAACCTGCTGAGGGGGCAAAGAAGCTGGTCAAGCACCATAATTCTTCCAGTACCGGCTCCGTTGAGGTTCCCTCACTTGGGGCTGATTCAGCAGCAGTCATTAAGGTGTCTCAGAAACACTCTAGATCTGCTAGCACTGGCCCTGCCGAGGTTCTATGTCACAAGGCCAAAATGGCACATAAGACCCCTGACTCCCCTGGAGTGACTACGGTCTCACTCACACCTGTGACGTTGATCCCATCAGGTGTTGACAAAATGGCGGTCCAACCCCCGAGGTCTACGGCGGGCATTTTGACTACCTCTCTTACACCAGCGTTCATCACGGCTGGTGCTGAGGGGCCTATTTTTGAGGCAGAGCAGCCTTTTCCACATTTTGTGGATAATAAAAACCTGTTCCGCCCTGCAATGGATTGGCGTGCTCAGACTCGGCTGCCGCATACAGTCTCGCTCCCTCCTGCATCCGCTCTTTTGATCTATGTGGATCCAGTTGGTGGGGGGACCATCTTGGCAACCATCCTCTTTGCGATCCTGGGGTTATGCCCCTTCTGAGCAGCCTCTGCCCACTCCAGCACCTAGACCCTCATCTGAGGATGCTTTTTTTTGGCAAGTTTCAAACACGTATGCATTCAGATCCCATGAAGGTGTACCTTAAGGATTTATTTAAGGAAATGCATCCTAAGCCGCCTGAACCGGCCCCTGCTCCAGCAATCCATATGCAGCTTCCGGTGGTGCCACCTCCTCCACCTTTCCCTGTGGGGCCTCCTCCCCCACTGCCTCCTCTCCCTCCACACTCCCCTTTGGAAAAGACTCTGGTTGCTCTGTCAACCATGCCTTCGGGGCATGAGGCGGCAGGTGTGGTGAATCAGACTTCTGCTCCTGTCTTACTGGATGAAGACCAGATGGAGCAGGATGGTGATGACCCACCTCACTCTATTATAGCCTTTCACGAGCGGGTGCTGGATAGGATGGCACTGCTAGAAATTCCGATACCCGAGCCCCCAGCTCAACAAGAGGGAGTACTTTTTGTAGCCTTCACTCTGTCGACACAGGAACGAACTGGCCTGTTCCTTCAGAAGGCCGATGCCCGTAAGGTCTGGGAAAAACCTTATTCCGGGCAGCACGTAAACAAGAAAATTTACGCTCACTACAAGCTTCACACGTCTGAGGAAATATCCTTATCGGCATGCCCGCTCCCTTCTTCGACGGTGGTGGCAGCAGCTACGCTCCAGTCAAAGCCAGCGTCTACATCCTCCACTGCAGCGTCTCAGATCCTCTCCAAGGAGGACAAGCTTCTTGACGCCACTGGGAAAAAGGTTTTTACAATTCGGCTCTTCAGCTGCCTTTCGGCTAATAATGAGCTTATCCTGGCGGCTGCCAATGCCAAACTGTGGAAGGAGCTAGCCAAGTTTCAGGAATGTATTCCTCCTGATAGGCTTGAAGACTTCAACGGCGGCTTATCTGACGCCAGGGTTATGGCGCAGGATCTACTTGAGGCTGCGGCCCGTCCTGTAGACACTTCCGCTCGAGGCCTTTTGGTCGGAGTAGATTTCTCCCGCCAAGTGTGGCTGCATACTATGAAGTTTTTGAAGGAAGTTCAGGACAAGGTGTTTGATCTCCCCTTCTAGGGTAAAGAACTGTTCCACTCCTTATCGGACGAGGAACTCACAAAGACCAAGGCAAATACTCAAACTGCCAAGTCATTGTCGGTCCTTGTGAAATTGCCAGCAAAGGCACCTTATACTCAGAGGTCGGGGTCTCAAACAAGGTCCTTCTCTGGTTTCAGAGGTTTTCAGGACCGCCGTGAGCACTGATCAGAGGCTTCAGCTGGTGGGCCCTACCGTAAACTGCAACAGCAAGATGGCCAGTTTTTCTCTCACCTGACAGCCTCCTCTTCAGCAACATGTGGTCTCTCTGCCAGAAAAACATCTAAATGATATTTTCCATCGGTCGCACAAGACTGTGGTGGGACGACACATTTCTTCTCATCTGGAGGCCTGGCAGACCATCACAGAAGACCGATGGGTTTTGACAGTTGCTCGGGTGGGCTTCCGCTTGACCATCCCCCCTACTCCACCTTCTCATCCTCCTTTTCTGCAGACTGGGTCGCCCTCCCTCAAGCCGAGGTTCAGAAATTTCTAGACCTCAGAGCATTGGAACCTGTTCCCTTGATGGAGCAAGGGGAGGGCTATCACTCCCGTCTGTTTACAGTGCCAAAACCATACAGGCTGGTCTGCGCAATATCCTCAACCTATCCAAGTTCACTCTCTTTCCATCCCAAGAGAAATTAAAGATGAATACACTCTGCCAGATAAAGTCTTCTCTCTGGAAGTGCGATTGGCTCAGCGTGGTAGACCTTCAGGATACATACATGCATATTCTGACCTGGAGCCCGCATCGTGGGAACAGAACACTTCCAGTATCGTGTGCTTTTGTTTGGTCTCAGCTTGGCACTGCATGTCTCTACGAAGATATTATTGGTTGTCGCAGCTCCTGTGCAGTCCTTGCCCACAGGCCGCTACGGCCAAACTTCAGTCACTCATTCAGCTCCTGTTCCATCTTGGGCTGTCGGTGAACTGGGGGAAATTGTGGATGACGGGCGCTCAAAACCTGATCTTTCTGGGTTTCCGTTGGGATACCGTCAGTACCAGAGTGTTCCTGATGGAGGATAGGATAGCAAACCCTTCGGCCGCGTGCCAGCTCTTCCTGCAGTCCTCTCACCTGTCGGCTTGGTGGTTCCAGAGACTCCTGGGCATCATGGCCTCTTGCATGTTAGCTCTTCCTCTTGCACACCTGAAAATGAGGCACACTCAGCTTGCTCTTCGGAGCTGCTGGTCCCAGGCTACGGAATCAGATTCCAAGATGATTCTAGTTGCATCCTGCATGACGGCAGATCTTCAATGGTGGTCATCCGCCAGCAACCTTTCAGTGGGAACCTCCTTCCAGGAGCCCTGCTCACAAGTAACGACTACTACAGACACTGCGTCACCTCGAGGTGTATCATTTGTGGACGCCTCAAGACAGGTGGCTCCATATCAATTACCTGGAGCTCCTGGCAGTTTTTCTGGCGCTCCAGGCTTTTCAACAATCTATCACCAAGAGTGTGGTTCAAATTCGCACAAACAATTTCGTAGCTTGTTCTACATCAACAAACAGAGAGGCACCAAGTCTCCCCTTCTGGGGGATCTTGCTATCCAAATATGGAATTGGGCTATCCAACACAATGTCTTGCTCCAAGCTGTGCACATTCCGGATCACATCATTGTGGCTGCAGACTCCCTCTACCGCCAATCGGCTGCGAGTTACGAGTGGGAGATGAACACTGATGTTCTCACCAAGGTCTTCCAGCAATGGGGTATTCCCGGGGTGGACCTCTTTGCGACATCATCAAACAGGAAACGTCCTCTTTATGCTTCCAGGGATGGGCTCAGAGCGTCTTCCTTGGGGGACACCCTCGAGATCCTGTGCGACAACATGAAAGCTTATGCCTTCCTGCCATTGCCACTGATTCATTGGTCACTTTGGAAACTCAGGAGTGCATCCAACTGCACTCTCCTCTTCATAGCTCCTTGGTGGCCAGCCAGATCCTGGTTTTCAGAATTGCAGAACTTGTCGGTGTCCGCTCCGATCAGGTTGCCTCAGATTCCTGACCACCTTCACCAGAGCAATCACCGTTGTGTGAACCCCTCCCCACAATCGTTCAGCTTGGCGGCCTGGTGCCTGAGATCCTATCATTAGCGCAGTTCAACCTCTACGAGGACAACATGGGTATAATTCAAGCAGCATGAAAGCCCTCTACAAGAGCTCAATACAGGAGCAAGTGGCTCAATATTTCTCATTGGTGTCTGACCAAAGAGCTTGATCCCAGGCATGCTTCAATTGACACTGTTTTGTCTTTTGTATATGACCTTTCAGCCTCTGGCATACATGTCTTATCATGCAGGACATATTTGTCTGCCATTGCGGCTTACCTGTCTAAAGACAGTTGCTCCTTTTTCGCTGGCTAATCCAGTCGTCAAAAGACACTTTGCAGGTCTCCATCTGTTTCCCCCGGTTCGGGCCCCTCAACCCAAATGGGATCTGAATATGGTCCTTACTGCTTTATTACATAAGCCTTTTGAACCCATTGCCACTACTGAACTCAAGTACCTGTCCTGTAAAATTGCCTTTTTGATTGCAGTAACATCTGCAAGGTGAGTAAGTGAGCTTCAGGCCCTTTCTGTGGAACATCCGTTCCTAACTTTCCATAAGGATAAGGTTGTGCTTCGCACTCACCCTTTCTTCTTTCCTAAAGTGGTTTCTGAATTTCATTTGAATCATATATCTTTACCAGTATTCTTACCAAACCCAGTCTCTGAGGCCAAGAGGGTCCTGCACAACCTAGATGTCAGACGGAATAGAACGAGCGAACTCAGAAACTCTTCACAACTCTTTGTTACGTTTGGTGACACAAAAGGGAAACCAGCCTCAAAAGCATCCATCTGCCGCTGGAAAGCTTCAAGTATTTCCGAGACCTACAAGATTCAAGGCCTTCAACCACCAAAGGGCATTCATGCACATCTGGTCCGTGGCTAAGCGGCTGCTGTTGCCCTCCAAAAGTAAGCCCCTTCGGAGTCCATTGCCAAGGTGGCTACATGGACCTCCCCATCGGCTTTTTACAAACACTACTGTCTCGACCTGAGCTCACAGGCTGATGCTCAATTTGGCCAGGCAGTTCTTAAGAATTTGTTCCAATAAGGGAAATTTCCATCCACCCGTAATACCTGTCACGCGCCTGACAACCTGGCGCTTGTGGAATCCACTGCGGTATCGCCGCCATTGAAAGAGCACATCACGCTTCTTGCTACGTTGCCCAGCGGTCTAGTTTCTTTAGTGTCATGGCCGCCGGCCGAAACCTTCTTGGCAGTCCAACTTTCGTTTCTCCCTCGCTTTGCAAACCTGCCTGCTTTTCAGCTACTTTGGGGTCTGACACTTGTATTCTTTCTCTCTGCCTCAGTGGTACCTTGCTTTTCCTTGTTTGGCTAGCTTTAGCTTCTGCCTGTGTTGTTTCTGGTGCCTGGTGCTGCTATCCTCCTTTTTTCTGGGTCTCGCTCCCATTCTGTTTCTCTCCCCCTTGTGGCATCCGCGCTTTGCATCCTCTTTGGCTCCCGCCGTGCCTCTCTACCTTTTCGGCGTTTCCTCTAAGCGTCTCTCCTTGCTCTGGCCTTTACGGATCACACTTCCCTTTCTCTCTGATCTGTTTTTTTTCTCTCTCTCTCGCGCTTCCGACCGGAGAGCATATACAACCTACGGCTTCCCTAGCCCTTGCAGCAGCTGAACCGCACTCCTGCATTCTTTTCCGCTGCTATTTATGAACATACCACAGATATTCTTCTTCATTGTTAGGAGGTATTTTGGACTTGACAGTGATCCTTGTCCTACTTACCAACGGAGCCATCCTCCTCTGGCAAGAAGCTTTCCAACATCTCCCGTTCTGGAGCCCTTTCATCTGGTTGCTCTACCAAAGGACTACTACGCTTCATAGGTTTTTTCTGCCGACCTGCTTTTTCCTCTGATTGGCTGCCTCAGAAAGGGGTCCCTAGCGGTCTTGTGTACCAAGACGGCATAGTGGCTTCGACTCGAGGGAGGCCATATCTCTACTAAAAAAGAATACCTGCAGGATAAAAGGCAAGAATACCCCGAGCAGTTCAGATGAAACAGGTGAGGAGGAGGTGGTTTTGTCTGAGCTGAGTGACGACCAGGGGATTCTGACAATACCTATGGTCAGTGCTTTGGAATCTGCCACAAGTATGGAGAAAAGGGGACAGGATGTAGGAGTATGACGAAGTTACTCACTGTAGTGACTGCCTTACTCCTAGCCCATAGTCCCCTTTCCTCCATACGCCCGCCCGCCGCCCCTCTAATAAGTATCCTCTATTGTTGGTAAATGGCCTTAGATCTGGAGATAGAAAAGGACTGAAGGGCAATGCGTGGGGCGGAGCTCAGGAAGGAGGGGCTACAATCACGTGCCGTGGCCCCATGTAAAAATAAAAGAAGGACAACAAAAGTAAATTTCTTGATGCTATTAAAAAGTGCTCCGGTCCTGTCCCAAAGGATGGAATGTCCCACAAGTATGGAGGAAAGGGGATGATGGACTAGGAGTAAGTAGTCACTACGGTGAGTAACTTTGTCATTGTGCTAAAACTTAACAGATCTTCTCGTTTGAGTCTCATAACATTTTTGCCAGTTTCTCAAATTTTTGATTTGCTTCCCGCTTCCACTAATAAAAATTCCATTCCCAGTCCAAAACGTGCAGCAACACCAACAAAAATGGCAGAAGGGCACTATACAAGTGCCCCTTTTCATACTACCATGTAACTAGCTGCCTGTCTATGGGCCATGTGACCCAGCCCCATTTCTCGGGCCGGGCTGAGCCAGACGGCCCGAGGCGCAGAGCCAGACGGTCTGGGGCGCAGAGCTAATAGCTCATGAGGAGGGCACAGTAAGGGGTGTAACAGATTATTACACAGCCCACGCAAGCCAGGGAACTCCTGCCCCTACAATGAATGTGGTGCACAATAAAACGCTTTTTATTTTTTTGGTATACTACAGATTCTTTTTGAGTAGGCCTCCAAACCGTCTTGCACCCAACCTCCACAAACACACCGTGTCACAATGGAATGGGAACCAGGCCGGTGTGTATCAATAAGATATTTATTAATGTATTATTTAATGTCAAAGGAAAATCAACCAATTACAACAGCCACCAATATTGTGGCAACACAAAATGCAATAATTTCTACAAAACAACCAGGGTAAAAGATACCGTCACAGCTACTTCCTTCTTTTAATGGCAGAACAGAAAAAGAACAATTTACCACATCATGATAGCACTAGCGTTAATCACTTCCACTGCAACACCCAACCCCCCAAACATCAATTGGACTTGATTCCTTTGAATGGAAGGCAGTGGCAGGGAGTAAGAATACAGGGGGAACATCGGTTTTGGTGTAGGATAGCAGATGCAAAGAGGAATGATAGTGGCAAATGAAAATTCGTTTATCAAGGCCCAATTTAAACACAGGGACAAATTGGTTTCCCAGATCACAATGGGATTCATTCTTTTGGGCAACACTATATAACTATGACAATTTAAAAAACACTGGGAAAAAGATTGCTGGTTTCGAATTCCATCAACCCTTATCCCGTGAAATTCAATGGGGGAATTAAGTGATTGACTTACAAAAATACTAAGAGGCCGATTCATGGAATAATTAGCGCGGCTCAAGTGGGCAAAAACGTGTGAATCGCAGTGGAATAGCGAAAATCGCAGTGCAAGTACGAAAATCGCACGAAAAGCAGCGCACATCGATTCATGGAAGTCCGTGCGCGAGAAAACCAGCGGATGTGCGATAAAAAAGTGCGCGGCGCACGTTGGCGCACAGGCCATCTAACAGCGTGCCCCAGGTCACAGCGAAAATCGCACAGGCCACAGCGGAAATCGCACATAGCGCGGCGCACGCAACAAAAGTAGGCGGAACACGGGCGTAACACTCGGAATGGGGAACAACTTGCCAAAACGTGGGCGTCACGGGGGAAGTACAGGGCACAAGTGCGCGGAACGCCCACACGCTCGCCTACAACACGTATTCATGGAATAGAATAGGGCAAAAAAGCGCACGCTCAAACCAGCGCACAGGCACAAACACGACCGCCACAAGAAAGCAGGCGGTAGCGTCTCTGCGGCTGTAAGAAATGTGCGCCAAAAGGTGCGCCAACAAATAGCACCTATATACTGCCATGATGAATGTCCTATACTGTGGCCCTCCAGGACAAATGACGTGCAAAGGGGTACCCACAAACACGGACACCCGCTGACAAAAAATACGTGTGCGTGTATACCGGGGTGCGCGGGAAGTCTCACATGCGATTTGGCCGGGTACGTGTATTTCAGGGGTGCGCGGGAAGTTCCACACGCGATTTCAGCAGGGTACGTGTATTTCAGGGGTGCGCGGGAAGTTCCACACGCGATTTCATCAGGGTACGTGTATTTCAGGGGTGCGCGGGAATTTCCACACGTGATTTCAGCAGGGTACGTGTATTTCAGGGGTGCGCGGGAAGTTCCACATGCGATTTCTGCAGGGTACGTGTATTTCAGGGGTGCGCGGGAAGTTCCACACGCGATTGGCCCAGTGCGAGCAGGGTACGTGTATTTCAGGGGTGCGCGGGAATTTCCACACGCGATTTCAGCAAGGTATGTGTATTTCAGGGGTGCGCGGGAAGTTCCACACGCGATTGGCCCAGTGCGAGCAGGGTACGTGTATTTCAGGGGTGCGCGGGAATTTCCACACACGATTTCAGCAAGGTATGTGTATTTCAGGGGTGCGCGGGAAGTTCCACACGCGATTTCATCAGGGTACGTGTATTGCAGGGGTGCGCGGGAAGTTCCACACGCGATTGGGCCAGTGCGAGCAGGGTATGTGTATTTCAGGGGTGCGCGGGAATTTCCACACGCGATTTCAGCAAGGTATGTGTATTTCAGGGGTGCGCGGGAAGTTCCACACGCGATTTCATCAGGGTACGTGTATTGCAGGGGTGCGCGGGAAGTTCCACACGCGATTGGGCCAGTGCGAGCAGGGTACGTGTATTTCAGGGGTGCGCGGGAAGTTCCACACGCAATTTCAGCAAGGTATGTGTTTTTCAGGGGTGCGCGGGAAGTTCCACACGCGATTTCATCAGGGTACGTGTATTTCAGGGGTGCGCGGGAAGTTCCACACGCGATTAGCCCATTGCGAGCAGGGTATGTGTATTTCAGGGGTGCGCGGGAAGTTCCACACGCGATTTCAGCAAGGTATGTGTATTTCAGGGGTGCGCGGGAAGTTCCACACACGATTTCAGCAGGGTATGTGTATTTCAGGGGTTCTGGGGAGTACCACACGTGAATTGGCCGTGTGGGCCCTCCCAGGTGTACGCTCCACAACCTCCACGGACCCTGCAGGCAGCCCACACCATGGGGGACTACCCTGCACCCATGCTCATGTCCCGCAGGCAGCCCATCCACCATGGGCATGCCCCCCAGCCAACCCACATGTCACCTTGCACTACCGATCAACAATGCATGTCTACCACCACCCCCACCCCCCTGCCACCATGGGCATCCTCCACCAGGCCCCCACTCATGTCACCCACCACCCCCAACCCCCTGCCACCATGGGCAGCCTCCAGCAGGCCCCCACTCATGTCTCCCACCACCCCCACCCCCCAGCAGTGCAGGGGCAGCCTCCACCAGGCCCCCACTCATGTCTACCACCACCCCCACCCCCCTGCCACCATGGCCACCCTCCACCAGGCCCCCACTCATGTCCCCCTGCACCCCCACCCCCCAGCATCCAGGGTCACCCTCCACCAGGCCCCCACTCATGTCTCCCACCACCCCCACCCCCCAGCAGTGCAGGGGCAGCCTCCACCAGGTCCCCACTCATGTCTACCACCACCCCCACCCCCCTGCCACCATGGCCACCCTCCACCAGGCCCCCACTCATGTCCCCCTGCACCCCCACCCCCCAGCATCCAGGGTCACCCTCCACCAGGCCCCAACTCATGTCTCCCACCACCCCCACCCCCCAGCCACCATGGGCAGCCCCCACCAGGCCCCCACTCATGTCTCCCACCACCCCCACCCCCCAGCAGTGCAGGGGCAGCCTCCACCAGGCCCCCACTCATGTCTCCCAACACCCCCACCCCCCAGCAGTGCAGTTGCAGCCTCCACCAGGCCCCAACTCATGTCTCCCACCACCCCCACCCCCCAGCCACCAGGGGCACCCCCCACCAGGCCCCCACCCATGTTTCCCACCACCCCCACCCCCCAGCAGTGCAGGGGCAGCCTCCACCAGGCCCCCACTCATGTCTCCCACCACCCCCCTGCCAACATGGGCAGCCTCCACCAGGCCCCCACTCATGTCTCCCACCACCCCCACCCCCCAGCCACCAGGGGCAGCCCCCACCAGGCCCCCACCCATGTCTCCCACCACCCCCACCCCCCAGCAGTGCAGAGGCAGCCTCCACCAGGCCCCCACTCAGGTCTACCACCACCCCTACCCCCCAGCAGTGCAGGGGCAGCCTCCACCAGGCCCCAACTCATGTCTACCACCACCCCCACCCCCCTGCCACCGTAGGCAGCCCCCACCAGGCCCCCACCCATGTCTCCCACCACCCCCACCCCCCTGCCACCATGGGCAGCCCCCACCAGGCCCCACTCATGTCTCCCACCACCCCCACCCCCCAGCAGTGCAGGGGCAGCCTCCACCAGGCCCCAACTCATGTCTCCCACCGCCCCCACCCCCCAGCCACCAGGGGCAGCCCCCATCAGGCCCCTACCCATGTCTCCCACCACCCCCACCCCCCAGCAGTGCAGGGGCAGCCTCCACCAGGCCCCCACTCATGTCTCCCACCACCCCCACCCCCCTGCCACAATGGTCAGCCTCCACCAGGCCCCAACTCATGTCGACCACCACCCCCACCCCCCTGCCACCATGGGCAGCCCCCACCAGGCCCCCACTCATGTCTCCCACCACCCCCACCCCCCAGCAGTGCAGGGGCAGCCTCCACCAGGCCCCCACTCATGTCTCCCACCACCCCCACCCCCCTGCCACCATGGGCAGCCCCCACCAGGCCCCCACTCATGTCTCCCACCACCCCCACCCCCCAGCAGTGCAGGGGCAGCCTCCACCAGGCCCCCACTCATGTCTCCCACCACCCCCACCCCCAGCAGTGCAGGGGCAGCCTCCACCAGGCCCCAACTCATGTCTCCCACCACCCCCACCCCCCAGCCACCAGGGGCACCCCCCACCAGGCCCCCACCCATGTTTCCCACCACCCCCACCCCCCAGCAGTGCAGGGGCAGCCTCCACCAGGCCCCCACTCATGTCTCCCACCACCCCCCTGCCAACATGGGCAGCCTCCACCAGGCCCCCACTCATGTCTCCCACCACCCCCACCCCCCAGCCACCAGGGGCAGCCCCCACCAGGCCCCCACCCATGTCTCCCACCACCCCCACCCCCCAGCAGTGCAGAGGCAGCCTCCACCAGGCCCCCACTCAGGTCTACCACCACCCCCACCCCCCAGCAGTGCAGGGGCAGCCTCCACCAGGCCCCAACTCATGTCTACCACCACCCCCACCCCCCTGCCACCATAGGCAGCCCCCACCAGGCCCCCACCCATGTCTCCCACCACCCCCACCCCCCTGCTACCATGGGCAGCCCCCACCAGGCCCCACTCATGTCTCCCACCACCCCCACCCCCCAGCAGTGCAGGGGCAGCCTCCACCAGGCCCCAACTCATGTCTCCCACCGCCCCCACCCCCCAGCCACCAGGGGCAGCCCCCATCAGGCCCCTACCCATGTCTCCCACCACCCCCACCCCCCAGCAGTGCAGGGGTACGTGTATTGCAGGGGTGCGCGGGAAGTTCCACACGCGATTGGGCCAGTGCGAGCAGGGTATGTGTATTTCAGGGGTGCGTGGGAATTTCCACACGCGATTTCAGCAAGGTATGTGTATTTCAGGGGTGCGCGGGAAGTTCCACACGCGATTTCATCAGGGTACGTGTATTGCAGGGGTGCGCGGGAAGTTCCACACGCGATTGGGCCAGTGCGAGCAGGGTACGTGTATTTCAGGGGTGCGCGGGAAGTTCCACACGCAATTTCAGCAAGGTATGTGTTTTTCAGGGGTGCGCGGGAAGTTCCACACGCGATTTCATCAGGGTACGTGTATTTCAGGGGTGCGCGGGAAGTTCCACACGCGATTAGCCCATTGCGAGCAGGGTATGTCTCCCACCACCCCCACCCCCAGCAGTGCAGGGGCAGCCTCCACCAGGCCCCAACTCATGTCTCCCACCACCCCCACCCCCAGCAGTGCAGGGGCAGCCTCCACCAGGCCCCAACTCATGTCTCCCACCACCCCCACCCCCCAGCCACCAGGGGCACCCCCCACCAGGCCCCCACCCATGTTTCCCACCACCCCCACCCCCCAGCAGTGCAGGGGCAGCCTCCACCAGGCCCCCACTCATGTCTCCCACCACCCCCCTGCCAACATGGGCAGCCTCCACCAGGCCCCCACTCATGTCTCCCACCACCCCCACCCCCCAGCCACCAGGGGCAGCCCCCACCAGGCCCCCACCCATGTCTCCCACCACCCCCACCCCCCAGCAGTGCAGAGGCAGCCTCCACCAGGCCCCCACTCAGGTCTACCACCACCCCCACCCCCCAGCAGTGCAGGGGCAGCCTCCACCAGGCCCCAACTCATGTCTACCACCACCCCCACCCCCCTGCCACCATAGGCAGCCCCCACCAGGCCCCCACCCATGTCTCCCACCACCCCCACCCCCCTGCCACCATGGGCAGCCCCCACCAGGCCCCACTCATGTCTCCCACCACCCCCACCCCCCAGCAGTGCAGGGGCAGCCTCCACCAGGCCCCAACTCATGTCTCCCACCGCCCCCACCCCCCAGCCACCAGGGGCAGCCCCCATCAGGCCCCTACCCATGTCTCCCACCACCCCCACCCCCCAGCAGTGCAGGGGTACGTGTATTGCAGGGGTGCGCGGGAAGTTCCACACGCGATTGGGCCAGTGCGAGCAGGGTATGTGTATTTCAGGGGTGCGTGGGAATTTCCACACGCGATTTCAGCAAGGTATGTGTATTTCAGGGGTGCGCGGGAAGTTCCACACGCGATTTCATCAGGGTACGTGTATTGCAGGGGTGCGCGGGAAGTTCCACACGCGATTGGGCCAGTGCGAGCAGGGTACGTGTATTTCAGGGGTGCGCGGGAAGTTCCACACGCAATTTCAGCAAGGTATGTGTTTTTCAGGGGTGCGCGGGAAGTTCCACACGCGATTTCATCAGGGTACGTGTATTTCAGGGGTGCGCGGGAAGTTCCACACGCGATTAGCCCATTGCGAGCAGGGTATGTCTCCCACCACCCCCACCCCCAGCAGTGCAGGGGCAGCCTCCACCAGGCCCCAACTCATGTCTCCCACCACCCCCACCCCCCAGCCACCAGGGGCACCCCCCACCAGGCCCCCACCCATGTTTCCCACCACCCCCACCCCCCAGCAGTGCAGGGGCAGCCTCCACCAGGCCCCCACTCATGTCTCCCACCACCCCCCTGCCAACATGGGCAGCCTCCACCAGGCCCCCACTCATGTCTTCCACTACCCCCACCCCCCAGCAGTGCAGGAGCAGCCTCCACCAGGCCCCAACTCATGTCTCCCACCACCCCCACCCCCCTGCCACCATGGGCAGCCCCCACCAGGTCCTCACAATCCCCAATCATGTGCGTAATGGTCAGCCTCCACAGCCAAAAAGCCCTACCAAGTAACCCATTCACCCACATGGAAATGGAAATCACATGTTACACCCCCAATGTTCATGAAGCTAATGAACCCATGTCCGTCACACACAATGGTTGCAATTGAATGGGAAAACACCCAACATGACATGCATGAAACCAATGAGATGATACCACACAGTGAAGTATGGAAACAAAATTGTATTGAAAAAAATAAAGAATGCCAAAGAAAGAAAACAAACTACAATGTGAATGAGAAAAAAAAGCTGCATGTCCGTATAAAAACACAAAACTGGAAATCCGAATCCAAAAAAATGTTGTCCAAAGTCAAATGTAAAAAAATCTCCATGCAATAAAGAACTATGTACAAAACTACCAAGGGTCCATGAGCCCAACTGAACAAAGGAAACCTACTAAAAAACCTACCTAAAAATCAACTATATACAAAAAGTGGAGCAGTGTCCGTCGACTCCAAATCATAATAAGAAAGAAAGGAAACCTAAAACTAAAGAACTATATACAAAGGCGGCGGGCAAGTCCAGCGGCTCACTCCGTGGTGTCCCGGGCCAGGGCATCATCGAACTCCTGTTCGATGTCCCGGAGGCAGTCCAGTTCCATGGCCCGAGGGTCCGCAGGGGCGACGCCGTGTCCTCCTCCAACCCCCTGCGGATTGCCTCGAGGCACTCGGCCCGCCTCAGGGCCCTCCGCATGGAGTTCTCCGCCCTGACCATTGTGAGCCGCGCCTCTTCCGCCCGCCGCCGCTCCGCACCTATGGCGTGGCCCAACCGCTGCCACACGGAAGACACTCTCTGTCCTGGGTCCCCCTGCCCTCTGGCCGATGTCTGCCCCTCCGATGTCGAAAGCCCCGAGCCTTCATGTCTCCCACCATGTTGCTGCTGCTGCTGCTCTGCCTCTGCCCGTGCACTGCCTCCTGCTGCCTGCACATCCTCTGCCGGCTGGGGTGCAGTTGTTGATGTGGGCACCCCTGCTGGACCTCCGACTCCCGACTGTGGCAGGGATGCCTCCTCCACCAGCCTGGCCGCACCGTCAGAGGCAGCTCCACAGGGCACCCAGGTGACTGATGGGTGGGAAGATGGCACAGAGGACGACTGGCGCGTAGGGGGTCCAGTTGAGGAGGGGGTCGAAGCAAGCCCCATCAGACAGCGGAATCCGGCCTGGGTGACCTGTCCCAGCAGGCTGACGTGGTCAACGAGCCATTCGAGATGAAGTGCAGTCTGTCCATGAAAAGACTGCAGGTCACCTCGCATGGCCCGTTGACGCAACACCACACCAGCCAAGACAGGCTCAACCCGGACCTGGATGGCCACGTCCGCAGGCAGAGGAAGGCCAGTTGACGTCAGCTCATCCCCTGCCTGAAAACGGGTCTGGACGTAGGCATCCCTGCTGGTGCAAGATGATGCAGGGACAGGATTGCACACAGGCACCTCTGCGGCCGCCTGTGCTGCCTCCTGTCCCTGGTCCTGCACTGCACCACTAACACCAGTGGGATCCCCACCTCCAGACCCCGTCTCTGGTGCTTGCACGGCCTCCTCCTCCACCAAACCCCCCACCAACCTGGATGACTCCGTGCCATCTTCCCCTGTTGGGCCCTGTGGGGTCCCAGCTGCCCCTTCTGCTGCCGAGGAGTCCAACTGCAACCTCTGCCTCTTGGACCTCCCCCCGGCAGCTGCGGCCTGGGACGCGGCACCGGACTCCTCACTCCCCGACGAGATGACAACACGGGAGGGGAGCCGGGCCTTGCGTCTCCGGCTGGCGGTCGGATCCCCGCCGCTGTGCTCCACAGCACCTTCTCCGCCCTCTTCATCAGTTGACGCTGCAGACAGGGAGAAACAAAACACAGGCATCAGGGCACTGTACAATGGACACATACACGCATGACAGTTGCACATGAGTGGCATTGGCAAACCTCAGACATGTCATCACAATCCCCAACACACATGTCATTGCAACTCGCACACATGAGCCATACCACAGCCATATCGCAACTGCCACCACCATCCATACACATACAACAGCATGAGCAGCCAAAGGGGAGCCAGACATCACATGCAACACAGGAAGTGCACCACACATGTACACACACCACCACACTTGCATGCATGTCTACACCTCTGCCAAGTGTCGCACTGTTCAGACGGGCACCCATGTCACATCTGCCAATCAGGCTTCCACATACGCTGTCACATGCATCCATGTTGCATCACTGTTGCACCCTTGTCAAATACTCACACATGCACATGTACACAGTGCTCATACATGCAGCCGAAAACAACATACATGCCTGACATCACGGACATGTCTACTTACATACACATTCATCCAAACATGTGTGCACGCACAACTGCATTTGCCATGCAAGCCCACACACACAAGCACCATCCATGTCTCACACATTACAGCCCTCGCATGTGTCAGCCCCACGGCCCTGTACACCCCCACCCATACTCGACCCCATACAAACAGATGTGCAACCTGCACAATACCGAATAATCACCACACGCACTGCTCACAATCAGGATGCATGTACACTCACCGCTCGACTCCAGACGGGTCTGCTTCTCTAGGACCTGGACGTGGAGCGCTGGGGATATGCGTTCCAGGACCCCCATCTGTTCTTCCGACAAGTGGCCCCGGCGCCCCTTGGCATCCGCTGCCTTCAAGAGGCGCCGGGCCTTGTTCAGGGTCCTGGACCTGAAGTCCTCCCAGCGCTTCCTGACATGTTGTAAGTCCCGGACTGCCACCCCCTCCGCGTTGATGGCAGTCACGATGTCAGTCCAGATCCGAGTCCGTCCTTCCTTGTCGGCGCGGGAACTTCCGAAGAGGGCATCATACTGCCCCAGGACTTGCTCCACCAGGACACCAACTTCGGTGGCACTGAAGCTGGTGCCCCTCTGCCTCTCTGGCCGGGGGCTGTCAGTGGTCACAGATGGTGTTTGCCCCGACATGACAACCCCAGAGGCAGGAGTGGGTGGGCAACTGGGTCCTGGGGCTGGGCTGTGGAGCGATGGAATTCCAGTCGGGAGTCTTCGGTTCCAGCAGGGGTGGTTACAGCAACAGCACCCCTGGCTGATGTGCAGGCAGCAAATGGCAGTGCACGTGGGCAGCAGGCAGTCAGGCAGCAGCAGATGGCAGGTGGGAGCGTGCTCGGGGCTCTGGGGGGCAGTAGTTCGGCCTTCTGGGCAGGAGCGTGGTCTTCCGTGTGCTTACGCGTGGCCAGCATGGTACGGAGTGATTTGGCACGTGAAAATCCTGCACGTCAGCGTGAAAACCAAGGAAAGGCCCTTAGCGCGTAAGCGCGTCAGCACGCATACGCGATTCTATTGGACCAAAGGCCCTCAGCGCGTAAGCGCGTCTGTGAAGTGACCCGCACGGGTGTTTCCCACACAGCACGTGATGACAGAGCACACGTGGAAAGACTGCACGTCAGAGTGTCATCGCGTGTGATTGGTGGAAATGGCCCTACACGCAGAAGTGACAAAGCGTGTCATTGGTGGAAATGGCCCTACACGCATAAGTGACAAAGCGTGTAATTGGTGGAAATGGCCCTACACGCATAAGTGACAAAGCATGTAATTGGTGGAAATGGCCCTAGCGCGTACACGCCGCGTAAGTGACGCTGAATGTGTGGGCCTGTATAAAAGGTACGCGTAGAACACCATTTCCTTGTACGTGCTTTTCGTGGAGAGCGAGTGGGTGAATTCTGTACTTCTTGTCGTTTCACACGCGATTTACTTCACTGCGTTTCAAGTTCGTATTCCCTGTTACCTCTGACAGCTTTTTCTCTTTTTTCTCTTTTACTGGTTTACCTGGGCCTGTTCCCTCAAACAGTGTTCCCTTCTACTGTTGTCCTGTCTCCTCAGACAGCGTACAAATCTTCTTTTGGCGGGGGTGTTGCCAACCAAACGCGCTCCTTTTTCACGCTCTTTTACCTGGCAGACGGTGAGTCACGCACGTATCGAACATCTGTGCTTGCCCCGTGTGTAGCCTACCCCTTCAGAGGTCATTCTAGGCTGCGTGTGACACGCATACGTTCATTCTTGTGTTACTGGGTGCCACAGCGTAGTGCAGGTTTTTTTTTCTGCACACGTGGTCTAGGAGGGGTTGCGTGCACGTCATCTCCCTTTTTTGGGGCTCCTGTGCGTAGCGTGACCCGTCATCTTTCCCCAGGGGTTACAATCAGCCTTGCAAGAGCACTAGGGTACAATTACCATCTGGTACCCAACCCCTTTGACCCCCAATTGCCCAGGACAATATTTTACAGCCACTCCCATACGCACATTAACATCAGTGCCATGGCTGGGAGGCGAGGATTCCGTAAGGGTGGCAAAGGTGGAAGAGCCACAAGTGGTGGCCGTGGTGGATCCACTAGGGGACGTGGTCGTTACTTGCAGGGTGAGCCTGTCCCCCCATGTGTGGAGGACCAGTCAAGGGCACCCATAATCCCCCCCTCCCGTTGAGGCTAATGTGGCTGACACCATCCATGCTCAGCCCTTGTTGGACCAGCCCATTGTGGCACCAGACCTGGCTGACTCCATGGCTGACTTCCAGGTCAGAAGGCCTATGACACGTGCGCTGGTGCACGTTGATGTCACCATGCCACGTGCATCTGGGGCAGCAAGGTCATCTGCTGCACCAAGTAGGCAGGGCGGAGAGGCTGCAGGGGCAGCTGCGGCTCCATCCACCCCAGCCCTCACACACCCAGCCCGGACAGTGTCGGTCCTAGTCCATGCTGCTGACATTCCCCCTGACACCATCACACTAGAGCCAATGCCTGCACCAACTCCCATGCTGAGTGTGCAATCCCACACTCCTGATACAGAGTCCACCAGGGCTCCTGCCCCTAGTGTCCAGAGCAGCGCAGGACACTCAGGATCACCACCACCTTCCAAGCGGAAGAGGAAGAGTGCTCGTCCGGCACAGGCTGATGCCCCAGACACGGCTACACAGTACGGCCCGTCCAGGAAGCCCAGCTTCACGGATGACGAACTGAATGCACTTGTCGAGTATGTGTCCGCACATGACAACGAGATGGTCATTGTTGCAGGATCCAAGACCACACCTGCACAACGCCAGGCACACTGGCAGACCGTTGCGTACATCGTAAGTGCCCTTGGAATCGTGAGGCGCACAGCCAATGATTGCTATAAGCGCTGGAATGACCTAAAGCGCAGGGCAAAGAGTATGCTGGCCTCAAGTCATGCCGCAACTCTAGTGACTGGAGGTGGGTCTCCAGTAGCAGACATGGAACTCACTCCACATGAGTCAGTCGCTGGGACCTACGTCACGGAGGAACAGATCCAAGGCGTGGGAGATTTGGCTGATTACGAGGCATTGTCCGGTGAGTGCACATGCATGTGTGTGTCATCCATGTGCATGGTGTGTGTGAGGGCTTCTGTTTGTGTGCCAGGTGAGAGTGTGTGCGCCTGAGTCGTATGGGTCAGCCATGTGCTTCATGCAATACATCCTGCGCAGCTGCATTTGGCCATAGCAGTATCCCTTCTGCCAACAGTAGACATCTAGCCCAACTGCACGCCAGTTGCCCTTGAAGTGTCACCTTGCCACAACATTGTTGCTTAATTTTTCACTGTTCATTTAGTCAGATTGTTTGCATTCCACCACTTTTACTAGGCATGTCGCAGTCCTCTAGTCACATGTCTGACATGGCTATGGTAAAGTGGAGTGACTTTGTTACCTGGATATCATTTGTTCAAACATGTCCCTGTGCAATTGCACCATTTCGGACTGGCAGCTCCAGGTGAAGGATCTGACCTGTTTGAATTAGAAAAGCTATTACATGCGGGAACTGGACTGAATGAATAGGTGCTGCCCTCCTCTCCATCTTCACTCAATAGCAATGGTACATGCCATCTGTGTGATGGCATGTGTGTTTCACCTGGCAATCACAGGCCAATGTGTGATGCCACTGCCAGGCAGCATGCAGAAAATGTGTTCATCTTCCATCTTGGTGTCATCAGTGTGTGCCATTTGCCTGCCCTTCATACGCAGTGAGGATGCATGCATGGGAGGGTTTTAGTCATGTGGGACATGTGTCAAACAAGTACTGGTTCTCTTGCTTCTCAGCCCTCATTGTGTGCCATGGTGCTAATGCCTGTTTCCATTTCTTTGTTTGTATGTCTTTGCAGGGGAAGACGCACCTGATACTGCTGGGGTTGTGGAGATGGTGCAGACCCAGGAGGGGTCCGAGGGCCGACCAACCACCAGTGAGGGACGTGGTGTGGTGGTGGGTGAGAACCCACAAATGCTGCAGGTCGTGCTCTCAAGGGGTGTCTCTGGCTGCACCTCCCCCGAGCTGTACTCAGGTGTTGATTCGGATGAGACCTACGTGCCGTCGCAGGTGAGTGTTCCAGGGAGGGATTCTGTTCTGTCTCACCCATCTGCACCAGGGTCAGAACCCTCAATGGGGATGTCAGTGTTGGCAGCTACGCCTTTGGTGGTTACGGATGCAGGGTCACACTCCACGACATCTGATCCTGTTCCTGGGCCAGCAGATCAGAGGGGGAATGCAGTCCTGCAGCCTCAGGCAGTGCCGGCACAGCAAGGCGCAGTTCGCCTTGCCCCAGACAGGTGTGGTGCCCGCCGACGTGGTGGCCGTACGCCACCTGGCAATACCGCATGGGAGCAATCCATTTACGGTATGGCAACCCAACAGGCAGCATCATCCGAGATGATGGCTCAGGCCATGGATAGGGTGGCCACTTCCATTGTCCCCCCTGAAAGGCTGATGGAGTGACTAGAGCAGGCAACCGACTCCATCTGCCAGTCACACAGGGAGGACATGTTGGGATCCAACAGGGACAGGCGGGCGGCACTGGCGACTCTGCAGGAGGCCATCTTCATTGAGTCCCAGGGCCACAGGGAAGCCCTGAGGCAGGAGCTCCTTCACCTCAGGACGACTCTTGTTGAGCTTGAGGCTTCAACACACCAAAGGACAGAACAGCAGCTGGAGCGTCTCACCTGTACGCTCTCAGCTGAGATGCAGGCAACGAGGGCGGAGGTCCGGACATCCCGTGAGTTGTTGCATGGGGACCTCCGCACACTCATCCTCCAGAACCAGACCTACCACACCCGCATGCTTGCAGCCATGGAGGAGCAGACTAGGGCCTTGCGTGGGCTGCCTCCCATAGTGCAACCACCTCCGGATGCAGCTGCACAGGGTGATAATAGCGACAGCAGTGATACTCCCACAATAGGGTAGCCGTGTGGGCCATGAGCCCATGGAGGTGTTCTTTTTTCCCAGGATCCACACAGGTGGGTTCTGGTGTGCATCCTGTCCTCGGACCTCCTGGGTGGCCTCCCCAACCCCCCCGGGCCCTTCAATGGCCATTTTTGATTTTTTTTTATTTTTATTTTTATTTTTATTTTTATTTTTATTTTTATTTATTTTATTCCCAATTTTTTTGGGACGATTTGTTGGCTTCCGTGGTTCCTGTGGGCATACGCTGCATTGTGGCTGGGCACATGCAGGCTTGTAATGTATTTGGTTCAGATGCTTGGGTTTGAGTCACACACACCCCTCCTGCTTCCCGTTTCCATGGGCTTGCAAAGGGTGTGCCCAAGTGACAGTGAATTACACAGTGACGTTGGACTCCCATGAGCTGTGTGGGCAGTCTGTAGTCAATACTGTGTATACATTCCTAGTGCATATTGCTGTTGTGTTGTACACTGCATGTTGCATTGATGTGTAACTCATCTTCTGTGTCTACCTCCCAATTTGCAGGTCCCTTCCTCATGTCTACACAAGGACCTCTAGTCTGGAGATGTGGTCCATGTTGGCAGCAGTGCACCTACAACTCTACATGGCGCCAACACTGCACAGTTGGTAGTGGTGGGATTGCAGGCATTTCCAGGTGGTGAGACTACTAATATTTAACATTAATGATGTCATGTTAATGGTAGTACGAGCTCAAGTTTGTTGTTGGTCCGGCATTACTGTGAGCATTTCAGGTGTTGCAAGTTTCTAATAGGGACACTGTACATTGTGACACTAGTGTCATGTTGTGGGGATTACTTTGTTTACCTGCAAATAGCATGACATGGCACGGTGTGTCGTGTGGCAGTGCTGGGGTTGGGTTGGCTGACATGGCACTGTCCTCTTGTTGCATTTTGCAAATGGGTATTAATTTTAGCTGCTTGAATGTGTAACTTCACAAAACTGCATTGGTGGTGTCTGTGTGGGTAGGGATGCACACATTGTGACACTTCCAGGTGAACAATCTCAGGCTGATATGCTTTTCACGGTTCTTTCTCCAGACATTCAGGATCAGTGTCAGGTTGAGTCATCATTGATTGTCAGATGGAATGTGCCAGGGCAGTGTGCACTCCACAGGGGTGTGATTTCTATGTGAAGTAATTAGCCACTAGCTGTGTACGGGCTGCCTCCCCCCGTGCCCTTTCCCCTCCCATGCGCAGCGGCTGTGCATGTGGTTGGGGATGGGGGGGCACCACCATGTCCACGGCCAGGCCCCGGCGTGTTGCAACATTGTGCAGGACACATGCTGCCACTATGATCCTGCACACTACTGGGGGAGCGTACAACAGCTGCCCGCCAGAACGGTCAAGGGAGCGAAAGCGTGACTTCAGCACTCCGAATGTGCGCTCCACTATGCCCCGGGTTGTAATGTGGGCTGCGTTATATCTTACCTGGGGTGGCGTGGTGGGGTTCCGAATTGGCGTCATCATGTGGGGGCTGAGAGGGTAGGCACTGTCCCCTGTGGAGGTGGTGATTGGTATCATTGGTGGGGTTGTGACCTTGCTCAGTATCTGACATGCATTCATACTCACCAAGCAGCCATGTATCGCCATGCCGCCCAGCTTCTAGGTCCGGGCTTAGGGTGGACATTCGGTAAATGAAGCTGTCGTGGGTTGACCCGGGATAGTTGGCATATACTGAGGTGATGATTCCCTTGGCATTACATACTACCTGCACGTTGATGGAATGCCAGTGCTTGCGGTTCCTATAGATGTGCTCAGATGCCCTGGGGGGACGTAGAGCCACATGGGTGCAGTCGATGGCACCTAGCACTTTGGGGAATCGTGCCACAGTGTATAAATCCAGGGCGGCAGCATTTCTTTCTGCAGGGGTTCTGGGCAGGTATATGTGCCTGCGGACTGATGGGCGTGCAGTGATGATGTTCAAGACCTGGAGTAGGCAGCGTGACTGGGTAGCCTGTGATACACCACCCACAATGGCACTTGTCCGCTGAAATGATCCAGTGGCTAAGAAGTGCAGTACATTGAGGACCTTCTCCAGGGGGCTGAGTGCTTGGGAGCACAGGGTGGGTGATGTGAGGTCATCCTCCCACTCACTCACCAGGTCCAGTATGATGTGTGGTGGAAACCTGTACCTCCCATGCACCTGGTCATCAGGCATCCCGAAAAGGCTGGTTCTGGGTGTGAATATTCTGGCCCTGACTATCCTCCTCCTCCTCCTTTGGTAGGCCACGCCCACTGCTGCTAGGAACGGTATGTTCATCCTGGGTCTGAACTTGTTATTTTGTTAGCGCGCAAATTAATGCGTTGCGCGTGTTGTAGGCGAGCGTGTGACCCGCGCACCCTTGAAATCCAGTACCCAGTACAATAGCGTGTGGAAATTCCCGCGCACACCGGGATACAGGTGCGCTGACGTACTTGCGTGTGTAAGTGTCCGCGCACACCTGATATACACGTACATAGGCCAATCGCGTGTACGCGCACTTTTGTCCAATTACACGCGATGACACCCTGACGTGCTGTCCAATTACACGCGATGAGACTCTGACGTGCTGTCCAATTACACGCGATGACACTCTGACGTGCAGTCTTTCCACGTGTGCTCTGTCATCACGTGCTGTGTGGGAAACACCCGTGCGGGTCACGTCACAGACGCGCTTACGCGCTGAGGGCCTTTGGTCCAATAGATTCGCGTATGCGTGCTGACGCGCTTACACGCTAAGGGCCTTTCCTCGGTTTTCACGCTGATGTGCAGGATTTTCACGTGCCAAATCACTCCGTACCAAGCTGCCCACGAGTAAGCACACGGAAGACCACGCTCCTGCCCAGAAGGCCGAACTACTGCCCCCCAGAGCCCCGAGCACGCTCCCACCTGCCATCTGCTGCTGCCTGACTGCCTGCTGCCCACGTGCACTGCCATTTGCTGCCTGCACATCAGCCAGGGGTGCTGTTGCTGTGACCACCCCTGCTGGAACTGAAGACTCCCGACTGGAATTCCATCGCTCCACAGCCCAGCCCCAGGACCCAGTTGCCCACCCACTCCTGCCTCTGGGGTTGTCATGTCGGGGCAAACACCATCTGTGACCACTGACAACCCCCGGCCAGAGAGGCAGAGGGGCACCAGCTTCAGTGCCACCGAAGTTGGTGTCCTGGTGGAGCAAGTCCTGGGGCAGTATGATGCCCTCTTCGGAAGTTCCCGCGCCGACAAGGAAGGACGGACTCGGATCTGGACTGACATCGTGACTGCCATCAACGCGGAGGGGGTGGCAGTCCGGGACTTACAACATGTCAGGAAGCGCTGGGAGGACTTCAGGTCCAGGACCCTGAACAAGGCCCGGCGCCTCTTGAAGGCAGAGGATGCCAAGGGGCGCCGGGGCCACTTGTCGGAAGAACAGATGGGGGTCCTGGAACGCATATCCCCAGCGCTCCACGTCCAGGTCCTAGAGAAGCAGACCCGTCTGGAGTCGAGCGGTGAGTGTACATGCATCCTGATTGTGAGCAGTGCGTGTGGTGATTATTCGGTATTGTGCAGGTTGCACATCTGTTTGTATGGGGTCGAGTATGGGTGGGGGTGTACAGGGCCGTGGGGCTGACACATGCGAGGGCTGTAATGTGTGAGACATGGATGGTGCTTGTGTGTGTGGGCTTGCATGGCAAATGCAGTTGTGCGTGCACACATGTTTGGATGAATGTGTATGTAAGTAGACATGTCCGTGATGTCAGGCATGTATGTTGTTTTCGGCTGCATGTATGAGCACTGTGTACATGTGCATGTGTGTGTATTTGACAAGGGTGCAACAGTGATGCAACATGGATGCATGTGACAGCGTATGTGGAAGCCTGATTGGCAGATGTGACATGGATGCCCGTCTGAACAGTGCGACACTTGGCCGAGGTGTAGACATGCATGCAAGTGTGGTGGTGTGTGTACATGTGTGGTGCACTTCCTGTGTTGCATGTGATGTCTGGCTCCCCTTTGGCTGCTCATGCTGTTGTATGTGTATTGATGGTGGTGGCAGTTGCGATATGGCTGTGGTATGGCTCATGTGTGCGAGTTGCAATGACATGTGTGTTGGGGATTGTGATGACATGTCTGAGGTTTGCCAATGCCACTCATGTGCAACTGTCATGCGTGTATGTGTCCATTGTACAGTGCCCTGATGCCTGTGTTTTGTTTCTCCCTGTCTGCAGCGTCAACTGATGAAGAGGGCGGAGAAGGTGCTGTGGAGCACAGCGGCGGGGATCCGACCGCCAGCCGGAGACGCAAGGCCCGGCTCCCCTCCCGTGTTGCCATCTCGTCGGGGAGTGAGGAGTCCGGTGCCGCGTCCCAGGCCGCAGCTGCCGGGAGGAGGTCCAAGAGGCGGAGGTTGCAGTTGGACTCCTCGGCAGCAGAAGGGGCAGCTGGGACCCCACAGGGCCCAACAGGGGAAGATGGCACGGAGTCACCCAGGTTGGTGGGGGGTTTGGTGGAGGAGGGGGCCATGCAAGCACCAGAGACGGGGTCTGGAGGTGGGGATCCCACTGGTGCTAGTGGTGCAGTGCATTACCAGGGACAGGAGGCAGCACAGGCGGCCGCGGAGGTGCCTGTGTGCAATCCTGTCCCCGATCCTGTCCCTGCATCATCTTGCACCAGCAGGGATGCCTACGTCCAGACCCGTTTTCAGGCAGGGGATGAGCTGACGTCAACTGGCCTTCCTCTGCCTGCGGACGTGGCCATCCAGGTCCGGGTTGAGCCTGTCCTGGCTGGTGTGGCGTTGCGTCAACGGGCCATGCAAGGTGACCTGCAGTCTTTTCATGGAGAGACTGCACGTCATCTCGAATGGCTCGTTGACCACGTCAGCCTGCTGGGACAGGTCACCCAGGCCGGATTCCTCCATCTGATGGGGCTTGCTCCGACCCCCTCCTCAACTGGACCCCCTACGCGCCAGTCGTCCTCTGTGCCATCTTCCCACCCATCAGTCACCTGGGTGCCCTGTGGAGCTGCCTCTGACGGTGCGGCCAGGCTGGTGGAGGAGGCATCCCTGCCACAGTCGGGAGTCGGAGGTCCAGCAGGGGTGGCCACATCAACAACTGCACCCCGGCCGGCGGAGGATGTGCAGGCAGCAGGAGGCAGTGCACGGGCAGAGGCAGAGCAGCAGCAGCAGCAACATGGTGGGAGACATGAAGGCTCGGGGCTTTCGACATCGGAGGGGCAGGCATCGGCCGGATGGCAGGGGGACCCAGGACAGAGAGTGTCTTCCGTGTGGCAGCGGTTGGGCCACGCCATAGGTGCGGAGTGGCGGCGGGCAGAAGAGGCGTGGCTCACAATGGTCAGGGCGGAGAACTCCATGCGGAGGGCCCTGAGGCGGTCCGAGTGCCTCGAGGCAATCCGCAGGGGGTTGGAGGAGGACACGGCGTCGTCCCTGCGGACCCTCGGGGCCATGGAACTGGACCGCCTCCGGGACATCGAACAGGAGTTCGATGATGCCCTGGCCCGGGACGCTGGACTTGCCCGCCGCCTTTGTATATAGTTCTTTAGTTTTAGGTTTCCTTTCTTTCTTATTATGATTTGGAGTCGACGGACACTGCTCCACTTTTTGTATATAGTTGATTTTTAGGTAGGTTTTTTAGTAGGTTTCCTTTGTTCAGTTGGGCTCATGGACCCTTGGTAGTTTTGTACATAGTTCTTTATTGCATGGAGATTTTTTTACATTTGACTTTGGACAAAATTTTTTTGGATTCGGATTTCCAGTTTTGTGTTTTTATACGGACATGCATCTTTTTTTTTCTCATTCACATTGTAGTTTGTTTTCTTTCTTTGGCATTCTTTATTTTTTTCAATACAATTTTGTTTCCATACTTCACTGTGTGGTATCATCTCATTGGTTTCATGCATGTCATGTTGGGTGTTTTCCCATTCAATTGCAACCATTGTGTGTGACGGACATGGGTTCATTAGCTTCATGAACATTGGGGGTGTAACATGTGATTTCCATTTCCATGTGGGTGAATGGGTTACTTGGTAGGGCTTTTTGGCTGTGGAGGCTGACCATTACGCACATGATTGGGGATTGTGAGGACCTGGTGGGGGCTGCCCATGGTGGCAGGGGGGTGGGGTTGGTGGGAGACATGAGTGGGGGCCTGGTGGAGGCTGTCCCTGGTGGCTGGGGGGTGGGGGTGGTGGGAGACATGAGTGGGGGCCTGGTGGAGGCTGCCCCTGCACTGCTGGGGGGTGGGGGTGGTGGGAGACATGGGTGGGGGCCTAGTGGGGGCTGCCCCTGGTGGCTGGGGGTGGGGGTGGTGGGAGACATGAGTTGGGGCCTGGTGGAGGATGCCCCTGCACTGCTGGGGGGTGGGGGTGGTGGGAGACATGAGTGGGGGCCTGGTGGAGGATGGCCATGGTGGCAGGGGGTGGGGGTGGTGGTAGACATGAGTTGGGGCCTGGTGGAGGGTGACCCTGGATGCTGGGGGGTGGGGGTGCAGGGGGACATGAGTGGGGGCCTGGTGGGGGCTGCCCATGGTGGCAGGGGGGTGGGGGTGGTGGGAGACATGAGTGGGGGCCTGGCGGAGGCTGCCCCTGGTGGCTGGGGGGTGGGGGTGGTGGGAGACATGGGTGGGGGCCTGGTCGAGGCTGCCCCTGCACTGCTGGGGGTGGGGGTGGTGGGAGACATGAGTGGGGGCCTGGTGGAGGGTGATCCTGGATGCTGGGGGGTGGGGGTGCAGGGGGACATGAGTGGGGGCCTGGTGGAGGGTGACCCTGGATGCTGGGGGGTGGGGGTGCAGGGGGACATGAGTGGGGGACTGGTGGGGGCTGCCCATGGTGGCAGGGGGGTGGGGGTGGTGGGAGACATGAGCGGGGGCCTGGTGGAGGCTGCCCCTGCACTGCTGGGGGGTGGGGGTGGTGGGAGACATGAGTGGGGGCCTGGTGGAGGCTGCCCCTGGTGGCTGGGGGGTGGGGGTGGTGGTAGACATGAGTTGGGGCCTGGTGGAGGGTGACCCTGGATGCTGGGGGTGGGGGTGCAGGGGGACATGAGTGGGGGCCTGGTGGAGGGTGACCCTGGATGCTGGGGGGTGGGGGTGCAGGAGGACATGAGTGGGGGCCTGGTGGGGGCTGCCCATGGTGGCAGGGGGGTGGGGGTGGTGGGAGACATGAGTGGGGGCCTGGTGGAGGCTGCCCCTGCACTGCTGGGGGGTGGGGGTGGTGGGAGACATGAGTGGGGGCCTGGTGGAGGCTGCCCCTGGTGGCTGGGGGGTGGGGGTGGTGGTAGACATGAGTTGGGGCCTGGTGGAGGCTGCCCCTGCACTGCTGGGGGGTGGGGGTGGTGGGAGACATGAGTGGGGGCCTGGTGGAGGCTGCCCATGGTGGCAGGGGGGTGGGGGTGGTGGTAGACATGAGTTGGGGCCTGGTGGAGGCTGCCCCTGCACTGCTGGGGGGTGGGGGTGGTGGGAGACATGAGTGGGGGCCTGGTGGAGGGTGCCCCTGCACTGCTGGGGGTTGGGGGTGGTGGGAGACATGAGTGGGGGCCTGGTGGAGGCTGCCCCTGCACTGCTGGGGGGTGGGGGTGGTGGGAGACATGGGTGGGGGCCTGGTGGAGGCTGCCCCTGGTGGCTGGGGGGTGGGGGTGGTGGGAGACATGAGTGGGTGCCTGGTGGAGGCTGCCCATGGTGGCAGGGGGGTGGGGGTGCAGGGGGACATGAGTGGGGGTCTGGTGGAGGGTGGCCATGGTGGCAGGGGGGTGGGGGTGGTGGGAGACATGAGTGGGGCCTGGTGGAGGGTGACCCTGGATGCTGGGGGGTGGGGGTGGTCGGAGACATGAGTGGGTGCCTGGTGGAGGCTGCCCCTGCACTGCTGGGGGGTGGGGGTGGTGGGAGACATGGGTGGGGGCCTGGTGGAGGCTGCCCCTGGTGGCTGGGGGGTGGGGGTGGTGGGAGACATGAGTGGGGTCCTGGTGGAGGCTGCCCCTGCACTGCTGGGGGGTGGGGGTGGTGGGAGACATGGGTGGGGGCCTGGTGGGGGCTGCCCTGGTGGCTGGGGGGTGGGGGTGGTGGGAGACATGAGTGGGGGCCTGGTGGAGGCTGCCCATGGTGGCAGGGGGGTGGTGGTAGAGATGAGTGGGGGCCTGGTGGAGGCTGCCCCTGCACTGCTGGGGGGTGGGGGTGGTGGGAGACATGAGTGGGGGCCTGGTGGAGGGTGCCCCTGCACTGCTGGGGGGTGGGGGTGGTGGGAGACATGAGTGGGGGCCTGCTGGAGGCTGCCCCTGGTGGCTGGGGGGTGGGGGTGGTGGTAGACATGCGTTGGGGCCTGGTGGAGGCTGCCCCTGCACTGCTGGGGGGTGAGGGTGGTGGGAGACATGAGTGGGGGCCTGGTGGAGGGTGCCCCTGCACTGCTGGGGGGTGGGGGTGGTGGGAGACATGAGTCGGGGCCTGCTGGAGGCTGCCCCTGGTGGCTGGGGGGTGGGGGTGGTGGGAGACATGAGTGGGGGCCTGGTGGAGGGTGACCCTGGATGCTGGGGGGTGGGGGTGCAGGGGGACATGAGTGGGGGCCTGGTGGAGGGTGACCCTGGATGCTGGGGGGTGGGGGTGTAGGGGGACATGAGTGGGGGCCTGGTGGAGGCTGCCCCTGCACCACTGGGGGTGGGGGTGGTGGGAGACATGGGTGGGGGCCTGGTGGAGGCTGCCCCTGGTGGCTGGGGGGTGGGGGTGGTGGGAGACATGAGTGGGGGCCTGGTGGAGGATGCCCATGGTGGCAGGGGGGTGGGGGTGGTGGGAGACATGAGTGGGGGCCTGGTGGAGGCTGCCCCTGGTGGCTGGGGGGTGGGGGTGGTGGGAGACATGGGTGGGGGCCTGGTGGAGGATGCCCCTGCACTGCTGGGGGGTGGGGGTGGTGGGAGACATGAGTGGGGGCCTGGTGGAGGCTGCCCCTGGTGGCTGGGGGGTGGGGGTGGTGGGAGACATGGGTGGGGGTCTGCTGGCAGGTGCCCCACAGTGCTGGGGGGTGGTGGGAGACATGCATTGTTGATCAGTAGTGCAAGGTGACATGTGGGTTGGCTGGGTGGCATGCCCATGGTGGATGGGCTGCCTGCGGGACATGAGCAGGGGTGCAGGGTAGTCCCCCGTGGTGTGGGCTGCCTGCAGGGGCCGTGGAGGTTGTGGAGCGTACACCTGGGAGGACCCACACGGCCAATTCACGTGTAGTACTCCCCAGAACCCCTGAAATACACATTCCTTGCTGGTATCGCGTGTGCAACTTCCCGCGCACCCCTGAAATACATGTACCCTGCTCGCACTGGGACAATCGCGTGTGGAACTTCCCGCGCACCCCTGAAATACACGTACCGTGCTCGCACTGGGACTATCGCGTGTGGAACTTCCTGCGCACCCCTGAAATACACGTACCCTGCTCGCACTGGGCCAATCGCGTGTGGAACTTCCCGCGCACCCCTGCAATACACGTACCCTGATGAAATCGCGTGTGGAACTTCCCGCGCACAGAATACACATACCCTGCTCGCACTGGCCCATTCGCGTGTGTAACTTCCCGCGCACCCCTGAAATACACGTACCCTGATGGAATCGCGTGTGGAACTTCCCGCGCACCCATGTAATACACGTACCCTGCTCGCACTGGCCCATTCGCGTGTGGAACTTCCCGCGCACCCCTGAAATGCACGTACCCTGCAGAAATCACGTGTGGAACTTGCCGCGCACCCCTGAAATACACGTACCCTGCTGAAATCGCGTGTGGAACTTCCCGCGCACCCCTGAAATTCACGTACCCTGCTTGCACGGGGCCAGTCGCGTGTGGAACTTCCCATGCTCCCCTGCAATACACGTTCCCCGCTTGGCGTTTGCTGTTTGCCAGCCCGGTGAACTGGTCCAGGGTTAGCGCAGCCCTTTGCGATGATTTAGCGATTTTGATGGCTTTTCCTTGCGCGAGGGCGTTCTTGGGGGCGTTACTGGCGCTGCTGCAGGGTCGCTGCAATTCTCTGCGCCACGGCTGGTTTGGAAGCCTGAAATCCATGAATACGCTGTGTGCGGAAATCGGTTTTAGCGCACGTGCCTGGTGCAGTCAATCGCACGCGGACACTCTGCGCCAGCCGCTTGCGACACTTTTCTGCGAAATTCTATGAATTACCCTGTAAGTATTTACACAGACAAATGAGGGGTTTTTCAATGGGGACTGGCTAGCATACACAGGCAAACAAGATATTCTTCAATGGGGAGACGACTGAAATACTCGGGAAAACAAAGGATTCTTCAATGGCGAGATGAATAAAATGCACTGGCAATTGGAGTTTTCAATGGGGAATTTTCAATGGGGAAATAATGGAGGCACTGCTACAAGAATGAAGAGCTTACGCAATTTCGGGATGGGGTTATTGCTACTTACATAGAAAGCCTTTGTTTTAGGTTCAGGATAGCCAGCTGCATCTCAGAACGCTCTGGAAAGATAGGGCAGGGGCCTGGTCACTCCACTCTCAAAGATGGTAAGTTTCAGCAGCCTTCTCTTAACCCTCCTGTTTTTCTCCTTCTTCTGTCTCCCCATTTTTTTGTGTCCCCGGTCCTAATGCATTCCCCCTTATACAGCAGAAATGACATCACCAATTTTACAATCTAGGGGAAGGACCATGCAATAATCCGTGCCACTAGGATGGGACAGTTACCCTCTCTCCTCCCCCAGTCAGGATTGGTTCAGGGATTCAGAACAACATCTGTCTTTTCCCATTTGTCATGATCCATTGTTCTCCTTTGAACTTTTTGGCAAAAACGAGTTATGTATCACAACATCATAATTGTACTAGCAACTGCCATACTAAACATGTTTTCTGATTTAGCTGATCATGGGGAATTAGATAAGCAGACCCCCAAATCCGTATGATGTAGCATGGCCATATGTCACAAATGTTGTCTTTTCCATAAAATGCACAACATTTATGAAGATGTAAGCTATTAAGTATGTCCCTAATTTCATTTCCACCTTTTCACCAACTCTCACATTTGTAACATGTTCAGGTCAGCCAGAAACCTAGTCTAACTGGCCATTACAGTTCCCGGAGTCACAGGTAGATGCCTTTTATATCCCCAAAACCGCCTGGAAATTACATAAAAAATGGTATAAAAATGAAATCAATCCACAGTATGGTTGCTGCGCAAAATGCCTAAATGAAATTAGGGCCTCATTACGAGTCAGCCGGTGGTAAATCCGCCACCACCGTTCTCTCCGGACCGGCTGATTAAGAGTCCTGCAGGCGGGAGGTGTCACTCCCGCCAGGTGTGACCTGGCAGGTTTAACACCTCCCGCCTGCAGGTGAACATGGACACACCGGCACCTTTACAGCATGGTGCTGGTGTTTCCACTTCCCCATTCCCATGGAGTCCTATGGAACTCCATGGCAATGGGGATTAACTGTAACGCTCACCTGATTCTCGCAGAGGCGCCGGTCTTGACTGGGCGACTACCGTATCTCCAAAGGTGATTTGTAGCACCCGGTTGGCTCTTGGGCTGGACCTCTGTGCACTGTATGCCTGACGTGTAGAGTAAGATGTCTTAGGTAAGTGAATGCCGAGCTCTCCATCTGCCTCGGGGCAGGGTGCTGTAACCAGTTTCTTCACTGGATAGGTAGCGCAGGCCTCTTGACTTCAGAGGACTGCTGTCTGTCGTTTACTGCACGAACGGTAAGTTTCGAGTCATTCAAATGTCTTTAAAGTCTTTAGTAATGATGTCTCTTGTTTTGCAGGGTTCCGGCGATGGCGGATGACGGGCTGAAGTGAGTTGAAGATGGAGCCCGTGTGATGAATAGAAGCGCCTGGAAGCACGTAAGTAAGCGCTTGTTGCCTGCTTCATGATGCGCTCTAACTGTCTTTTTATTTTGCAGGTACGAGTTCGGAGCGGCTGCAGGGTGCCGGAATACCCACTGGATTAGATGTGGAAAGGAGTAATGGCACGTGAGTATTAAAGTTCCCCAATGTCTTTAAACGCACCTTGTTTTGTCTTTCAGATGCGGGATGCAGCGCCGAAGGCCTCCGGAGCGTGCAAAGAGTTGGTAAGCTTTTGTCTTTCAGATGCCGGAATGCAGTGTGAAGACCTCCGGAGCGCACGAAGAGTAGGTAAGCCTTTGCCTTTCAGATGCCGGAATGCTAACCTGTTCTTTCTTGTCTTTATAGGTGTTGCTGAAGACTGGATTCAGGATGGTAAGCCTTTGCCTTTCAGATGCCGGAATGCTAACCTGTTCTTTCTTGTCTTTATAGGTGTTGCTGAAGACTGGATTCAGGATGGTAAGCCTTTTTCCTTAGGCCCAGGACCGGATGCAGAAGACACGATGAGCGTTCTGCTGCAGAGGTTGCAGAATAACGCAAAGCAAGATTCATCCACCGGGTGTGGTTTAAATAGCCTCCTGTAGTGCTTCGGTGTCTCCTTCCACAGCCACGCCTAGGTAAGAAAAGAGTTCCTGCTTTCCAGAAGAGTTCCAGTGTTCTGAATCTAGGGAGTGGCTCCAGCCCCACCCAACAGGAAAAGTAGTTCCAAACAGAAGGGGATCAGAGGCTCAACTGGCAGGCAAGTAAGCAGCATGGTCTGCTGCAGCTAAGTCCACCCAAGCATTATGAGCCCGGCGCTTCCAGCGCTGGGACTGGGCATATTTATGAGCCTGGTGCCACTGGCACCAGGACTGGGTCCAAAAGGTCCCAATTGGGACTGGTTGGCACTCGGAACCTGGGTTATGGATCTGCTTCCAAGGGAGTTGGGAAAACCCTGACCTTTTGGAAGCAGAGATCATGACAGTACCCCCCCTCAAGGCCCCTCCCAAACCGGGCTTCTCCGGGGGTTTTGGCTTATCAGGAAATGTTCGGTGAAATCTTTTGATTAGGCGAGGAGCGTGGACATATTCAGCAGGTTCCCAGGATCTATCTTGGGGGCCGTAGCCTTTCCAGTCAATTAGGTAGAATAGTTTAGATTTGGAGATCTTGGAGTCCAGAATGCTTTTAACTTCAAACTCGAGTTCTCCATCAACTAGGATAGGTTTTGGAGATTTGGTTAGTCGGGTTTGAGGTTGCACAGGTTTTAATAGAGAGACGTGGAAGACCGGATGTATCTTCATGTGCGGGGGCAAGTCCAACTTGACCGCTACTGGGTTTACTATGGTAGTGATGGAATAGGGACCAAGGTATCTTGGGTTGAATGTGCGTGGCCCTTTTAGAGATAGATATTTGGTGCATAACCAGACTTGATCCCCTACTTGATAGTGAGGGGCTTCCTTCCGATGTTGATCTGCTCCTTTCTTGTATTGTTCTTTAGCCCTTTGAAGGTGAGAAACAGCTTCCTTAAAGGCTTGGGTGATTGTAGAATGCAGGTAGTCTACTGCTGGTGTTTCAAGATCTTGGAGGGGATCCAACTCCGAGGTTCGAGGGTGACTGCCGTACAAAAGAAAAAACGGGGTTTTCCCAGTTCCCGAATGGACAGAGTTATTGTAGGCATATTCGGCTATCCAAAGGATATCTTTCCAAGTTTTTTCAGTTTGTTGCAGCATGCAGCGTAAATACTGTTCCAGAGTTTGATTGGTCCTCTCGGTTTGTCCGTCGGTCTGAGGGTGGTGACTGGTCGATAGTCTCACATCAATTTGAGCCGACCGACAGCAACTTCGCCAAAAATGAGAAATAAATTGACTACCTCGATCCGAAATTAGAACCGAAGGAAAACCGTGCAGTCGGACGATGTTTTCGAGAAATTCTCGGGCCAGAGTTGCTGCTGTTGGCAAGCCTTTGAGCGGAATGAAATGCGCCATCTTGGAGAATAAGTCCACGATTACTAGAATCGTATTGTATCCGGAGCATGGAGGTAGATCGGTGGTGAAGTCCATAGAAAGCGTATGCCAAAGGCTAGGTGGGATGTCAATAGGGCGTAAGAGGCCTGCTGGTCTTTCCTTTTGACTCTTGTTTTGGGCGCATACTCCACAGGACATTATAAAGTCTCTGATATCTTTCTTCCAAGACGGCCACCAGAAGTAGCGCTTGATCTTTTCTGAGGTCTTGGCCATACCGGGATGACCTTCCATTAAAGAGTCGTGATAACAAGAGATTACTTTTTTCTGTAAATCTGTGCTGGGTAGGTATAATCGTTCTTGGAAATACAATAAGTTGTCCTTTACTGCAAAGTCCTTTCCCTGCAGATGCCAATTCTGTATGTCTGCTGGAGTTACAAGTTGCCTGGCTTTATCCTTAACTTCCTCTATGGATTCGGTGGCGATTACACACAGAATTCTTTGTTCGGGAATGATTGGTACAGGTTTGGGGTTGATCAAGTGTTCTTCCACTCCCATCCGAGAAAGGGCATCAGCTTTACCGTTCTTTGTACCAGGTCGATAGGTAATTATGAAGTCAAACTCGGCAAAGAATAATGCCCAACGGAGTTGTCTAGAGGATTGGGCTTTTGCGGTTTTCAAATATTGCAGGTTTCGGTGATCAGTAATCACAGTAACGGTGTGTCGGGCCCCCAGCAGGTAATGCCGCCAAGCCTTAAAGGCAGACTTGATAGCCAGAAGTTCCTTGTCAGTAATCGTGTAATTGATTTCAGGAGGCGAGAATTTGCGGGACCAAAATGCCACGGGATGCAACTGATTGGTTACCGGGTCCTTTTGTGATAGAACTGCCCCCATGGCAAGGCTTGAAGCATCAGTTTCCACGATGTAGGGGAGTTCGGGGCAAGGGTGTTTTAAGATTGGTGCAGAGATAAATTTAGTCTTCAAATCCTGGAAAGCTTGTTCCGCCTCGGTAGACCATTCAAAACGTTTGTTTTTCTTTAACAAGGCAGTGATGGGCTGGACTATTCGAGAGAATTCGGGGATAAACCTGCGGTAAAAGTTAGCAAAGCCTAACATGCTTTGCACACCTTTTACGGAGGATGGTGATGGCCATTTGAGAACTGCATCGACCTTCTTCGAATACATACGCACTCCGCCAGGTGATAATATGAATCCCAAGAATTCAACTTCAGTCACGTTGAAAACACATTTTTCCAACTTAGCGAAAAGTTTGTGTTGACGCAATCTTTTAAGGACCATTTTCACGTGTTTCCGATGTTCAGATTCCGATGAAGAATAAACGAGGATGTCGTCAATGTAAACAACAACACATACATCTATGAGCTCTCTGAGGACATCGTTCATAAAATATTGAAAGGCGGCCGGGGCATTGCAAAGTCCGAAGGGCATGACCTGATATTCAAATAGCCCATACTTGGTGCGGAAGGCCGTCTTCCATTCATCGCCCTCTTTTACTCGTACCAAGTGGTAAGCTCCTCTAAGATCCAGCTTTGTATATATGCATGCTTTTCTGACTTGGTCCAGGAGTTCAGGGATCAAAGGTAACGGATATCTATTCTTAACAGTGATCTGGTTCAGGGAGCGATAATCGATACAAGTTCTAAGGTCTCCTTCCTTTTTTGGAACGAAGAACAAAGCTGAAGAAGCAGGGGACTTGGAAGGACGAATAAACCCATTTGCCAGGTATTGATCCAGGTATTGTCGAAGGTGAAGGTTCTCAGGCTCGGTGAGGGCATACATTCTACTACAAGGAGGAGTAGATCCAGGTATCAGGTCTATCTGGCAGTCATAAGACCTATGAGGAGGTAGAGAGTTAGCCTGATCCTTTCGGAAAACATCTTGGTATTCTAGGTATTCGGGAGGTAACTGGGGAGTCTCTGAAGAAATTGCGGCCAGTGCAACACCAGGTGAAGGGTGACAAGTAGAGACACATTCTGGAAACTGGACCGTTCTTGCTCGCCAATCGATCAGAGGATTGTGTTTCTCTAACCAAGGTATTCCTAGAATAATCTGAAACTGAGGGGCCTTGATCACATCGAACACGATCTTCTCATGTTGTCCATCTTGACTTACTAGCGTCACCTCTTGAGTGGTATGCGTTACTGGCCCGGAGGCTATCTCCGTACCATCCACCGTAGTAATGACGTCCTTTACAGCCTTGGGACAAAGAGTTAGATTCATCCTCAAAACCATTTCATGATCCACATAATTGCCGATGGCACCGCTGTCGACGTAAGCTTCAATTGCATGTAATCGATCCGGGTTATCAGGGCTAATGAGGACCATAGGTATCACGAAATGCGAGGTCACGGAACTGGTTTTCACGCTCGGCAAGAGGACCTCTATTCTTGTCGGGCGAGGTCGTTTCCCTGCTCAGAGTTTGTAACTTTGGTAACTGCAGCTCCTACTGCCTTCTTGGCAGGTTTCACCGGACAGTCTCGAAGAAAGTGCCCTGAGTTTCCGCAATATAGGCATAATTGCAACTGTTTCCTCCTTTCCCGCTCCCTTTGTGTTAGAGGACCTTTCAGACCCCCTATTTGCATGGGTTTCCCGGAGTCTACTCCTTTGGAAGGAGTTGGCGGTTTGGAAAATACTCGAGCATCAAACTTGGAACAATCGGCCTTCCTGTTCTGCAGCCTGTGATCTATTTGAACGACCAAGTCTATATAATCCAAACAGTCTTGTGGGGGATTCACTACTTGGGCTAAAACATCTTTGAGCTCTCCACGTAGACCTCTATAAAACAGCGTAATCCTTTTGTCCTCAGGCCATTGAGTTTCCACTATTAGTCTATTGAAAGATGCAATATAAGCCAAAAGGTCTTGATTACCCTGTCGCAACGAAAGAAGCTCATTGTCCAAGGCCTGCCCCTGTGAATGTCTTGCGAACAGTTTTTCCATACTAAGCTGAAAGGCTTGAAAATCATGGAGAACCGGATCATCTTGATTAACTAGAGGGATCGACCAGTCTGCCGCATTGCCACTAAGGTACGAAAGTACAAAAGCTACTTTTGCTTGATCAGTTGGAAAGGCTGCTGGCCGGCATAAGAAGTGCAACCGGCACTGATTGATAAATACTGCAAACCTCTTTGGGTCACCAGAAAATCGTTCGGGCGGAGCCAGAGGTACATTCCCAGGTAGGTTGATCTGCACTGGATTCATAGAGGATGTTGAAGGAAGATCTGCCCCTGATGCGGGTAACGGGGTCTGTCCGGCTTGTGACTGTAGCACTTGTCTAGCAAGATTGTCTGTTCTCTCCTTGGAAATAATTAGTTCCCTTCTTAGAGCATTCGTTTCCTGACGAGCTGCATGCACTTCTGCCCTTAGCTCCCCAAGTAACCGGGCTAGGGGGTCAGTATCCGAGGTTTCCATAGCGCCTGGGCGAGAGTTTTGCGGTGGGCTTTGCGTTCTGTAACGCTCACCTGATTCTCGCAGAGGCGCCGGTCTTGACTGGGCGACTACCGTATCTCCAAAGGTGATGTGTAGCACCCGGTTGGCTCTTGGGCTGGACCTCTGTGCACTGTATGCCTGACGTGTAGAGTAAGATGTCTTAGGTAAGTGAATGCCGAGCTCTCCATCTGCCTCGGGGCAGGGTGCTGTAACCAGTTTCTTCACTGGATAGGTAGCGCAGGCCTCTTGACTTCAGAGGACTGCTGTCTGTCGTTTACTGCACGAACGGTAAGTTTCGAGTCATTCAAATGTCTTTAAAGTCTTTAGTAATGATGTCTCTTGTTTTGCAGGGTTCCGGCGATGGCGGATGACGGGCTGAAGTGAGTTGAAGATGGAGCCCGTGTGATGAATAGAAGCGCCTGGAAGCACGTAAGTAAGCGCTTGTTGCCTGCTTCACAATGCGCTCTAACTGTCTTTTTATTTTGCAGGTACGAGTTCGGAGTGGCTGCAGGGTGCCGGAATACCCACTGGATTAGATGTGGAAAGGAGTAATGGCACGTGAGTATTAAAGTTCCCCAATGTCTTTAAACGCACCTTGTTTTGTCTTTCAGATGCGGGATGCAGCGCCGAAGGCCTCCGGAGCGTGCAAAGAGTTGGTAAGCTTTTGTCTTTCAGATGCCGGAATGCAGTGTGAAGACCTCCGGAGCGCACGAAGAGTAGGTAAGCCTTTGCCTTTCAGATGCCGGAATGCTAACCTGTTCTTTCTTGTCTTTATAGGTGTTGCTGAAGACTGGATTCAGGATGGTAAGCCTTTGCCTTTCAGATGCCGGAATGCTAACCTGTTCTTTCTTGTCTTTATAGGTGTTGCTGAAGACTGGATTCAGGATGGTAAGCCTTTTTCCTTAGGCCCAGGACCGGATGCAGAAGACACGATGAGCGTTCTGCTGCAGAGGTTGCAGAATAACGCAAAGCAAGATTCATCCACCGGGTGTGGTTTAAATAGCCTCCTGTAGTGCTTCGGTGTCTCCTTCCACAGCCACGCCTAGGTACGAAAAGAGTTCCTGCTTTCCAGAAGAGTTCCAGTGTTCTGAATCTAGGGAGTGGCTCCAGCCCCACCCAACAGGAAAAGTAGTTCCAAACAGAAGGGGATCAGAGGCTCAACTGGCAGGCAAGTAAGCAGCATGGTCTGCTGCAGGTAAGTCCACCCAAGCATTATGAGCCCGGCGCTTCCAGCGCTGGGACTGGGCATATTTATGAGCCTGGTGCCACTGGCACCAGGACTGGGTCCAAAAGGTCCCAATTGGGACTGGTTGGCACTCGGAACCTGGGTTATGGATCTGCTTCCAAGGGAGTTGGGAAAACCCTGACCTTTTGGAAGCAGAGATCATGACATTAACAGAATTCCGCCTCCGGAATTATTTGGTCACAGGGGTTGTAATGCCCCGGTGATTCCGGCACTCACGGAGGCGGAATGGTAATACGAGTCTGGCGGTAACCTGGCGGAATTTCCAGCACGGTTACCGCCGGACTCGTAATGAGACCCATAGTCTTTTAAATTAATTGTTAGTGTTCCTGTTCAGCAAATGGGATGGCTGCATCATCTCTAACAGCCATCTGTCCCCCTGGGCCAGCCTGTGACCAGAGATTTTTATGAGTCTCTTTGAAATTAGTGTGTGCTGTCGGGGGGAAATTCTGCCGGGGTCGGCCGGGCCGTCCGCAGACCTCCGGGCAGGGAGGCCCCAACTCCTCCCGTATATCCCAGATGAGATAGAGTATGAGACACACACAAGGAGCAAGGCGACTCTGCTGTTTATTATGCAAACGGCTGGGATGGGTCAAGGAGCGTACACGTTCGTCCTGACACACCCAATTGTGGGGCTCGCAGGCCCTTTTTACTGCATTATGACGCGCTACTTGCGTCACTTCAGAAAATTAACAAAAAACCTATCGCCACTCTTAATTGGTTGCTCAAGTGGTAGGGTTAGTATAGTACACATATAGAGAATGATATTAGTGGTCAAGGTGTAGTCAGGTGGTATATCTGGGTTGTCCCTATAATTAGATACATAAGAATTGTTACATGAAGACCCCTGAGGATTGGCTAATGTTACTGACGTCTGAGATAAGAGCCCCATGTTCTGATTGGTGCATCCGTGAGCTCCCCAGCCTGGGACCACCGTTGTTCCCAGCTCTCGGTGTACCTGTGTTTGCAACAATGTTTCAATATGGGTACGTGCAGACAATGTGAGGATTTATTCATAGGTGGAAGGCTGACCGCTCCCACTGTAGCAGGTGTTCATTGAGCCTTTCACGTGTCTCGGCCTGTGTCTCGTAGTGAGGGACCCAGACGCCTTTTCTCTCCTGGGTTTTGGCATCTCGTCAGGTTCGGCTTGGTCACGTGGGGCGGGACCGTGTTTGAGGCAGAATTCTGCACAATTAATATTGCTTTTCCACTATGTGTCTGGTTTAATTTGTAGATATGACTTTAACGTTGGTATGCGGAGTGCGAGGTTGCAACATCGTGCCTTTGATGATTTGTTCTTGGATGTGGGTTTGCAACATTGCGACCTTGGCTGATTTCTCCACCAGGCTCATTCTGCAGGATCAGCAACCTGACTTTTGCTTTGTTAATGTCCACGGGAACTCTTGCTTGAGGCCTACTTGGGCCTGGTGTATAGTGATCCATTTCGGACATGGGTGCTTTAGGTTATAGTGGCATATATTTCCATGACCAGTATCGTGTTTCTATTATACCTCTCATGGTGGTAACGGGTTTCAAGAGAAGCGTGAGCAAGCGGCGTTATAGATGAGTTCATGATGCATCTTGCGTTTCTGCATTCTGAAAGCCTATGTAAAAATAATAAAGATGTACATCCGTGAGTATGTCTGTCGCCTACGTCAGAGCACTGAGTATGTTCTTCGTGTAGATTGGTGTGGAAATGTTAAGTGTGTATATTTGTACAGATGTGCTTCCCGTCGTCTAGGTCGTCATGGCATCTCTAACGACGTGTGGTTTTTAGTCTAGCTGATCCGAGCCGCAGGTGTCGGCATGGCCAGTGCGGGCTGCTGGGCAGGCAGGTGGACACATCCGTATGTTCCTGTACCAGGGTACCTGGTCGTCTGGTAACTGGACAAACTCTTCTCGCGGCGGGTGTCTGGGCCGTGACCCTCTAGGCCAAGCGCGAGAGGTGAAGGACGGGAGCCTGGTCTTCCATTCTCCCACTTCAGTCCCCCCTCTGGTCGACTTGTCGACCACAAACATATCCTTCTCGTTATCTCCTCTTACTCTCCATATCTTAGTTATCCCTCCGAGATGTCCATAATGGTTCACATGATCTTCAAATGACCAATACATGTATTCACATGTTCCTCCAGGAGTACAGTATACCCATCTTCCTATGTAGCTCCTGGGGTTCCTTGGATTCTCGATCTTCACTGATGGTGGGTCTAGATGATTGGTGATGATTTGGGTGCGCAACTTCTCCCTTTCTTGTATTATCACACCTGTATGCTGGCCGTCATCTGCTGGCATTAAGGGGTGCATTCCCACCATTTCCAGCAACTCGTCAGTCGTGCGTGCCTTCCGGGCCTTCCAAAATCTAATTATGATCAGGGCAGCTCCAGCCAAAATAGCACATCCCACTATTATTTTCAGTCCATCTGACAGCCAAGATGGCATCCATGACCATAATAGTGAAAACCAGCTCTTATCCTTGTTTACACCGTTACTTTCGTCCATCATTTTGGAGTGCATCTGGGCCAGTTGTGAAACTGCTTCTGTCAGTGTACCATTGTCAGCATCGTTGGCAGGTATGAACGTGCAGCAAGATTGTCCTATCTTTGCACAAACTCCTCCTTCCATTGCTGTGAGAAGGTCCAATACATATCTGTTCTGGAGTGCTACCATCCTGACAGCTCGCAGCTCCTCTTTAATTGCGTTGAACCCATTTACTGTTGAATTGATGGTCATCATTAGTTCCCACCTGGTTATTTGGAGCCATTTTGCGTTTGCGTATGCCTGCAGTCCCGGATGTATTATTGAGGAGAAGAACATTGCTGCTCTGCTGAATAGTCTGTGTTCTGGCGGTATTGATGTTAGTTCCGTTTCCGACCTTCCCCACAGGTAATTTCCTGTCAATGGCTCTCCTTGTCTTTTTCTCCTATTTAGGACAGTATCATTGCTGTTGGTCCTGTTTCCTTGCTCCTTCTGAAGTGGTGCAGATCTCTTTCTTCTCTTATCTCCTTCATCCATTTTAGGAAATTTCGCCACATCGACATGCTTCTTAGGTACCACTAGTGATGGTACGTTGACGTGTACCATTGTGCACACACCATTCCACAGGGGAGGCAGTGTATGATATGCCTTTTCTCCACAGGCCCAATAATGGTCCATTATTACTGCTGTTCCCGCTCCCCCCTCAGGTAACTCCATCAGGCTTGCACAATTGGTGTTATATCCTACGTCCACCTCTCCTTTATGCTGGTAGCATACTTTGGGCGCAGTCAATGGTAGTATAGTTATCGGGTCTTCATCTTCTTCTACCCACGTGAGCATTGGTACATATTTGATCCACGTCGTCCAACATCGATGATTGTGTGTCTCGATAGTTGAGATAGTTTCTTTTGTTACCATGTTGCTGCCAATCACTCCTATCTCCCAGTTGTTGCCCAGGTACACCTTTCCTGTTATCGTCAGTAGCGGCCTTTCCCAGCATCCTTGTTTACCCGGAACTTCAGTGGCGTACCAATCACATGGTAGATACTGCAGTGTTACCTTCTTTGTTTCTCCTTTTGCAGGGCCACTTGTTATGTACCTGAATGCTTCAGCATGTAAACTGGTCTTGTGATAACTCAGATAGGTCTTGAGGAAGTTGTTTTCATATGGGGATGAGTCTCGTGTCTTCCATGTCATGTGCACTACTGTTCCTTGAAACCTTCCTTTCGTTTGGAACAGGGCCAGATATATTATGCACTGTGCTGTTTTTTCATCTATTTCTGTGGCAACAAATGTTCGTGAAGCGCTCATGGTGTATGGTATTAATGAGCAAACGTAACAGCTATCCTCAGTTGTCTGCTTACCAATGCGGGTCATGTGCTGGTACCATATGTTGTTTGTGACGTGTGCTGAATCTTGTACATAATTATCAATACCTTTATTGTCTGAGTATGTGCTGCGTTTAACTCTATTTTGCTTGGGTGCAATGTTACTATTACCACCTGACGTAACACCTGTTGCAGCAGAGGACGGGGGTATATTAAGTTTGGGTGCAGCAATAAAATCGATAGCATAGCTGTACTGCCAGACAGAGGCAGCCAAGAACCCGGTGATCATAAAAATCCCTATTATTTTTATTACATATGCTAATTTCACCGGCATTTTGCTCTTACCTTGCTGCGGTCCTGGCAGCTTATTCTTGCGACGTTACAGTTGCCCGCCTAAAAATTCTCAAAAGTGCTCGTTATTAAATGTTAGTTTTAAGCTCTCCCTATCAAGTAGTCATTCAGTGCCCAGGCGAAGAGCTGCTCCCACACTACTCTAAGTGATGGGTCTCTTAAGACCGGCAAGTATGGGCGGAGGTGGGGCATGTGATATTCTATGGCCAGGAGGAAGGCTGTGTAGTAGACACGTACCCTTCTCCTTTTTAAGTATGTTGGCCTCTTTATTTCGTATACAAATTGGTGTGACAATTCCTCTGGGTAGTTATCGTCTGGCAGCACCATCTACACCTGCACACTGAATTTGTTAATTAGCTTTTCTTAACAATACAATATTACGCAGTTCCTGTATGTGCGAGAGAAAAAAGAGAACATTCACGTGTTTACATGTGTATTAGTGCAAGCATGTCTTTCAGTTTTAGTTACAACTGTACTTAGCAGTCAATGGGGGGGGGTTTGTGCTCAAATGGCGGAAGTATTTTTACTCTTTGAGCGAGTGATCATGGGGTGGGCAGTATGGGGATCACCCCCTTCTTCGTCAGTTATTGTCTCCGAGGGAACAATTGGGTCGTTGTCTGTGGTGGAACTTTCTTCCGCTGTCGGGGATGTTGTTGCTGTTCTTTCAATGGACCTGTCGTTGGCGCTGGGGCGGGTCTGCAGTTTGTAAATCTTTACGTCATGTAGGTGGTTCCAGGCACGCTTATCCTTTAGTTTTACTGCTCTTGTTGATACGTCCTCTACCAGATGGGGGCCAGTGAACCTCTTCTGGTTCCACTTTCTATTGAAATTGCGAAGTAGTACGTGGTCACCTTTGGCAAGTTTGCACGAGTTCTCCTTTCCCAATTCCGTACTTTCGTCTTTTTCTTGATTGCTGGTAGACCCGCCCCGTGTGCGCTCGAGCTGTTGAGACACAAACACGACACTAGTAATCAAAGAAGACACATATTGATACATTTCATCACCTAACACATTCGCTGAACTTTCGTGGTCGGTGAATGCCCTTGATGTTGGTGTTAGGGGAAGGCGCATTTGACGTCCAGTTACCACTTCGTGAGGGGTGAGGTGGTGGTCGGACCCTGGCCTGTTTCTAAGCTCAAATAATGCTAACGGAAGGCAATACAACCAACTTTTCTTTGTTGTTTGTTGTATTTTAGCAATTGCCTCCTTCAATAAGCCATTCAGGCGTTCACATACACCATTAGCCTGTGGGTGGTATGCACATGCAAATTTGTGTTTAATGTTCAGCAGGGATGTGATATGCTGGAACATTTTGTTTGCGAAATGGGGGCCATTGTCTGATCTTAGCACCTCGCACACTCCCCATCTGGGGAAGACCTCCCTTACTATGAATTTGGCTGCTCTAAACGCATCAGGGTGTGAACAGGGCCCTGCTTCAATCCATCTAGAAAATGGGCATACTACTACAATCATATACCTATTGCCTTGACAGATGTTGATCATATCAACATAGTCAATGTGAAGGTGCCGAAAAGGTCCTTCTGGCCGGGGTATGGTACCTCTTATCACTTTTAGAGTATGACCGGCCGTAAACTGTTGACATGTTAGGCAATTGCTGATAAAATTTGACACATGGGAGGTTAACTCGGGACAAAACCAATCTTCTCGAATTCGTGCTGCAATTATTTCCTTGCCTGTATGGGCAGGGTGGTGTATTTGGCTCAAGGCGGTATTTAACAGTGTCAACGGTATTACAACTTTCCCAGTGCCACCCTGGCGCCATAGTGCGTCGGTTGGTGACATTGTGCATCCTCTTTTCACCCATACTTCTTTTTCGGCCATTGGTGCAGCCGCTTGTAGTTCCATAATCTGTGTGGCTGGGAGATGGGTGTACCCTTCTCTTATTAACATCTCCCTAGCTATTCCCCTCCCTCTCCCTCTCTGTGAGTCTGTGGGGTTCCATATCTCACCAAAATATGCAGCATATTTCGCATGTGCGTCTGCTGCTGCATTTCCTTTTGAGACGTAGTCTTCTCCATTGGTGTGTGCGGTGCATTTTACTAGGGCTAATTCTTGGGGGTCGTTTATTACTTCAATTAGTTCAGCCAACAAGAGGGCATGTTGTACTGGAGTGCCATCAGCTCTCCTAAACCCTCTTCTTCTCTATTTTGATAGCCCTGAGTGGACAGTGGATGTAACATATGCACTGTCAGAATATATAGTTACTCTTTTATTAAAACTTTCCTTTAATGCCAATATTAGTGCAACGAGTTCCGCGGCTTGAGCAGAGTAATGCTGTGGTAATTGTACACACTTCATAGCCACACACACCGGCGCCTCCATCATTTTTACTACTGCTGCCCCAGTCCTTCGTATCCCATCTCTTTGATCAATAGTTGATGACCCATCAATAAACAAAAGCTCACCTCCCTCTAGTGCGTTTTCTTCAACTTTCCTAGCACATGAGTACATTTCAGTTACTTGGGTGCAGTCGTGGGCGTAATCTCCCTCTTCAATTACTTCTGCTAGGAACCTTGCAGGGTTAACCGTGCTACATCTAACAATTGCTAGTTCAGCTTTAGACAAAATAATCTCATAACCTGATGCCCTCTGTGTCGTTAGTGTGGACTTAGGTTTATTCAATATCGCAAATAATGCATGTTCCACAAATAGTGTATTTGGACACCCCATAGTTATTGCTGATGCTTTTTCTACTGCAAAAGCAGCTGCAGCAAGACCTTGTTCACAAGAGAAGTGGCCTAACATTATAGGGTCTAAGTGACCGCTGTAAAATGCTACTGGTTTATAGCCCATGCTAGTTTTTTGGGCCAACACTGCTTTCATCACTGCTGAGTCGCAATGTGAAAATATAAAGAAGCGCCGCTCATAGTCTGGGGATGCCAGTACTGGAGCAGTTGATATCGCGTCTTTTAATTCGTCAAATGCCTCCCTCATTTCCATAGTCCATCCCAACTTTTTCTCCCCTTTATTTGCTTCCTTCAAACCCTCAAGCAGGGGTCCTATGTATGAGCTATAATCAAATACCCATGCTCTACAGTAGTTGCACAGCCCCAGAAATTGCTGCAGTTCTCTCACAGTCTGTGGCACGGGAGTGCTTGAGATGGCCTGTGCTCTTTGTGGTGCAATCCTTCTTCCATGTTGGGATATCAGTTGGCCAATGTAAAGTACCTGTTCCTGACAGTATTGTATCTTTTCCATGTCTACCTTGTACCCCTTTTCAGCCAATATTGTCAACATTTTTAGGGAGTCCTCTCTACATTTGCTTTCGTTTGTACTGCAAATTATTATGTCATCCACATACTGTAACACTGTGCTTTCCACCTCAACGTTACCCAAATCCATCTGTATTACTCTATTGAAAATTGAGGGTGATTCACAATACCCCTGTGGTAATCTGGTATGTTTCCACTTTGTATTTCGGTAAGTGAAGCTTGTCAAATCTTGTGAGTCTGGGTGTAATGGTATTGAGAAAAAAGCATTTTTAAGGTCAATCACTGTAAATCGTGATGCTTCTGCTGGGATGCCACACAATATTGTGGCCGGGTTTGCTGTTACTGGATACTCTGCTTCTACTATGTTGTTCAAGGGTCTGAGGTCCTGTATGAAGCGCCAAGACCCCCCTTTAGCTTTGCGCACCGGGTACACAGCTGTGTTACATGGTGATTCTGAGGGGACCAATATGCCATTGTTTATAAGGGCCGTTATGGTTTCATATATGCCCTCATCTGCCTCTTTTGACAATGGGTACTGTTTCACTCTTGGCAGTATGGCACCTTTTTTCAATTTTATCCTTACACCCCCTATGCTTTTTATGCATCCCACGTCATAAGGGCTACTAGTCCATAATGATTTGGGCACCTTTGACATATCCTCCTTAAAAAATGGGACTGGGGTGCCTGCGGGTGCCTCAAGTGCCATTGCAATTTTCTGTGCTACTTGTTTGTGAGCCACTCTTAGCCATATTTCTACACTCATCATGAACACCATTTCATTTTCTTCCTTTTCTTCTGAGATCAGCTCTTCATCTGACACCTGGGTCAGCCTACATCCTTCTGCTAGTGCTATCACCGCCCTCCATGCTCTCCCTTCTTTATCTTGGGCGTGCACAGCAACATAATCAGCTGTTGCAATAATGCTCTCAATGTCCACTACAAACACCTTCCCTTCTAGTTCATTACCTGGTGTTTCTGGTCGGAATAGATAGGCTGCTGGTCTCCTCCATATTTTCCCTTCTATCCCTGGCATCCATGCAAATGCCATGTCTGTGCCATATTGGAATATTTCGCCATCTACTGGCTCCGCCCTAATCGCTGTCTGTCCACAGTATGCTTGCAAAATCTGTCGTGCTGCGAGCATGTTAATCCCTGGAGTAGAGCAAATTATGCCATCCTCTGTAAAGGAGATCGTCATGTTCAACCTGTTCATTATGTCCCTCCCCAGTATATTTACTGGTGAGGCACTATAATACAAAAGTGGAACTGACAGATCATAATCTCCAATAGATAAGGGAATGTTATCAGTAAATGGAACCAACCCTTTAGCCCCAGAAAATCCTTGGGTGTTCATGGCTTCGCCTGACATCTTAAATTTACCTTCCCTTATGCAAGACCGAGTTGCCCCGGTGTCAACAAGAAATGATAATTTTTTGTCACCTATCGTTACCTCTATGCGTGGTTCCTCCGCACTATTAGGTGTTACTGACAGGATGGGACACACCAAGGCCGTCTGTGGGCTGGCCTATTGGGGGTACAATGATTGGCCATTCCCTGTGTAAGGGTTGTGTCCCAACACCGTCACCCCACCCAATTGTGTTCGTTCAGTTTGGGGTGGTGGTTGTATTAACGCCACTTGTTGTTGTGGCAGTGAATAGGTTTGTGGCTGTCGTGTTTGTTGTTGTTGGTCACTCCCTTGTTGTGACATCTGCTGTTGTTGTATGCCCTGCTGTTCTTGTGATGTCCTAGGTTGTGCTTGTTCATTCCATGCTGGTGTTCCTGGCCTGACCCTACATGTACGTGACATGTGTCCTAATAGTCCGCAGCTCCAACACACGGGTGGTTCCCTGTTTTGCCATGGGAAGCTCCCTGTGTTGTCCTGGTATACGGGTTGCCCTGGGGGGTAGTAATTTCTAAGTCCCCCAGCCTGTTGCTGGGTATTATATCCATATCCTCTCCCCCTCATAAACCCTCCTCTCCCTCTGTTATAACTATAATACCCAGTTCCTTGCATTGGGTACCCTCCTCCCATGTTTGGTGCGTGTAATTGCAGAGGCGGCACTTGCTGTATTACACCTTGTGGAGGCGTTATTTGAGCTGGATCTTGTGCAGCCACTACTTGCGTTGGGCTTTGGGCCATTGGTGTGGGCGTAGTTATTAGTGCCCCTTCCATTGTATATTTAGTAAGTTTTTTCTGTACTAATTTGGCCTCTTCTGTTTTCCTGTCCTCCTCCTTTTGTTTCATTTTTCCTTGCCATGTCCTGCAGTGATGTACTATAGTCAGTTGTATTTCTGGCCATGGTTTTGCTTCCATTCCCACTACTTTCTTTAGTTGTTTCTGAACTCCTTCTGGGAGCCCTTGTACTAGTATATGATAAAATATGGCTGGTGTTTTGTCCCATTGTTCTCTAGTTTCCATGCGCCACTTCTCTTGAATATCCTGGATATAATCAACAGGATCCTCATTTTCACCCATCTTACGGGAAGTAATGGCTCCTATGTCTGATGTGTCTGGGTACTGCACTCTCAGTGCCTGCCATAGCGCATGTCTGCAGTTTGCAAATGGTGCCCCATCATGCGATGTGTTTGTTATTGTTACCCCATGGAATCCCGCTCTTTTCCAAATGTCATCCGCTCTATCCCCTAATATTGATATTAACAGGCCCTTCACATCTCCTACTGCCAGTTTCTGTCCTGCGGTGTGTTTTTCCATTTCATATATCCACTTACCCGCACCTCCACTTAGTGATGGGAGCCTACATTTTATATTTTCCTTATCCGTATGTTTCCAAGGTACATACTGTGGTCTAACCCCTCCTCTCTCCAGCAGTGGCATTAAATTCTGTCTTGTGTCACCCTTTACGCTCCATGATATTGAGTCTTCACACCCCTCCTCTTCCCCCATTTCTTTTACTACTTCAAATTCTTCCTTACTACCTCTGCCCCTACCTCCCTCTTCTTCCTTCCCCCTTCTTTCATCATTTCCTGTGTTCAATATGGGTATGTTTATTTGTCTGTCTTGCCTGCGACTAGGGAGGTCCCTAAGCCGACATGCATAGGGTGTAAGTTCGTTCATGAAGGGTGCAAGCTTTATTCTTTGCAGAGAGCGTGCGGTGGTTGAACATGTAGGTAGTGACGTGGGAGGGCGGCGTGATGGGGATGTGGGTGGCGTGGTTTCATTGGTTTGTGTTTCCCCTATTCTTTTCACTTCCTCCTTACTTCTCTCCAGCTCCTCCCATCTTCTACTTATCCAGGGCGAATCTATGTTTGTTCTAGTGAGGTACAGTTTATCTAAGCTTTCCCTTTCACTCTTTCTTCCATCCTTCTCCACTCCTCCTTCCTCCTCACTGCAAAAATCATTCATAAATGGCACCCCCCACTCTGCCTTTTTTCCTTTTATTGTTACCGTTTTCAAATCTATTAGGTCTCTTTCTCCCCTTTCGTTGTTAACAACTGTCCCCCCTAGTGCTGATGTCGTTGCTACCTCCCTACTTTTATATACATCTCCCCATCTTTCACTCTCCCTACCCCTTCCTTCTCTTCCTTCTTCACTTCTCTCCTCCATTTCCCTACTATTTTCCTCCCTTTTCCTTTTCAGTTCCTCCATTACTTCGTTGCTCATCTGTTCCAATATCCTTTCATCCTCTCTCTTCCTTTCCCATTTCACCCTTTCTCTTTCTACTATACTCTCTATTACCTTCCCCTCTTCATATTTCTTAGCTGTCTCCGATATTATCCTCCTCCTCCATAATTCCATTTCCTTTTCCTTTTCTTCTTCTTCCTTCTTCTTCTCTCTCAGTACTACTCTTGATACCCTATCTGCTGCTGCTTTTACCCTTTCAGCTTCTCTCTTTTGCTCCTCACTTCGTTCCCTTAATTTTTCCAATTCGTCCTTACCTTCTTTCCTTTTCCTCACTCTCTCTCTTTCCTCCCTCTCAAGTTGTTTGATCAGTTCATTCTGCTCATCCCTTAGTTTTGCTAATCTTTCCTCCAAAATCTCTTCCTTCTGCCGTAGTAGCTCCTCTCCCCTCATTTCACTCTCTCTGGCACTATCCTCGTTTGTTCTCTTTACCGCCTCCCTTTCTTCTCCAGTTAGTGAGCCTCGTAATTTCAACAATATCTGTGCAGCTACCCACTCATCGTTTCCTATCTCTACAGTCTGCTCTTCTCTAATCCTCCCTTCCCCCATTGGTATCTTCCCATGAGCCACATATGGTGGAGGGCTGTATGCCGGGTTTGAGTATCCTTCAGCCGCCCTTAACTGTCCTTCTATTTCTCCTAATTCTCTTAAAGGGTACAACCCTCCTCCCTCTGTTTTCACTCCCGGTGTTATGGGTATCTCATTGCTCAGTTCCTTTTTTATGTCGTCTGATTTATCAACCTTTTCTCCTCCCTGTCTTTCGTTCCCCGTATTCTTTGTACTTTCGCACTCCTTTTCCCCACCCGTTCCTTCTTTCTTAATCTCCTTTTCTTCCGGTGTTTCCCCCATAGTGAACATTCCATTTGGTCCTGGTCGAGACCCCTGGAACATCCTCCATAAGTTAAACACCTCCACATGGTTTGCCAACTTCTTCCCCTTGTATGTATTGTGCAGATGGTTCAGTAGTGAATGTTGGGCATATGGATCGAAACTACCATTAGGCGGCCATGGTGTTAACATTTTGTTGTCTGTCCCCTGGGTCCACTCTATGCTGTACTTAATTAACTTCTCCCTGTGTGGTGGCAATGTGGTGCATATGTGCTGTAGTGGGGTAGTGAGGGTGTTCCCCCACCCTCCCGACCCTCTCCCGTATGACATAGTTGCACTCCCCTTTTTACCCTTCCCCTTACTAGCAGTTTATAATGTACAACCTTGTATTGCTTACCTCGCCCCGCAAGTGTGGGGACTTACGACAATCCTTTGACAAATTATGCAATAATAATAAATATGATGTTATATTATATTCCTTCCCCTACAGCCCCCTGCGGCCGAAGCGCACGCAGCCCCCTGCGGCTGCGTACCCCTTACGACGATCTTATACAGTCGTCCTGTTTCTCCGTTCTCCTCCCCCTTTTACACTCGCCGTGGCCGGCGTTCTCCGTGCGCAGCCACGCCCCTTTCCCCTTCTTCTTTCGATCCACTGGTTTATAGTTTATCTCCGTATCAGCTCCTTTATCATGCTTCTCTTCCCCACCATTCTCAAACCCAAAATTCCTTGTGCTCGCGATATCCTATTAAATCCCTACTGGTGACGTCACCGATTTCTTCGAGCTACTGGTATATTCTTGTTATGTTCTTTAAGTTCAAAATACACTTGCAATCTACCCCGCTAACCCTACAGCTGTCTTCCTGTCTCTCCTGGAACAAGGTAATCTCATCAATAATATAACCGGACTGCGCACGCTGCGTCGCCTCGCGTGTGATACGCCCCTCAACAGGAGGGCTTAACCAGCCAATTATCTTCCGTTTTGGGCAACTATGTAGCTAGCTACCGGCCACAGGGAAACGTCATCTACCTATCGAGTTTCTTGCTCGAACAATAGGGAACCTCATCTACTCATTGATCAATAAATGTCAAGTCGTAGGAAACCACACACACCCACCCTCACACTTAGTCGCACTTTAAGCCATCAGTTTCTTACGAGCGGCTGCACGTGATGTTTTCGTGCCCCGCCCCCTCTTTCGCGTAACGTTAGCTTACTGTTACGAGCGGCTGCACGTGATGTTTTCGTGCCCCGCCCCCTCTTTCGCGTAACGTTAGCCGACTGTTCTCGCACTCGTTTCACTACCATTCATTCCATTAGCAACGCTCAGTTAAACCTTCACCGCACATCTGTACAATACCTCCCCCCTCCCTTATTTACTTCCTCCCCCTCCCTCACAATTTCGCATTGCTTGTTGCGCGTGTCATGCTCACCAAGTTCTCTCGATGCAGGGCCGCTCGACTGCGTGCACCCTCCAAGCGGCTCGCCACCTCCCCTCGTCTGGACCACGTCTGGACACTCGCCGACCGCGGGCGGGATACTTCTCAACCGGCTCCCGAGGGCCAATATCCGGATTGCGCTGTCCGGTCTTCTCGCGGCTCCGCGATGGTCCTGTAGTCCTCAGAAGGGGGCAACGGCAGAGGGGGCCGCGCCGCCGGGCCTCCTCGCAATGGGAGTGCCTGGAAAAACTAAAAAATAAAAGTTGATCTTAAACAGATCTCAGCAGTGCCTCCAACTTGTCGGGGGGAAATTCTGCCGGGGTCGGCCGGGCCGTCCGCAGACCTCCGGGCAGGGAGGCCCCAACTCCTCCCGTATATCCCAGATGAGATAGAGTATGAGACACACACAAGGAGCAAGGCGACTCTGCTGTTTATTATGCAAACGGCAGGGATGGGTCAAGGAGCGTACGCGTTCGTCCTGACACACCCAATTGTGGGGCTCGCAGGCCCTTTTTACTGCATTATGACGCGCTACTTGCGTCACTTCAGAAAATTAACAAAAAACCTATCGCCACTCTTAATTGGTTGCTCGAGTGGTAGGGTTAGTATAGTACACATATAGAGAATGATATTAGTGGTCAAGGTGTAGTCAGGTGGTATATCTGGGTTGTCCCTATAATTAGATAGATAAGAATTGTTACATGAAGACCCCTGAGGATTGGCTAATGTTACTGACGTCTGAGATAAGAGCCCCATGTTCTGATTGGTGCATCCGTGAGCTCCCCAGCCTGGGACCACCGTTGTTCCCAGCTCTCGGTGTACCTGTGTTTGCAACAATGTTTCAATATGGGTACGTGCAGACAATGTGAGGATTTATTCATAGGTGGAAGGCTGACCGCTCCCACTGTAGCAGGTGTTCATTGAGCCTTTCACGTGTCTCGGCCTGTGTCTCGTAGTGAGGGACCCAGACGCCTTTTCTCTCCTGGGTTTTGGCATCTCGTCAGGTTCGGCTTGGTCACGTGGGGCGGGACCGTGTTTGAGGCAGAATTCTGCACAATTAATATTGCTTTTCCACTATGTGTCTGGTTTAATTTGTAGATATGACTTTAACGTTGGTATGCGGAGTGCGAGGTTGCAACATCGTGCCTTTGATGATTTGTTCTTGGATGTGGGTTTGCAACATTGCGACCTTGGCTGATTTCTCCACCAGGCTCATTCTGCAGGATCAGCAACCTGACTTTTGCTTTGTTAATGTCCACGGGAACTCTTGCTTGAGGCCTACTTGGGCCTGGTGTATAGTGATCCATTTCGGACATGGGTGCTTTAGGTTATAGTGGCATATATTTCCATGACCAGTATCGTGTTTCTATTATACCTCTCATGGTGGTAACGGGTTTCAAGAGAAGCGTGAGCAAGCAGCGTTATAGATGAGTTCATGATGCATCTTGCGTTTCTGCATTCTGAAAGCCTATGTAAAAATAATAAAGATGTACATCCGTGAGTATGTCTGTCGCCTACGTCAGAGCACTGAGTATGTTCTTCGTGTAGATTGGTGTGGAAATGTTAAGTGTGTATATTTGTACAGATGTGCTTCCCGTCGTCTAGGTCGTCATGGCATCTCTAACGACGTGTGGTTTTTAGTCTAGCTGATCCGAGCCGCAGGTGTCGACATGGCCAGTGCGGGCTGCTGGGCAGGCAGGTGGACACATCCGTATGTTCCTGTACCAGGGTACCTGGTCGTCTGGTAACTGGACAAACTCTTCTCGCGGCGGGTGTCTGGGCCGTGACCCTCTAGGCCAAGCGCGAGAGGTGAAGGACGGGAGCCTGGTCTTCCATTCTCCCACTTCAGTGCTCTTTGAAGTGGGTGCAACAAGGATTCACACCTTTTAGTCATGCTCCAGCCAAGGATGGCTTTCTCTTGAAATCCCTGCTTTCCTAGTCAGCAGGTATGGAGCATACTGCATTTTGACGCCTTTAGCAGCACCAAATTCTATCGCAGGGTCATTACATGGGAGATGTAACATCCAGCTGGAAGTAGAGTTTTCCTTTGTGAAGTTTTGCCTTCAGCCAGAAACAGGTTTTTCCTGAAGTAAGTGTCTCTCCAACTGTCACTGGAGGTCTGTGGGGGAACCATGATATACATTGCTTTGGTCAACCACATCCTGGTCTGCTTTCCTGACATATTCCTGTGACCAGTGATATCTTTTTCCATTGTAGCTTTTTAAAGCCATTTTAATTTGCAAACACATGTGCATTACGTTTTTGTTTTCAGTGTTTAAAAATCCTGTTTCCATGTCACAGGAGTCTTTGATTCCACATTCTTTTGTAAATTAAACTGCTGCTTGTCCATGGATAATGACAGGTAGGCCCCTTTCTGCATGGCTGTTTAGCTTTACATGAAAAGCAAAAGCAAAAGCCAGGCCGTTTTTGTTGCAGAGTTTAAATGCCTGCCATTCATGTGAAAAACCAAAGCAAAAGCTAGGCCGGTTTTGTTGAAGTGTTTAGATGCCTGCTATTCGTGTGAAAGGGACTTCTGTTTGGGGCCTTTGAATGCACCCCACAGTGGCCTACCCAGAAAGCTGCTTCTGAGCTTGCCGGACAACAGATTAAGCAGTCTGCTGTGCCAGTGAGTGTTCTCTGCGATGTGCAGCTGGCTGCTCTCTGCCTACTGCAATGCATTTGGAATATGCAAACAAAGGAATGCATATTTCAAACGCAGCATGCAAGATGCTCTTGAGTCACTCACCCTCTGCCCCTCATTCTTTGTGTTGACAGCCTTTCAAGTGGGGCAATTTATAAGTGATGGCTCATTTAACAATCCATTGTTTTTACACAGTATGTGCTTAACATTTCAGTGTTAAGAACTGAACATTGGTAATTTGTATTCACCAGGCCGGCACAAGTATAAGCTGATTAAACCTATGCATTCTTCAAAGAGAATTAACATGCCACACAGAAAAGTTTTAAACTATTTTCTTTATTTTCACGTCTCTTTATTTGACACACCAAAATGTTTTTTTTTTTTAAAAGATTACTTTTTAGTTAGGCATGGCACATCCCTGGGAAGGTTAACTGTCATTTAATTCCTTAAATATTCTAGTGGCTGCTTTGGGACATGGACTAAATGCATCAGTTTAGCATCAAAGGTCTTTTAATTTTCTAAACAAGCCAACTACTGCCTAAAGTGCACACCAGATGGCACCTCAATGTGACTTGGCACCTTGATTAGGAAAGCAGGGTTCATTGTATGTCTGTCACCATGCAGACAGTACTTCATGGTAAATCAATGCAGTGATGTGTGCAGCAATGATTTGTGTGCTGCCCAAGTCACCACCGTGTTGGTTAATGGCATCTATGTAGCACCCGTATGTAACAGAACATATGCCTGTTTATGACTGATGTGCTCAATGTCCATACAATAGCACACTAGAATGTTTTATGCATGTGGCTCTGAGGCGCATGCTACACTGTGCCTACACTTAAACACATAAAGCAATCAAAGACGTTGCCTCAAATTGTTCATCCACTAGGCCAAATGCCCTTTCTGCACTGCCCCACCATGATTTTCACTAGCTGCAGGCCAGCGCTAATAACAGATGCTAATGCCAGCTCTGCTGGATAAAGCATGGGCCTGCATTTTTTTGCAGAAATGACCCCTGAGGCCTGCATAATAGTGAGGAGGTAGTGACTGAGGAACTGTGGAGTCTTTACTATGCATTAGAAGCCAGTTTTGTTTAAAACACTTCATCCTCTTTTTACTGGTCAGGCTAAAGTTTGTTAGAGAAAGTCTCATGGGGTTTCAAGATGTCAACTTCTCGTGCCCTGCGACCAAGTCTCACCCTCCGGTGTATCAAGTGTTGCGTGTGTGTGTGAAAGAAGTCGGAGGAACCAATTCCCCACCTCTGTTGTCTGCATGAAAAACTGTCACACAAAAAATGTGCCACAAGTGTGATCAAAACCCGCTTTAATATAATTGTTTGAAACTTAGTTCTTAACTCCCATAGGAGAGTCCTTTTGATGACACATGTTTCGGCACATCATGTGCCTTTTTCAAATCAGGGCATATAATCTTTCAAAGCCAACCATAACATATATCTCTCTTTTTTCATTCTTTAATATCATCCTTGACTGCAAAAGATCACAGGTTTTAATTCCACCTCAAGAGTCTCCTATCGTCTCTATGCGACGATAGGAGACTTTTGAGGTGGGATTAAAACCTGTGATCTTTTGCTGTCAGGGACATTATTAAAGAATGTAAAAGAGAGATATATGTAAAGTTTGTAAGAGGTAAAATCATTTCTGTGTAGCCTTTCTGTGCATTGTTTATTGGGTCTCTCTTTTGCGGTATCCTGTCCTGTCTGTACATATAATTCCCTAAAGATGTTTCTGTATTGGGGTTGGGCATGCTCACACTGAGACCCAGCCTTTCCTCATCTAAAATTCTAAAGAAACAAGAAGCAAAAGAGCCCTTGTACCCCATTTGAGTGGCTGATGTTGCAGCCATTTAATACTCGCATCCAAAAACGAACGCTGTCCAAATGAGCATGTATGGTTCATGGTTCCAAACATTTTAATGTTATGGTGAGTATTGTGAACCATGTTGTGAGCACCAAGCCATGCATCGGTTATGAATTTAGAGATTCACACATAAAATCCTTTAATCACAGACTTGTTTATCAAATATAGAGATCACTGTTATAGTCCTGAAATGTTCTGTGATTTAACGCAAAGCATATAGGAATCCCCATTGGTGCTATTAGTCTGCTTTCTCACTCCCACAGAGGTATTTTGAAAGAGTACAATAAGAGTGTACCAGACTCTCCATCTTGGAATGATAACCTACTATCAGAAAATAATTCATATGGTTAGTCTAGTATTGCCCCTTGCAAAATACATGTGAGGTGGTACAAACAGAACTCCAACACAGTGCCAGTGGTCAGTGGGCCATCAGACCCCGGCAGGCTGGTCACACCGCAGTGTGCCAGTAAGGACAGTTTGAAACTGCGTTCAGGCAAGGCCTTCCCTAAGAGCAGGTTACAGAAAAATTATTTACTTGGGCAGCAACAGCTTTTTTTCACCTTCTAATTCAAGTATTTTACAGAAGAATGCTAATGTAATGAAACCAGCTTCATTTATGTAGCAATTATTCATTCATATTGAGGAGGGGTTTTGGGAGTGACATGAGCCAATCGGGGGCGCATTCTGATGTTTTGCCCTGGGCACCAAGTTGGCTAGAAACTGCTCTGGACATGTACCTAATAATAATACTCAAATAATAATATTATTTTACAATATTGTGCTTATTATAAATTCTAAATACACATACTGTACTTTTACATTAAACATTGCTGTCAGTATTCTTAAACCTAAGAGAGAAGGGACCCAAAAACGTAATAACTGTACTTTGAAAAGTGTTTTAATTACAGGGATATATTTCTGCCTCTTGGCACTTTCTAGCTGAGATGGGCTATGCATTTTAATGTCTGCACCTTCTCTCTGTGTATCTAGCTAAGGAAATTTAAACTGTTTATTTTTGTGATTTTACATGTACTTTCATATAATGAATAACGATTTTGAAATAAAGATCTTTAGTACTGACACCAGACTCCATGCACTCAAGTCTCCTCCCCTCTGACAAACCATGATGAGCCTATCCAACCAGCATTAACCGCAAGCTCCCTGTTTCTCCCTTGCCCGTTCCTGTACTCCGACCTCCTACTGCTAATTGTTCGGACTGTGGTTGGACAAAGGGGAAATAGTGAGTCAAAAAAGCCAGAAAGGCCATGTAGCACAGAAGATAGCGTACAAGAATCATGGATGGAGGTGTTCTGTGACACAGAGGCATGTACCAGGCAATGGCTTGTGAATCCCATCCTAAAAGTGTGTCCCTCCCTAACCTTGGTGATACGTTGATTCCTGGCTCTCAATATGGAGTTACCCTGAGGCCTACTTACTCAATTGTTCACCATGATCATGATTGTTGTGATCACAGTGATAGAATCACTCTCCAAAACCCCAAAATTCAGGTGTCCAAATCCACTCTCGTATCAACCCATTCCCCTTACAATAAGATTTTGCAGTAGATATATGCGGGTCGGAGACACCATGCAGCTCGCCCCTTAACCCTCCTACATTAATTATTCTCCTAAACCCACCCCCAAAACCCACATATATTTGGGGCAAACTCCAACAAAAAATAATTTAACTAAATATACTTTGACAGCTTCTACCGCGGCAAAATGTACCGATTTTTTTTAAAAAAATTTTATTAGTTGGTATGGTCACGATAAATCGAGAACTTTCAACTTTTATATATTAAAGAAAAATGCAATTTTACTTTATATTGCTAAAAAAATTAAAAATGTCATATAATATATTAATACAACTTTTAACATAAAAAATAAGATTTACACAAATGTATAAAAATATAAAAAGAAAAATTCAAGAATCCTAATTACATTTCAAATCACTATATAAAAATTAACAATATTACGATAAACAGTTGTTCAGCCTCCAGTTACCAGCAGTACAAAATCATACCAATTAATCTAATTTGCAATATAGACCAATGAACCACGTTAACATCATAGACTCATTACCACTTTATACCTGGGTTCTTGCCTTTAAACCTAGATGATGTAAAAAGTTTAGTGTTGCATATCTCACTGATTTCCTTGTAGTATGAAAGAGCAGACCCCATAGTTTTTCATCTGTCATGTTATTATGCTCTTCAAATAGATTTTTATAATGAAGGTTTCTCTGTGTCACTAGTTCAATACATTCTGCACACAGATGTTTCAAAGTTTCCATCTTGTCATTACAAAAATGACATTTCGCATTCATACTATTCAGGATCCTTGGTTTACATAACACTTCTCTGGTCAGCCAAAGGTATAATCTAAACCGCGGGAAGTCGTCTCAATGTTGCGAGTTTGAAAATTTCTCCAAATAACTTGCAACCTCATTGTAACGTTTCAATTCAAAAGGATTATCAGCGAAGTTCTGATAATGAAAGCATACACTTCTGGTTTTAATCGAATCCATTTCCCATATTTTGATTTTTGCTCTGTTTGGATTCTCAATTAGCAAAGCTATATTAATAGCTGACTGTGATAAAAATGGGGCAGATTTCATAACAAAGACACCTGATGGCTCAGGCTCTGTTAATACTAGGCAGAAAGTCCATATGAAGGGTTAATTGGTGAGGTCTAAAGAAAGGGAGTAATTGACAGGTCACTGGGCCAATAGCAGAGAAGATTCCAGGGAGATGACTTTGATGGCAACAATTGTCCTTTCTTTGTTTTTGTTTTTGGTTGCCAGGAGACGGAGGAGGAGGTTTCGAAGGAGGACGGTTGGAGCTGGGCGTACTAAGAGAGTATGAGAAAGGAATGGAGTTGTGCCGTTGCACCTAGATGAACAGAAGTTGATGAACTATATATATATATTTTCAGCGATAGTTCGAAATCGCTATTGACTTCGCTACATGTGAGGCGGAGAGACAGCGAAGAGAGGGAGACTCCGGGCACGAAGGGAGCAGCTGATCGGACGAGGGGAGTGACTACCGCGGAGCTCGGGGCAGCGGAGATCAGGCCGAGCCGAGCAGCTGATGACCCGCTGAATCTCGGAAATAGAAGTCCTTTCGACATCGGCGAAGTACCAGTCGATCAGCTGATTGTCTCTCACGAATGAGAAGAGGACGCGACAGTGACGGAGTCCTCAAAATAATCTGGAGGTGAGACAGAGAGAAAGTTGTCGCCGGCTGACAGAGGGGATCGAGGGCGAATTTCAGAAGAGGCGTAATCGAGCGTGGACAAATAGGGAGAAACGAAGCAGGGGAGTGTCAGCGGAGGATCGTGCTGAAGATACATTGAAGTTACGCAGCTGATTAGCGGTAAGCGATCGTTAAGAAAGAACGAACACCCCTTTAAGAGAAATTGAACAGTTACAGATAAAATCTTATGTAAATGATTTATAACGTTGAAAGTGAACGCCGATACGATACGCATTAGTTAAAGAACGACCCGCTACAAGTTATTGACACTAGTAACTGGATGCAAAACGCCGAGCTGCATGCTGAGAAAAACTGAATATAGACGTTTAGAAGAGTAAAGAGAATAAAGGGGGAGACAAGTCATAAAGAAGAAAAGGGAGTCAGAAAAAAGGGAAGAAAGAGCGACTCAGCCAATATTATAGATGTTAGAGACAGGAAGACACGAAAACCGATAAAGACTTACCTGAGTTATTCAGTTTCGCTGGGCCAAAAAGAACTTGATCCTCTCGCGAAGATAACCGGAGACCACCTGTATCCTTTTATTGAGTTCTCTGAAAGAAAGCACAAAAAAAGAGATTATTAGAAAAGTTGTATGTTGATAATAAAAGTTGCCTTGTGAATAAGTCTATACATTCTACGTGGAACTGCATTTATTTAACAACATTGTGCCCAAACCTTTACAATTTGGTGTCAGAAGTGGGATTTAAAGCCGAACACCATGGAAGAACTCATTAAAACGCTAAGTGAGGGGCAACAATTTCTTCAACAGGCGTTACAATTACAGAACCAACAAGCCCAAGCAGATAGACAAGCATTTCAACAGGCCATACAACTACAACAAGCTCAATTAATGGAGGCGACCACCGTACGAAGACATTCCCAGGTTCCGGCATCAGTTTTACAAAAGTACACCGTAGGAGAGGATCCAGCTCACTTCTTTGTAAATTTTGAGAGAGTGGCTAGGAACGCTCAATGGCCAAACGATAGCTGGTGTCACTACATAGCACCACTCATGACAGGGGAAATGCAGAGTGCTTTCCAAGCAGCCAATCCAACCGGGGAAACCCCGTATGCAGATATGAAACGAGTAGTACTGGAACGCTTGGGACATGATGAAGAAGCATATAGGAAAAAATTTAGAGAAGTCAAGTTACAAGCCGAAGAAACACCGAGGCAGCTCTTTTATAGAGTCAAAGAGTTAGGGGAGAAATGGTTACAGTCTAACACCAGTACCGCTCATGAGATATCAGAGAAAATTGTTATGGAGCAGTTTGTCGAAGCCTTACCTTTACCAATGCAACGCTGGGTACGACAACATCACCGACCCAGCCTGGTTGAGGCTGTTAACATCGCTTCAGCCTATCAAAAGGCTGGACAAGGCAGATCCCTGACATATGCAGCAAACAACAAACCAACTCCCACTCCCAGTGGGAATAACCATTCTCTCAGAACAACTACTGTGACAAGATGGCCGAACTCGATGTTACGTAAGCCGGAGTGGGAGGCTCCAAAAGGGAGACCAACGAGTGAGAGCCCGGTAGGCATCAGGCCCACCAGTATGGTCCCAAAAGGCATACAATGTTTTGAATGTGGTGAATGGGGACACCTAGCAAGAATGTGTCCCAAAAGAGTTAAGGCTGAACCTATGGACGTGGGAAACATGGAGGTCCCCAGAGAAGGAGAATATCAAGAAGGAACAACAATCCCTAAATCCTCGTATTCCTATATTTGCGAGGCAGAAGTTGATGGGAAACCTACAAGAGCTATGGTGGATACCGGCAGTTTGCAAACAGTTGTAAGTACAGAACTTGTGGGGAATACTGGGGACTCAAATTCACTAATTCCCATACGTTGTGTCCATGGAGATGTCAAACCATACCCGACCAAAGAGATTAGGTTAAAAGTAGCCGGGGAACAGATGGAGGTGAGGGCCGCCCTAATGCCAGTATTACCAGAGCCTCTACTTATTGGGTCCGATGTTCCCAATTTTTCACGGATCATAAAGTCGATAGAAGAAAATTGGTTAAAAAGTGCCCCTTTCGCCCATGAGACCATTGCAGAGCCATTAAGTAAAGAGAAGAAAGGGAAGTCGGACTTAAGAAAGTTAAAGAAAGTTTGGGCCGAAAAAAATGTTTATCCCATTGCAATTGACTGGAAAATTGATGAAGCTGGAGATTCTTTCAGAATGGCACAAGAAATAGATCCATTATTAGGAAATGCTAGGGCTGCAGTTAACTCAGGTGTGTCGGGAAATGGTCCATCTTTTGTTAAAGAAAAAGGATTATACTATCGAACTAGCAAGGATGCCACTGGAACAATTCTGAAACAGTTGCTAGTACCCAAGAAATATTATCAAACGGTGTTAGAAGTGGCCCACCTACAAATTGGTGAAGGTCATTTAGGAACAGAGAAGACCACACAGAAAATCCTTGCCAGGTTTTATTGGCCGGGGCTTTATGCTCAGGTGGCTCGTTTCTGCCAAGCATGTCCAGAATGCCAGAAGAAAAATAAAGCCAATGTGAGGAAAGCACCTTTACAGCCGATGCCAGTCGTGTTGGAACCTTTCCATCGGATTGGGTTGGATATTGTTGGCCCCTTAGAACCTTCATCCAGAGGCCATAAATATATCTTAGTGATTGTCGACTATGCTACAAGGTATCCAGAGGCCTTTCCTCTTAGGTCTACTAGTGCACAAAGTATATGTGATGCCCTAATTCCATTTATCAGCCGAGTAGGAATACCAAAGGAGTTTGTTACCGACAGAGGATCCAACTTTATGTCGTCAGTGATGGAACAAGTGTGTACGATTCTACAAATGAAGCATTTAAAAACCGCTGTCTATCATCCTCAAACTGATGGCCTTGTGGAGAGGTACAATCAAACCATAAAACAAATGTTGCGTAAAACAGGGGAACCAGGAGGAAAGAATTGGGACAGGTTGCTGCCATGGATACTCCTTACCTTAAGGAATACCCCCCAGTCATCGACAGGGTTTTCACCCTTTGAACTTCTGTTTGGAAGATCAGTGAGAACACTACTCGATATTTTGAAGGAAAACTGGGAAGAGGAGCCGAGTCAAGAGATCTCACTTACTGAATATGCATACCAACTTAAAGAGAGGGTAGAAAAGTTACAGAACATAGCCAAAGAAAATCTGTTACAAACACAATCCAAACAAGAATACTACTACAATAGGAACACTCAATTAAGATCATTCAACAAAGGAGATAAAGTGTTGGTCTTACTCCCGACGTCTGAGAACAAGATGCTGGCCGCGTGGAGAGGACCCTATGAAATTGAAGAGGTCCTAGGTCCACTAACCTACAAGGTGAGACAAAATGACCGAAGGTTCCCTACACAGACCTATCATGTGAATCTACTAAAGAAATGGGTAGAACCTATAACGACGGTGGCAATAATTAATACTAAAGAAACATCTTTCGAACCTTTTCCAAGGTTAAACGAAGATCTAGGATTGGAAGCGTTAAACATAAATCAAAATTTATCTGAGTTACAGAAGGAAGAACTCCTCGGGTTGGTGAGGAGATTTACAAATATTTTTTCGTCCTTACCGGGGAGAACGAACATGGTATGTCATCGTATTGTAACTCAGCCAGGAGAAGTGGTAAGAATTAGACCCTATAGAATTCCAGAGACAAAACTCCAATCTATCAATAAGGAGATCAAAGAAATGTTGGAGATGGGAGTAATAGAACCCTCTCATAGTGAATGGTCCTCCCCTGTAGTAATGGTGCCGAAGCCTGACGGAACGGTTCGTTTTTGCATGGACTTTAGGAAGTTGAATGAAATTTCCAAGTTCGACGCCTACCCTATGCCACGAATCGAAGATTTACTAGACAAGCTAGGAAAAGCTAAATTCTTAACAACTATAGACCTAACAAAAGGATATTGGCAAATACCGTTGCTCCCCGAGGATAAGGAAAAAACTGCGTTTGCCACACCATCCGGTCTGTTCCAATTTACAGTATTACCGTTTGGGTTGCATGGGGCACCAGCAACATTTCAAAGGCTCATGAATTCAATCCTTAGAGGACAGGAAGAATATGTAGGAGCATACCTTGACGATATTATTGTCTTCAGTCAAACTTGGGACGAACATTTAACCCATTTGGAAAATGTACTTAGACTATTACAAGAATCTGGCCTACACATAAATCCAAAGAAAACATTTATGGCCAATTTCTATACGAGATATTTGGGATACTTTGTAGGACAGGGGATGATTAAACCACAAGAAGACAAGCTGAAAGCAATAAAAAGCTTACAATTTCCTACAAACCTCCGACAAGTGCGAGCCTTTCTTGGTTTTATTGGGTATTATAGAAGGTTCATACCCCATTTTTCAACAATAGCAGCACCTCTGACAGATTTGTTGAAACACTCATCTAGCAAGAAGAAGGACTGGTATACAACAGAGACAATGAATGCATTTAATACCCTAAAGAATGCTCTATCTGAAAAAGCCATTTTAAAATGTCCAGATTTCTCAGCCCCGTTCTTCCTACACACAGATGCCTCTGGAACAGGGCTTGGAGCGGTATTGTTTCAGGGGCAAGATGAATCAGAGAAACCCGTACTCTTCATAAGCAGGAAGCTCTTACCACATGAACAACAATATGCTACCATTGAAAAGGAATGTCTTGCAGTGAAATGGGCCATAGAAGCGCTACGCTATTACTTGTTAGGAAGAGAGTTTACTCTGGTGACTGATCATGCACCTCTTGTATGGTTGGCACGTAACAAAGATACTAATCCCCGAGTACTAAGATGGTTTTTATCACTACAACCTTTTACGTTCAAGACCATTCATCGTCCAGGAAAATTAATGGCCCAGGCAGATTTTTTATCCCGAAACAATCCCCTTACCAAACGTAAGGGACTAGAGGGGAGGGTATGTGATAAAAATGGGGCAGATTTCATAACAAAGACACCTGATGGCTCAGGCTCTGTTAATACTAGGCAGAAAGTCCATATGAAGGGTTAATTGGTGAGGTCTAAAGAAAGGGAGTAATTGACAGGTCACTGGGCCAATAGCAGAGAAGATTCCAGGGAGATGACTTTGATGGCAACAATTGTCCTTTCTTTGTTTTTGTTTTTGGTTGCCAGGAGACGGAGGAGGAGGTTTCGAAGGAGGACGGTTGGAGCTGGGCGTACTAAGAGAGTATGAGAAAGGAATGGAGTTGTGCCGTTGCACCTAGATGAACAGAAGTTGATGAACTATATATATATATTTTCAGCGATAGTTCGAAATCGCTATTGACTTCGCTACATGTGAGGCGGAGAGACAGCGAAGAGAGGGAGACTCCGGGCACGAAGGGAGCAGCTGATCGGACGAGGGGAGTGACTACCGCGGAGCTCGGGGCAGCGGAGATCAGGCCGAGCCGAGCAGCTGATGACCCGCTGAATCTCGGAAATAGAAGTCCTTTCGACATCGGCGAAGTACCAGTCGATCAGCTGATTGTCTCTCACGAATGAGAAGAGGACGCGACAGTGACGGAGTCCTCAAAATAATCTGGAGGTGAGACAGAGAGAAAGTTGTCGCCGGCTGACAGAGGGGATCGAGGGCGAATTTCAGAAGAGGCGTAATCGAGCGTGGACAAATAGGGAGAAACGAAGCAGGGGAGTGTCAGCGGAGGATCGTGCTGAAGATACATTGAAGTTACGCAGCTGATTAGCGGTAAGCGATCGTTAAGAAAGAACGAACACCCCTTTAAGAGAAATTGAACAGTTACAGATAAAACCTTATGTAAATGATTTATAACGTTGAAAGTGAACGCCGATACGATACGCATTAGTTAAAGAACGACCCGCTACAAGTTATTGACACTAGTAACTGGATGCAAAACGCCGAGCTGCATGCTGAGAAAAACTGAATATAGACGTTTAGAAGAGTAAAGAGAATAAAGGGGGAGACAAGTCATAAAGAAGAAAAGGGAGTCAGAAAAAAGGGAAGAAAGAGCGACTCAGCCAATATTATAGATGTTAGAGACAGGAAGACACGAAAACCGATAAAGACTTACCTGAGTTATTCAGTTTCGCTGGGCCAAAAAGAACTTGATCCTCTCGCGAAGATAACCGGAGACCACCTGTATCCTTTTATTGAGTTCTCTGAAAGAAAGCACAAAAAAAGAGATTATTAGAAAAGTTGTATGTTGATAATAAAAGTTGCCTTGTGAATAAGTCTATACATTCTACGTGGAACTGCATTTATTTAACAACATTGTGCCCAAACCTTTACACTGACCCATCAAGAACTTTTTGCGCTTGTAAGCGCCAAATTCTGGGAAATGGATCTGGTGAATTCAACAGATAGTTAGATATGATTTTCAATAGACCTGTAGTCGTTTCACTCATTAGACATTTGCGATATAACGAGCATAGCTTCCATTTATATATCACACATAATGATATCAGGCCCAATTTGTATTTTATGATAAGTATTGGCTCTGAGTTAGGTAGATTTAGCACCTGCTTCCAGTACCATCCTTCCTTACTTGCCCAGTAATTATATGGTTTCCATGATTTTGTCTCCACGCCATACATTATAACAGGTATCACTTTTTGTTTGCAATATGTTATTACTGGAATTAATGAAAATCTACAAAACCTTGCTTTAATAATTCCTGCCTGGGACACTGTCGTTTGAAATTTTAATTTGACTTGTTGGTGAGAGTTGGTATCTCTCCATTGGCTGGAGATACACGTCCCTAAATATGTATATGATATCACCGATTAAATCTCACATTTTTGCAAGGACCAAAACAGTTGTCACATTCTCTGTTTTCGTGTTCCGAACTGAATTACTTTTGTTTTGAGATGTTAATAGTGAAACAGTTTTTTTGCTCATATAAATCTAATGCATTCAGTAAGGTGCGTAAACCCTTTGGCGTTTGTGATATGAGGACCATGTCATCGGCATACAATAACCAATTCACATCTGTCACCATGATTATCGGTGAATCTGTGACAAGTCCTTCAAAAGCCTGACCTACATCCGAAATGAAAAAGTTAAATAAGGCCGATGCTAACAAGCATCCCTGTTTTAAACCTCATTCAGTCCTGATCGGATCCATTAGCAAGCCATTGTTAGTTAATCGTATTTGTATAGTAGTATTCGTATATAGCTCTGTCAATCATTTTAGGATTTCCCAAGGACAACCAGCATCTGCTAGTTTTTTATAAAGCAATTCCCTTAGTACTGCATCAAACGCCATCCTAAAATCAATAAATGCAATGGAGATCCCTTGTTTATAATGATGGGCTCGCTGTGTTAAGCTAGCTAGTGTGATCATATTTATGGCTGTGCCTAAACCCGGCAGAAATCCTGTCTGGAAAGGAACTTGTATGTTCTTCTTATCCAACCATTTATTAAACAGGTTCAATACTAGCCTAGCAAACAACTTTCCAGGACAGTCTAACAAGGCTATCGGTCTATACTATCTAGGGTCTTCACGATGACCTTTTTAGAATATTGGAAGTATAATTGATTTCTTCCAACTGTCAGGAATTCTGCCCATCTTAAAAACATTCTTATATATCTGAAATAAGATCAAGGCCAATTCTTCTGGATGTGTTTTAATCATAGCATTATGTAAGCCATCCAGACCCATTGCACGTGAAGTACCTATCCCAAATTAATGACAGAAATAGGAAGGTAAAGGTGAAAGTGAAACTGCCTGAATCAGAGCCTTCAACAGCCATTGTACTGATGGTTCTGGGTTACCTTCCTTAAAAGAAGGATGCCCAAGGGCCTAAGTCAGAGGACTCAATCTTAATGGCGGCACAACCGCAGCACATACGCAGAGGGTAGCAGAGCTATTCATTGCACTTTTTTAAGTATATGTGCCATATACTCTGAACACACGTGTATGTGCCGTAGTTTTTCAGGAACTGCACTTTTGCTTATGCTGGGCTGTGCGAAATTTTATTGGAATCCTAGTAACTTTTGTAGTGATGTGTGAACTGCTGCGAAGGCCCTTGGTGGCAAGCCCATCTTCTGTGCTTCTGTGTATTAAACTATATATCATGTAAGTATTAACAATCATCTGGATGACCCTTATCTGGTGGACACGCCTTGAACCACCTCTAAATATGTATAGTACAGATTATAGCAGCATAAATGACAGAGGATTGGTCTATGCAGCATTGTACAGCGTGTTGCTACGTAGACCCTCTGATTGGATGGCATGGTTTCCCAACATTGGACCTTCGGCTCATTAGCAGCACGTAAGAAAAATGGAACCCAGCTTCCGAGAGCGACATAAGACTACTCCCCACTTTCCCAATTAGTCCATAATCTCTCATCTGTCTGGCCCTAAGCCAAGGCTTCTCCTTTCTAGTTGACCTTGCAGCCTGTTCTCTATTCTGGCACTTTTAAGGGAGTGTATGTACAGCATTATCTTTGCCTAGAGCACAATGAATAGCCCTTGTTTTTGACTTCTGAATCACATGTGAGGAGACCACACATATGTCAATTTTGACCTTCTATTTACTGCTATTTAATTCAATTGTGCTGGGTGTTATCACTCCTCTTGATCTCTGGAGACTTGCTCACTCCACCTAGCATAGGCTTTCACATCTTTAATTGTCCAGTACTTGGCTCTTGCAGATGTTTTCCTCTTCACTTAATCCTATGTTTATGGCTTATCCTTTTGACTCCTCTTATGCCTTGCAATTATTCCTTGACCTAGCATCCGTGATCCCAAGCCAATAGGCTCCTCTTTATTCCACACACAAAGCTGTTTTTCCATCGTCTCCTGACTCTGCAGCCCTGGTCTGTCCCTGAGGTAGCTTGATTGATTTCAACAAGAGTCCGACGTCCATCTTTCCATCATGGCTGCTCTACCCACATTATGTTTTCTTCTGCGGCAAGCCTCTATGTGTCTCGTCTACCATGCGTTTTTGTGTATATACACTTATTAATCAGCAGGTTATTTTATCTACATTGCATATATGATTTCTTCATATTGGATTACATGTTTCTCTTGTTACTTTGGTTACATCTTTATTCTTTAAGTATTTGCATATCATTTCAGTACGTCACAGTATCTTTTTTCTTCATGACATCACTCTGCCCTTTTCACGAATAGCTGTATGATGTCCAGTGGTGTGTGCCGACATCCTTCATTATTCTTATATAGTTATTGCTTCCATCAGGGTTCCATTTTCCTCATCATGAGAAGGTGTGAAAGTACAGCAAGAAGACCCTACCTTGGTACGAACGCCTCCTTCCATTGCTGTAATTAAGTCCAGGACATACCTGTTCTGGTGGGTCATAAGCCTATTGTCCCTCATTTCTTCTCTGATTGCATTAAATCCTTTTATTGTTATGCTAATAGTTTGCAGTAGTTCCCATCTGGTAATTTGCAGACACTTGGTTTTGACTGCAGCTGAAGTCCGGGCATAAATATAGATGTCATTATCATTGCCATCTTGCTGAATGATTTATGCTTATCTGGTATATTGTTATAGGTTTATATAGACTTTGAGGAAAAATAGTTCTCCCTCTTCAACCAGCAGAGATCAAGCGGCCTCTTATTTCTCTGCTGTTCAATCATTTTTGGCAACTCATCAAAATTGAGATCACTTTGAGGAATCACATATGCAGCAACGTGTATAACCACAATGGAGCATACCCCTGTCCACATTTTTAGGCAGCTGCATGTAAGCTCTGGATCCACATGCCCAATATCGATCCATCAGCACAGCAGTTCCTCCATTAATTCCTGGTACTTCGAGCACCTGCTCACATCCTTTATTTTCTCCAACCAAAACCAGGCTTTCATTCTTGAAACATGTTGTTGCATTTTTTATGGGTATTATAGATACTGGTCCTGCTTTATTGTCAACCCATGTTATTAGCTTAAAGTACTTGGCCAATGACTCTAAATGCATGTCATTTACTATTTGCAGTATGCTTACTGGTTCCTTCTTCAATAAGTGTGCAGGGCAAGCTAACATTCCTTCTTCCCATCCTGTACTGATGGCAACTCGTCCATACACTAATAGCTGAGGTCTCGCCCAGCATCCTGGTACTCCTGATCTCTCCACTATGTTTGAACATTCCATCCTCTTCATTAAAACAACCTTTATTTGTTGTTCCAATCAGAGATAGATATATTTGTTTTTTGCTTGTCCAACCCATCCCTTTCTCCATCCTTTGTGTTTTTACATAAGTATCTTCATATGGAAATGTTCTCCTTGACTGTCATCGTAGGGTTTCCCATGTTCCTTTGAATTGTCATCTGGTTGTGCATGCTGCTAGACGACTAAGGCATTTCACATCATGTGCAGTCATTTCTTTTTCAATAAATGCTCTGGCTGTGTTCATGACATAGGGGATGAGAGAATAAACGTAGCAGCTTTCATGTGACATTCTTTCTCCCACCTCCTTTATGTTCTGGTACCACAGGTTATTCTTTAAATAAGCCAAATCTTCATGATATGCATTTATGTGTTCATGATCCTCCCCAGCATCTGTTTTAAGTCGAACAATTTGTTTAGTAAAATCGGGGAAGATGTTGCTTGTGCTTTTGTTAGGGATCATTAATAATGTTTTGTTGTACCCCACTGTATCTGCATTTTTAATCATTATTTGTCCAAATGCCATAATAATAAGAAAGAACAGACAAATCATAATGCAGAATGAAATTACAATTACGTTTTTAAAAAACTCATAATGTTTCTTGATGTTAATGCATCTCATATTTTGGAACCTCCCCATCTTGCTTTAATTCAATATTTAATTTTGATACCTTTTATAAATCACACTTTTGCATCAAAAACTGTAAAATAATTGCCACAATGATTCTGAAACTAATATGATTGTTTTTAGGATTGCCAAGAAATGTTCTAATGTTCACATGCCATCTTATCAGAACTGGGTAAGGCTGCAATATATAGATAAGAAAAGCATACAAGAATGTGTGCAATGTTATTATGATGGGTAGCATAGAAGATGCAGTGTGTTCCTTTTCTCTTGGCTCTGATACATCAACACATTGTTCCTTGTTTCTATCTAAAAAAGTTCGAGGATAGCTGCAAATCCATTCATTCCTTGTTAGATTTAAGAAATGTCAATTTTTATTTAGAGGGCATTCCATTAACTTTTTTTCTTTGCTCTTGGTTGCTGATCTTGTCTGCATGCATGGAACTTCTTCTCTTGTTTCACTGTCAGTAAATGCTGGAGGGGTTGAAGTTTCTCCCTTGTATGGTTTGATCTCGTGCAGATGCAGCCAGGATCACCTTCCTTGTAGCTTGACAGCTGTGGGAGTAACTGCTTCCACCTCATAGGGTCACTCAAAATGGGGTATATTCCATCCTGGTCCCCTGGATATAAACTACATTGTTTCAATAGGATATCTGGATGAGTTGGCTGGCTTTATTCGTTAATCCTCTTGACCCCTCCCTCCGGTTCTTGATCTGCTGAGAAATAAAGGAAACTCTAACGGTCCTAGTTGCCAAATAATCATGCATCTTATCACCTAAAGTCTTCGCTTCACACAGCACTTTAATATACCAACCCCATATACTTCTCACACTTTAATGTATGTACTATCATATGCACTTTAATGAGCAGAGAAACTGTTATGTGTTGAATATGTCAATTTCTTTTTTTATTGTAGTGATTTGCTATAATTTTGTCACCAATGTTGTGTTTGTAATTGGTATTGTGTGGCAATCAATGAAATGTTTAAGAAAGTACGAATCACCTCCATTGTTGTGTTGAATGCCACCAATGATTTTAGAATGATATGTGTTTTGTCTTTGAATAAAATTACTGAATGAAAACATAGAGGTCAAGTGCAGTATTTGCTTGCTACAAACTGCACCCTTCCAGATATAGGTTATCTTACTTGCACAATGGATGGAGGGGTAGCCTTACACTCGCATGTATTTCTGTTGAAATATTAGCCTTGTTTTTGAGTGAGGTAGCCCGTGAACAAAACAGAGGGGCCGACCCATTGTTTATGAAATTCGCTACACTATGGGCATCAGTTTCTAACCTAGTTGGAGGAGAAAAAAGTGTTCTTATTCAGTGTCCAGTCACCAACTCATGAGGAGTTAAGTTGCAATCTGACCCAGGTTGATTTCACAACGCATATAGTGCGAGGAGCAGGCAATTTAGCCACCCCTTCTTTAAAGAAATGTTCATCTTGGCTATCCTCTCTGTAAGTAATCCATTTAAACATTCACAAATCCTATTCGCCTGTAGGTGATAGGCAGACGAGAACTGGTGTTTTATCCCCAATAAAAGAGTGAGCTGCTCGAATAGTGCATTTACAAAATGCGGTCCATTGTCAGACTGCAGGAACTCGCACACACCCCATCTTGGGAACAATTCATGCACAAGGAACTTGGCAGCTCATGTGGCATTGGGGTGCGTACATGGACCTGCCTCATTCCATTAAAAAAAATGAAATACCACGACCTGCATATACTTATAGTTGTTGGATGTCTGCAGCACATCTACATAATCTATATATAGATGCTGAAATGGGCCATTGGGTCTAGGGATTGCTGCTCTAACTGTTCGCAAAGTGTGCCCTGCAGTAGATTTCTGGCACTTGTTGCAATTCACAATAGACTGTGCCACAAGTTCTATCCCCCACTGAGGGAATCTGGAGGAAGGATAGCACAGGGCCAATGTGTTTGTCTTGGAACCAAAACAACGCAGCACAACACAGGTTCAAATGCCGATCCCACACTTAGAAACCACTCATTGGTATTAAGCACGTTATAAAAGAACAATTATAATAATTATAATGAATACATTTGGTAAAAACAATATTCTGCAATTGTAGCAGCAAGACTTTCTCGAGTCATATGCAAAGGGTAGTGAAGCTGCTCCAGCACCACCCTCAATAATGCTAGAGACATAACTGGCTTTCCAGTCTATCCTGCTTGTAGATTGCCTCAATGGGGGATAAAAAACACCATTGTTTTCTCCATAAATCTTGCTCCTGTGAGGCTTGACCTTGTATCTCAATTAACGGAACAATAAACAGCATGTTGAAGCCCTCATTTACCAACATACACCATCCTTCCATCTGTTTGACACTCCTTATTTCAAAATCAGAAATATTTGGGAAATATGCTGCCTTTTTGGCTTCTAAGTCTGCGGTTTTGTTCCTGTGAGAAATCATGTCTGTTCTTTTAGTATGCGCAGCATATTTTATGACTGTGATAGTCAATGGGAGCCTTAATGCCTCAACAAGCTTATCCAAGAGGGCCGCATTTGCACTGGAGTGCCGTCTGCACAGAGTAAGCCCCTCCCTTTCCAGCGTGATAAACCTGCACGTACAGTTGACGCCACATAGGCAGAGTCAGAGTACACCGTCACTTCCTCATCCTCATATCTTTGGAGTACGATGAAAAGCGCCGCTAATTCTGCAGCCTATGCTGTAAATTGCAAAGGCAATCTCGTTCTTGTAACTACTTCAAATTTACCAGTACTGCTGACCCAGTATGCTTTTCACCTGTCGTTTGGTCAATTTTTGGAGAACCCACAATAAAGAGAACCTCCCCCTCTCAGAGAGCATTTTCTCTAACACAGGGAATGTGATCATAAAATTCAGCATACATTGTGCAGTCATGTACATAATCATCCTCCCCTACTGGTTCTGCTGTGAATGTGGCTGGGTTCACTATTTTGCATCTAACAATTTTGATTGTAGGGTTCGAGATAATTACCTTATTCCCTGATGCTCTTTGTGTGTTGAATGTACTTTTAGGTTTTTCTAAAATAGATAATAATGCATGCTCAATAAATAATGTTACTGAACACCCCATTGTAATACTTGAACCTTTTTCAATTGCAAATGCAGCAGCAGCCTAAGCGTGTTCACAAGGGTAATGCCCTTTCATAACCAGATCTAAAATCCCACTGTGGTAAGCCAATGGTTTATGTCCATGTCCTAATGTCGTTTTCTGTGTGAGGACTAGTGTCATGACTTCTCCATTTGAAAGGGAGAATAGGTAAAATTCGTCATGATAATCTGGAATTCCTAACAAAGGGGCTGTACTGATTGCCTTTTTTAATTCCTCAAATCCTTCAGTCATTTCATCTGTCCATGTTATTTTACGTTTGTCTACCTGTGCTTCAAGTCCTTTTAAAAGTGGTCGAATATATGTGCTGTAATCGAAAACTCAGCCCCTACAATAGTTACATAGGCCTAAAAACTGTTGCATTTCCCTCACTGTCTTAGGTTCTGAAGTCTTCATAATTGCTTCTGCTCTTTTGGGTGTCACTTTTCTCCCTTCTTGAGATATTAACTCTCCTATATATGGGGCGCTAGAGAGCCTGACCAAGATGCCGTGAACCTGTGAACTCCAGCACACCTTAAAAATTCCGGAACGCTATCCGGTGGTTTCCCCTGATAAAACCCTCTTTTGTGAAGTAGAGCCATGCCTAGTGGGGCTGTACCACCCGGGGGCGAAACCCCAGTGAAAATCTGTGCCAGAAATCCCTACCAACAAGTATGCAGAGATCGACGGACATGCTGTGGAGGACATGGGGGCAGCGTCGGACTGGCCTCATCGGCCGATCGGCCACTGGCCGATGGCCCTTGAGCACCTGGGGGGCCTGTTTTTCATCAGCTACCCCCGGGCTGGTTTTTGGCAGGTGTTTTTTTGAGTGCGTGCAGGTGTGTGGGGAACTGGGCTGGCCCTGGGCACTGCAGCATCAAAGCAAGGTAACAACGTGTGGGTGTTTACACGTTGTTACCTTGCTTTGATGCTTTTTTTGCAAATTGCTTATTTGCATGAATCCATCAAGGGCCCAGTCAGCCAGGCCGTGGAGATACACCATGGTAGCACTTTTGTCAATTGTCTCGAGTGTCGAGACAATTGACAAAAAGTGTTACGGATGTGCCATGAAGAATCTGTGACCCCGTGACCGTGACTAATTGTAGCATGGTGCGGGGAGCGGGGGCTGGGCTCATGGGATGAGGCCATTACAAGTACTTTAAGTTGCAAGCAGCAACTTGTGCCTGGGACTGGTCCTGGGGCTGGGGCCGCAGGGGGAAGGGAAGTTAAAAACCAATTAATGCAGGCAGCAGCGCCCGCACACAGAGACTTGGAGGTGCCATAGAGGTCAATTCCATGACTCGTAGAAGTGGTGTCAGTGTCACGTGAATATGGGCCTCTGTTGCTGCAAGGGATAGGAACGCCCTGGAACGTGGTAGGGGGAGTGTCCTGGGCTAAGGAGGGAAGGTGAGAAGGCACCAAGCTCTTCACTCTTTCAAACAGGAAACTCTGCCGCACACTGACAGTAGTGGAGATGCAAACACCATCCCTGGAGCGCAGGCGCTACCCTAGCGCCTAGAGATCTACCCAGGAGCTGTGAACATTACCCAATGCTTCAGGTGAAATACGCCATCGGCAAACTTTTAACACAAGCGACTCCAGTGCTGCCATGGAGTTGTCAGCTGTACCACTGAACAAGGAACTTCTCTGCAGAGCTAGCTGTGTCCTTCTAGGCGCTGCACACGTGACTCACTGAAAGGCTAACCTTAGTATTCCAATGTATTCAGCACCACAAACTCTACTCCGGTGTCAAGATATATTGTCCTAAAAGCCCAACACTCCAGAGCAGCACAATTCGCACAGATGCACCACACTCTGTTCCTCTTCCTTCAGAGACGCAAACTCTACTCCCTAGCAGCGCGCTCTACTCCACGGGCATGGACTCTACTCCCTAGCAGCGCACTCTACTCCACAGACACAGACTCTACTCCAGAGCATCAAACTCCTCTATGGGGGCCACAAAGTCTTGCAATTTCTTCAGATAGAGATCTACTACTCTGGATCAGCAGCAAGGTCTACCCTGAGCCTCATCGCGCACACATGTGGGGATGGAGGGAGCGCCACTGGCAGATCCGATCGACCGGCCCCAGCCTCGCCTGCAGGAGGAGAGTGCCCACTTCAGGACCAGGCACCGCGCCATGGACCCACCCGGGAGGACAGCGCCCAGAATCGAGGCGCGGCGCACGGGACCCTGGCATTGGTGAGTGGGGCGAGGGGATCGTAGAGGGTGTATGATCCAGTGGGCAGCCGGGGGGGCTGGAAGATGGGATGTGGGAGTGCAGCCGCTGCCCAGGAGGAGGGAAGGGGAGGCGGTGAGCCCCTGAGAAGGGCGATCGGGGGTGTTAAGAACAGGCTTCATGAAGGAGACTGTTGGAGGGAGAGGAACGAGACATGCAAGGCTGGGCAAAGGAGGGGAAGGGGAAAGGGAAACCGCGAGAGAGAACAGGGAGGGCAAGGCGGGGGGCTGAAAAAAAAGATGAGGGAGGAAACAAAGAGAGAAAGAAGATCAAATGCACAGAAAACACAAGTAAACGGGGTATGAAGGACAGAGGCAGGGTTGGATTGGTCACTCGGCCTCCTGGGGAGTGGGGGCATGTTTCTGGCCACTCCTGGGCAAGTTTGGGAGAGAACGTGTTTTTGAATTTTTTTTAAAAAAAATGTTGTTGAAAAAAATCCTTTTTTGAAAAGAAAAAAAAACACCTGAAAAAGCATAATTCATCAAAGCAAGGTAACACATGTTACCTTGCTTTGATGATTGATTTGCATGCATGATGTGTGCATCATAAATTCTGATGCATGCATCATTCACATGCTGCTGCTAGCATGCAAAGTTGAGGCGGCTGTCACTGTGCCCCCACTCTAGGGGGCATGGTGCCCATTGGAGTGGCTGTGCTGCTGTATTAGTGATAAATATGTATTAGTGATAAACAACCAACTTTAGAGTAGAATAAGCATCCATTTCGGACTATGTATTTTGCCTTTCGCAGGTTGCAGTAATAGCATGTTTTTTTCTGCTGTTGTCTCTGTTACGATCATCACAAGACATTCCATCTCTGTGTCCTCAGTCACTTGACAAAATCCTTGTGCCTAAAAGCTTCTGTACAGTATAGAAATATTTGACCATAGCACAACAAGTAGCCATTGACTGCATTGTGCCACAATGAATGCTTTGTTGTAATGTGTCTTTCTTTCCCATCTCCCTGACATGCTGTTCAGGATGTTTGTTTGCATGTATGAGGTAACCAGTGCTCTGAGTAGGGGATGTCCTCTGAGTGCACCGCTTTCCCTATTTTGCCAACCTCTGAAGCCTGAAAGTAGATGCATGCAGGCTTGACATGCAGCCAACTTTGCGCCAAACCTGCAGATGAATTTAACTGGTCTGCTGTTAAATCTCAGTTACCAGTTTAATGGTATCCACTACAGAATAATTGCTCATATTATAATAGCCGATAAGATAGATCAGTGGGTTGAGCGCTCGCTGCTGTGATGTGTGTGTGATCTGCAGGTTCGAATCCCAGCAAGGCCATCTCAGCCTTTTCATCCTTCCGAGGTCGATAAATGAGTACCAACACCGGTTGGGTGGCATTGTATGCATATTTGTTCTATAAAAAAGAAAGAGCTATACAATAACATTATCATTTGTCCTTGGAGGTCTGCTTGCATTCACAGTAATTTGACAATATGGATCTATACACACATATATTAATGACACATATGGTGATCTATTCTTGTATTAAATGTATATCACATTAGTGAAATCATAACCATATTTTTCATAGTGTACTTAGGAACAATGCTATTTGATGCCACTTCCTGTTTTGTCAAGGGGTGAACGGTTGTGTTTCATTGCTTCCCGGGATGTCACTTTGGGGTGGGGTCAAATGACCACTTCCGGTGATGTCCTCTGAGGTCAAGGGTCATTAGGCGAGGGGTGGGCCACTTTTTTGAGGCGAGGGGTGGGCCACTTTTTTTTGGGTGTCCGGGCCTATTTCCTGTCCCAGTCCGACGGGGGAGGGGAGGCGTGCCTCCGGTGTGAGTCCTAGTGCCCCCTATCCCGACACGAGGACCTGGTGACTCAGCGGAGGGAACTGGGACAAGAAGGGGAACCTGGGAGATACCCGCACCTCTAATCTCCACCAAACGGAGCTGGGGGCTGTCTGACACCAGGATCGAGTGCAGACTGTGCCAGTAACTAGAGACCATGGAAAGCTGGGAAACTCCACGCTGGGGAACCATGATCAGCCCAATTGTGCCTCCTCGGGCCCCGGACATCACAGTGGCAAGAACTTCTATGGAGTCGGACGAGATCACGCTGACACCGCACACAGGGGGTGAACGACAAGGAGAGCAGTGCCGCGTGGTGGCAGTCGGCAGGGTCCCAGTCTGGCACCCGCTGAGGTGTAGCGTACTGGCGATGAGGAGGCGTAATGAGGCGCTGATGTGAACTGCTTGCGGCCTGACTGTTTCTACCTTGCTGGGCCGGAGAGACCATGTCATCGCTGATATCAGGGAAGCTGCTCATGCCATTATAACGAACATCTCAACCACAACTATATCAATGAGATAACCCAGAAGCGGTACGGAGTGCATCAAACAACAGCAACCAGACCTGGTCACTAATGTGGGACGAACGCAGCAAGAGGAAGCGACCGTCCACACACGGACACGCCAAACAATACGAAGTGGAATCAAGTCAGTCTGCTTAAGGGGGAGTTTGGGGCCGAACAGACGCCCAAGGCAGGTGCCGAGCCCCATGCCTACAGACACCACCAGAGGGGGGTAAGAGTGCCAAGAGAGCAGCAGTACTGTTCAGCCTGATATCCAGTTGGGACAGAGGGGAGGGCATATGGAGACAGTATGTAGAGCTTTTTGAGTGGGAACTACGCAGCTGCAGGGGCGCCAATGCATCTGCCATAGTCAGTGCAAATGTATGAGCCAGTCATAAACTGACTACCAGAAGGGAGGCACTGCACTGGTGGAAAGGAGCCTTGCAATGTCACCCTTCCACAACTCGACCCTGGGTGTCACTCATATCAGTGTCACAACCAACTCAGTAGGCATTCCCAGACCTGACACCAGTAAAGGAATCACTGCCCTCCCCCCCTGCGGACGGCTATGAAGCACATGAAAGGGGGAGTAAAGGAGTTAATCATCTGCTGACACAGCACGCCTGAATGGCCTTGACCTTGGAACGACTACAATGTCTAAGTCAGGCAAGGGGGGCAAACAGCAAACAAAACTACAATTGGACACATCCTAACAGACAAAAACTGGCAGTTCTGTGGAGGCCTCTCCCCAAGCGCAGCCCCAGGTGGCACTCCAGGATTCGGCAGTGGGATTCCAGAGCATCAAAGAAATGTTCACTCAGCTGCAGACTAACATACAATCCTTAGACGGGAAGCTGGACTCTCTCACATGTAAGGTTGACCACATGCAGGTCCGCCTAGACAAACATGGTGAGAGGCTGGATGAGGCAGAGGGGAGAGTGTCAAGAGTGGAGGATGAATCTGCCTCTGTTGCCAGAGAGATGATAGGAGTGAAGAGGGTGTTGAAGGAGCTCCCCAACAAACAGGGGGACTTAGAATCTAGATCAAGGAGGAGGAACCTTAGGATCATCGGAATCCCGGAGTTGGCAGAGCAAAGACACATGGAACCCCTCGTGGAAGAAATACTGCAGGAGGCGCTGGGTCCTGAGGGGTTTTCCTCAGTGTGTACAGTCGAAAGGGCACACCAGATACCAAGCGGGAGGAAACCCATCCTGGGGGCACCACCTCGCCCAATCATAGCATGTTTGCTGAACTATCGAGATAGGGATTTGGCTCTCCGCAAAGCCTGAGAAAAGGGAACAGTTCTCTACAAAGGCGATACGATCCAGTTTTTCCCAGACTTCTCGGATAAAGTGCAAGCATCCAGGAGGACATTTATAGACATCAAGAAACAGTTGCGAGATAGAGGCATGAAATATGCTATGATGTTCCCGGCCAATCTGCGGGTTGAACACGAAGGGCGAGCACTCTTCTTTTACACTCTGGAAGAAGCTGCTGCTTTTCTAGAAATGCAGCCAAGGAACCCCAGGCTGCGGGGGAAAAATAGCTGATATTGTGGTATCTATGTAGGTGTGACGAAGCGTTGGTCTCATAGCTAGCCCTCAAGTGGAAGCTTAAGTTTGTCTATGAGTGGAGAAAATGGGAAGCTGAAGATTTTAGGTATTCAGCAGGGCGGGAGGGTTCGAGGGGATCCGAGCAATGGGTGTGTTGAGGTTTTGTGGTGTGAAATAGTGGGGTATGAGACTGGCGAATTGGAGTTATCGGTGGGGGGCGAGGGGAAATCCGGCATAGGCGACACAATGAGTGAGGGCAGTGGGCTGTGGTTCCTGTAAATCCGGGGAGACACAGAGCAGTCCAGTCCCCGGAAGACGCCACCTTGGAGGGCAGTGGGCCTCATTATGAGGTGGGCGGTAAGGGATTACTGGCACCGGTGCCGGTAATCCCTTACAGCCCTACTGCGAGTTCCCTTTGAGGGTCCTCCCTTAACGCTTGTTTTTTCCAGGCGTAAAGGACAGGACCCACAAAGGGACTTTAGAGCTAATAACGGTACCGCAACTTGCGGTACCGTTATTAGCGCCTTCCCCATTCCCATTGAGCCCTATGGGGGCTCAAATGGGAATGGGGAAGGGCCCTGGTGAATGGGGAATTACCGGTCCCGCCAACCTTGGAATGGACCGGTAATTGCTCCATTCACCAGGGCGGAGTCGGTAAGGTTTTGGGGGCAGCCATGGCGCTAATAGCGCCATGGTTACCTCCAAACTCGTAATGAGGGCCAGTGTATTTCATATCGAATATCCATGGCAACGCTTAGTTTTATCATCTGGAATGTCAGGTGGCTTAACTGCCCCTCCAAGATCTGAAAAGACCTGTTGTACATGAAGCGCCATAAGGTGAGGATTCCTTTCCTACAGGAGACTCACTTAATAACAGATGTCGAGTCCAAATTTGGGAAGGTCTGGGGCTGTCACAGATACTTCTTGTCGTACTCTTCATATGCAAGTTGTGTACATAATCATACATAGTTCTGTGCGGTTATGCCAGCCTAATGTAATCAAGGACCAATAGGGATGGGCTCTTGTGGTGCAGGGGATCATTCAAGGGAAAACGTACACTTTAGTTAACTACTATGGCCCAAACCAAGATACGGCAGAATCGCTGGATTGGATAGAAAAGCAACTGGGGGGAATGCTCATAGGGGAGATAATTTGGGCTGGTGACTTTAATGCAGTGATAGACCCAGAATGTGATCAAAAGGGAATGACCCAACACCCAGGGAGCAGGGGGACGAACAAGCTGCAGGGTATGCTTCTAGTGTGGAAAATGGAAGATGTTTGGAGGGTAGGGAATCAGGATACACGTCAGTACACACACCATTCTGCATCACGGCTGGACCTCTTCCTGGTATCGAAGACCATCCTAGGACTAGTCAAAGGGGTAGAAATACAGGCCTGCATGCTCTTGGATCATGCTCCAGTACTTCTGTCAACCTGGCCAGACAGAACAGGGAGAGGTCCCCTGGAGATTCAAATTAGGAGGGAACTGGCAGACAAAGAAAGTGTAATTTGGATGATGCAGGCGGCCGCCCCCAGCCCCTCGAATACTGAGCAGGCGGAGATGCTGCAGCAGCTTCAGAAATTCCTGGACCTGGTGCAGAGGGAAATAAAGTATCTATGGGGTAGGATGGCGCCTCGCCAGTGCGGGGAGTGACAGGCACTGGGCCGGACACTAGCCAGGTCTACTAAAATGGACAATCTCATGGGTAGAATCCCAGTGATAGCTGATGAAAAGGGGGTGGACCAATTCGAGGACCGGGCGATAGTTTGACAGTTTTTTAAGTTTTATGAACACTTGTACTCCACCCAATCTTTGGCTTCTCAGGCAGAAATAGACTCATATCTGGACCAGGTGGGGCTGTACTGGTGCACCGGGGAACAGAGGGAATGGCTGAGCCACCCACTAACGCTGGAGGAGGTTCCAGGGGCTATCAGGTCTCTGCCATCTGCGAAATCACTGGGACCCGATGGGTTCATGGCTGAATTTTATACGTACTGTGCCGATAAGGTCACCCCCTATTTAGTGCAGGTGTATCAGCACAGTTTGGCAATGGGACAATTGCCGGACTCTCTGAGGGAGGCATCCGTGGTGGTGCTGCTGAAACCAGATAAGCCCAGTAATGACTGCCCGTCCTGTCGTCCGATTTCACTCATCAATCTTGACAATAAAATATTTTCCAAAATTCTAGTGACCCGATTATCACCTTTAATGTCAACCATGGTCAGGGGGGATCAGGCACGCTTCATCCCGGGGCGGTCCACATCATAGGGGCTTAAGGGGATGTTCGGGTGTTGACAGCAGTACACAGGAGGACACCGCAATAGTAGCTCTGCTTGACGCCACGAAAGCATTCGACTTGGTCGAATGGCTATTCTTGTTCTCAGTGATGCCCCAAATGGGTATGGGGGAGCAGTTCATCACTATGATGTCCTTGCTAGATAACAACCCGATAGCTAAGGTAAGGGTGAATGGGCAGGTAACACCATCAATAGCATTCAAGAGGGGGACGCGCCAGGGTTGTCCGCTCTCTCCTCTACTGTTTGCCCTTGCAGTAGAACCACTAGCGGAGAGGATAAGGGACATGAACATCCACCGGGGAATCCAACTACACACCCACAGAGTGGTGATATCACTGTACGTGGACTGTATGGTGCTGTTCATACGAGAGCCCGGCACTAACCTGGACCTGATCATGCTAGAAGTAGAACAGTTTGGGGACCTTTCAGGGTTAAAAGTGAACACTAGTAAATCGGTCATATTCCCCCTGACAAATAAAGTGATGCAATTTGAAGATACGTGGGGGTTCCAATGGCATATGGTCCAGACTCGCTACTTGGGGATTACCATCGCAAGGGATGTTGAAGTGGTGTATAGTAGCAACTACATGAATGTTCTGGGAAAGGCGTAAGTGGCAATGGCAAGGTGGAGGTCTCTCCCTCCCAATCTATACGGTTGGATATCTGTCACTAAGATGACACTGCTCCCTAGATTTCTCTACATCTTTCTGAATGCACCCATAGCGATACCCAAGGGATACTTTTGAGGATTGAAATCAGCGGTAACACAATTCATTTGGGCGGGTAAACAAGTGAGAATATCCTGGGATAAGCTAACAGCACCAATACGGGAAGGGGCCTGGCACTACCAGAGTTCGAAACGTACTATAATGTGGCACAGACCGGGTTTTGCCTATATTGGTATGGGATACGGGGGGACCGGCAGCATGTGGAGGTGGAAAGAGCAATTGCAGCACTGGCACTGTTGAGATCTGTGATCCTCACAGCCCCGGGCGGAACACATAAGGTACATAATATGACCTGACCGGCAGGGCGTGGGATTGCATAGAATGTAAAACCAAAGGGGAGGTGCTCTATTCGCCCAATCTCCCGATCATACACTTCTCGGGGGTCCCTCTTTCCAGCTAGGCAGGATATGTGTCCCTGATGAAAAAACTGGGGGTGACACACTTTAGAGAGTTGTTTCCCAATCGGACATTTGTATCCCTGGACCTTCTAAGGAGAGGGGAGAACTATCCGCACTAGATATAGGATACCCTTCCTATACTACAGGCTCAGGCTAACCTTAAATCGGCTGTTTTCCACTTTCCCCGAGCAACCTCAAACCTCAACCTCAACCCGCGAACATACTGGATAAACTGATTCAGGGGAGTTTTGGACGCATCAGGCTTGTATGGCCCTTAGCACCAGACCTGAAGTGGTGGTCTCCCCCCAGAAAGCATGGGAGCGGACTCTGGGGAGGGAGTTACCTGAAGAAGTGTGGGGATACTGCTGTGAGATGATCAGAAAAGGGGCTGTTAATTCATTTCAAAGATTTACATCAATATTACTACACTCCGAGTCAACTGAAAGAGTTCTTCCCAGAGACCTCAGGTAAATGCAATAGATGTGATAACAAATCAACAGACTTTCTCCATGTAGCCTGGGGTTGTTATGGTGACAGGAGATTCTGGGTGCAGGTGTTTGAGGTGATCAGCGGGATTACTGGGCAGCCTTATTAGGTTATACCAAACCGATGCCCAAACACACTAGTACATTGATGGGATTACTCCTAATTCTGGCTAAGCGTAGAGTGGCAATGCTGTGTGTTGGGAAACAGAGCCCAAGGATATCCCAGTGGAAGGCAGATATTCTGTATTATAATGATATGGAAACCAGATGGGGCAACATATCAGGTGACCGATGTGGGGACAGGCACATATGGGATGCATACACTCAATATCTAATCGGATGCCCTGACGAAGGGGGGTCTGAACCTACTATGGCATGAGTCGGCCCCCAAAAAAAAGGGAGGAACTGAAGAATGATGGGCATGAACGTGTGTTCTCTCTTCTAGGTCCACTGAATGTACCCTACTGATGACTAACGACCCTGGGACGGTGCCCCCTATCATAATGCAAAATTGTAACTATACTGGAAATGCAAGCTGCTATCTGTGGGAGCTCCTCGACATCCGTTTTAATGTAACAAACTGCTGTGCAATAACCAGGAACGTGCTATTCACTGAACTGTCAAACTGTAAAAGTACACAAACCACATAACGTTAATTGTTGGACAATGCTGGAGGGGTGGGGGGAAGAGGAATTGTTTCTTTGTTAGCACATGGTGCCAGTTGTTTTAAATGCCAATAAAGAGAATAAAAGAAAAGAAAACACTGTCCTATATACAGGACATCTTCCTGACAATGTTGTAAATTCACCTTGTCTACCTGTAACCTTTCTCTGCTAGTTTGGTCATGAATAGAACTGAGCCTTCTCTGCATCTTTCTTCTGTCTCACTGCACACTAAAATGTCATCCACATACTGAATTATTGCACATTCGAGATGAACATTACCCAAATCCATCTGAAGGATGCTGTTTAAGGGGACTCATAGTACCCTTGAGGCAAACAAGTATGCTTCAGATGAATATTTCTAGAGGAAAATTAGGTCAGACTTGTGAGTCCTCATGAGGGGAATAGAGAGAAGTGTGTTTTTTAAATCTATAAGTGTGAAATATTTGGTATATTACATAATATTGTAGCAGGATTTGGAACTAAAGGAAACTCTGCTTCGACAATATTGTTTAGAGGGTGGAGATCCAGAATAAATCTCCATTACCCCCCCCCAGTGGATTTCTTCACTGGGTACACAACCGTATTATATGGGGACTCAGATGTCACCAATATTCCTTGCTTCATTAAAGCAGAAATGGTCTCTAATATACGTTCCTCCGGTCTCTGTACATGGGATATTATTTTGCTAATGGCAAAATTGCTCCTGGTTTAAGCTTAATTTTTACCTGCTCCAACTCCTTTCAATAGACCTATGTTATAGGGACTGGTAGTCCATAAAATATTTTGCACTTTCTCTTAATCTTCCTGGTAATATTACAGTTTCTTTTTTACCATCACCATTCTCTGCAGTATTTCTCTATTCTCTACTTTAATCCAAAAGTGAGATTTATGAAAAATACTACTTAATCATCAGAATAATCATCACAAACAATCTCTTCATCTGTCAAGTCTGTCAGCCTATACCCTTTACTGAAGGCTATCACTGATCTCCATCCTCTCCCCTCATCATCTGTTCCATGGACAACCACTCGTTCCTCTCTGCCCACTGCTGCTTCTTGCCCTATAGGGAAAACCTGTCCTTCTTCATCATTTATAGGTATTTCTGGTCTGAACAAAAACTCTTCAGGTATTCTCAATATTTTACCTACCAACTTAGGTAACCACAATAATAAAACAGTCACTCCATACAGAAAATGTCTGGATCTAAAGGGACTCCTTCTGGTCTGTAAAGGATCATAAACATTCTTTCACATTCATGTAATGTATCCCTGAAGTGGAGCACACAATTCCTTTGTTATTAAAAGATATCTTCATGTTAAGTTGTGTCATTAAGTCACGCCCTAATATATTACATGGTGTCTGCCGAGAATATAATAATAGCATCGACATGTCATGTTCTCCTATAGAGATTGGTAATTTGTCTGTAAAAGGAACTAAGCTCATCTCCCCAGAAAATCCCTGCGCATTCATGACAATGCCTGACATTGGGTTATTTCGCACACTGGACACAGGAATGAGTTGCTCCAGTGTCTACAAGGAATGAAAATGTCTTGCCTCCTATCTTTACCTTGACCCTTGGTTCCTCTTGGGGGTCCAGTGTCACTGATAGAACTGAACACACCAGGTCAGTCTGTGTGCTGTTCTATTGTGAATATATATTCATCCCTGTACCTGTGAAAGGATTTCCTCTTACCACGGTCACACTCACTAATCTGGGTGAACCCTTATGGGCTTTTAATTGAGGTAACACATCGTACGATGGAGGGGATGCAGAATAACTCTTACATCAAATAATAAGACAGGCTCAGGAAGCTGGCAAAATGTCTCTCGACTGTTTTATTTTCAATTGTCTTAAACAGGGAGTTACAATGGACATCGCACAGCATAGTCTCAACGCATTTAATAAAAACACTTATTTTATAACAAATACTTGTCATATCTGACGTCATACTACATGGCAAACTAAGAAAACCTTTGTGGGATTGTGGTTGGCTCAAGGGGAATATCTAAGTATACTTTCTATAAGCAATTGGATTGTGATTGGGTCTCTACAATCAGGTGGACATCTTATGCCCACTCCTAGTGCACGTCATCTTCAACAGTTATTAAGCACACAGCATATTATTGGCTCTCAAACTATAAGGCCCTTCATTATATGGCATTCTACAATTGGTTGGTGTGCTTGTACCCTTTTAGAATATTCGATTCACTAGCAGCACGTAAGCTGGCACCCCAGGTGCTGATGGGTGGACTTGACCGTGCCTCCCCACCCAATTAGCACAGCATCTCTCAACACCGATGCCATCTGCCATCCAGATTGTCTTTGAACTTGGCCTTGCAAAATATCATTGCTCCTGAGAATAAAAGGGAGTATAGGCACATCCTTATCATAGCTCAGGTCTGCACATCCACTCCTATTTCCATTCTTGACTCACGTGACAGGAGACCATATTTCGACCTGTTTTGCAACATTTCATTGTCTTGAATTAATAAACATGGCACGCATGGTGTTCTGTCTTTGCAACTTAACAAGGGATGCCTCAGTGTCTCACATTTGCTGTTCCTCAAGGACTGATAATCAGTTTTGGCTGCTTCGGCCTTTGACACCAGGCGAAACAGCCTTTCTTGGTCTACCTTCAAGCTTCAGCTTATTTCTTTGCTGCGACACATGCATAGCTATAAATCCTTCTTTCTCTGGGGGTTTCAGCTTACTAAAATTGTGACATTGAATATCCAAATTCTAGATATAATGGCAGGACCACATTCCATCTATTCACTAGGTATAGCCAGCCTTATGATTACTTAGTCTACTTACGTTACAGCATCTGTGCACTAATAAAACAGCTTGTATTTTCTGCAGTGTTCTTCACACTTGCAATCTTTAGTCCGCATATGAAAGTCTTCTCGATTCTTTGCTTCATCATCAGGTTTCATAAGGTCTATGCATTCTTCTCTGTAGCCTCTCTTCTCAATGTGTCACACTTTCTTCTTGTGGCATCACCGGCTTCTCTTTCTCTCATCTTCATATTCCTTTGGGGATCTCTTCCAGAAGATTGTAAGTTCTCTGAGGATACACTAGATAGGGTTTCTTAGTGGATACCTTGTCTTGAAGACTCTCCTTGGAATAGTCACAGTCACTGGTGTTGTGCACATTGCAACTTCCGGTTTTCCAGCATACAGGTAGAATGGTGGCGGGACCTCCTGTACAGGCATTCGTCTGCTCCTCTACACTCCCCCTTCTGGTTGATCCATCAACCACGACTTCATCAGTCTTTACATCTAGACATCCTCTTTTGAAGAAGTGCTTCTTTGAGGTCCAGATCTTTACTACTCCCTTCAGGGATCCTGCTGATTTCATGTGTTTATTAATGCTTCAGGTCATGTGGCTACCCTGTTCATTCAGATTGCAGTAGATTCATCGCCCTACATACTTTCTGTGATTTCTTGGATGCAGGAACTTCGTTCCCTCAGGTGCTAAGGTGCTGGCCTCTACATATTTTCTGATTTCTTCATCTGTGAACTCCTTGGGTCCAAACCCTGATTCGACATTGATCATGATCTTCATTCCTACTGCTTTCTTTGCTGTCTTCTTGCACTGTGTGATTATCATCCTGATCACACAGAATCCAAACATCACCATCACCAGTACTGCTCCAAGAAACTTGAAGATACTCGCCATCCAGTGTGGAATCCATGAGAAGATAGATGCAAACCAACTGTCATCTTTAATGTCATCTACTTCATCTTCGATCCTGTTGTGCAGGTTTGTCAGCAACGTTATCTACTCTGTCAAGGTCCCATTCTCATCATGAGGAGGTATGAACCTGCAACATGATGGCCTGATTTTGGCACAAACTCCTCCTTCCTTCGCTGTGATCATATCAAGGACACGTCTATTCTGGAGAGTCATCAGTCTTATGGCTCTCAATTCTTCTCTCATAGCATTAAATCCCTTTATGGTAGTGTTAATTTGCAACCACTTCACTTTAGCCATCGTCTGGATCCCAGGCATAAAGATAATCGTAAAGATGGAAGCAGTTTTGCTGAACAGCCTATGCTCATGCGGAATAGAATCAAAGGCCTCTACTGATTTATCAGAGAAATTCAGATTCGATTCAGAAACTCAAGTGATCTTCTCTTCTTCAAATGGGCATCTGCTTTTGGGAGCTCTGCAATATTTAGGTCACTCTGAGGAATCACTAACACTGGAACATGAATGATCACTATGGAACATGTTCCTCCCCAATCTTTAGGCAGCTTCATGGAAGCTCTGGATCCACAAGCCCAATATCCATCCATCAGGACAGCTGTCCCTGCTCCCATTTTGGAGACATCGACTTTCGTCTTATGACCTATGTTAGTTCCCACATGCTTCTTTCATTCTCTTCGGAAGCACAATGTTGCATTTGTCAGTGAGATCACCATCATTAGACCTGATTTATCTTCTACCCATGTCATATGCTTGGCATGTTCGGCCCATGACTTCAAGCATTCATCATTCACCTTTTGCACCTCTCGCACATATTCTGACTTCAATAGATGAGATGCACAGGACATCAGTACTTCTTCCCATCTCTTCTTAGTTTTCACTCGTCCATAGACTACCATTGATTGATATTTTATTTCTATCGCGCTCGTACACAAGTGTTTCAGAGCGCGACAAGGCAAGGGAAGGGAACAGGGGAGAACAAAACAGCGATCTTACTAGGCCCAGTGACATTGAGAACGCGCAGGTGCATGGGAGGGGGGGAGGGGAAAAGTGCATGGAAGGGGGGAGAGGTGGAAAGTACGAAGCAGAGGAGAAACAGATAAATAACAATAAATAAATAATAAAGGCAACAAACAGCGGTAATGCAGCCAGCAATTTTCAAGTGCTAGGTTTAAGGCAGCAGACAGGGTAGGTCTGATAGGTGCAGGAAGAAAAACCATCTGAGGTTGTTCCCAGCATCCAGGCGCCCACAGTGTTTCTATTTTATCAGGACAGTCCATCCTCTTCATCTCATTTATGACCACTTCATACTGTCCTGCCCTAGGATACATGAGCATCTTTCATTTCCATGCAGGCTCCATTTCCATCTACGTAGTCTTGACATAATCATCCTGGAATGGAAATGACTATTTCAGTCTTCATCGTAAAGTGGGCCAACTTCCTTGGAATTGTCCTCAAGTCATACGTGCAGCAAGGTGAACAAGACATGTAGCATCATGTTCTGGAATCTCATTGGCAATACAAGTTTGGGCAGCATTCATGGCATAGGGTATGAGAGCACAAATGTAGCAACTCTCTTTGTATGTTCTCTCCCACCTGTTTCATGTACTGATACCATTTGTTATGACCAAAATGTGTTGTGCTATCTAGATAATTATTTATCCCATCATTATCTTCCTCTGCACTTCTTCTGTATTTCCCTCTCAATTTGTCAGCTACCCATGAAAATAACTCTAAAGCAGCTCTGTGGGATAACACAAAGGGTCTTGACTCTTTGGTAAGGGGTGAATCCACACCAGTCCCTGGAGTGGGGTGGATCAAAGGGACTCCTGCCTTATTTGGACCATTAAAATAAAGATTATGAACCAAGAGAAACAGGAAGACAAAGATAGAAACTGAGCATGCGTATATGACACACCAGAATATTACCCCACACCATTTATGGCATTCTGGAATCTGTTGGTCTTGCTCATTCTCTAAAGCCGTACCACTTTCAGCATTCATCATGTTTTCTGTACTTAATTAAGGAAGGAAAAACATGATTTACTCCGGCAACTGTACTAAACATGATACAATGTACATTAGTTTTGTGGAGAACCATAAACTCAGTCGAACAAGTATTCAGTAAGAAACAAATCGCGGAACTGTTCACGTTTCTAATTATCAACTCTGAACTCGAAATCCAGTTCAGGCATATTTGTGATACATCAACAACTTTCTAAAGTTTACTTTCAAATATTTCTGTGACTCAAGCAAAGAGTTGCACGCCTGATATAATATCTATAAGGAGTGTCCAAGGGGAGCCACAGTCCAAAAGCAATTTTGCATTTATCAGTTCTTTGCCTTGTCGTCCTTCTTCTTTGTCATCAATCGAGTCTGCACAAGCTTAAATTCTTCTTTTTGTCTTGCTTCTGGATCGATCATTGTGGGTGCTGCGGTCTCGCCGTCGTGCAGCTTCACATCGTTGAGGTGGAACCATGCTTGTCTACCTCAGACCTTTACGGCTGAGGGAGGGACATTCTCAACTATATAAGGGCTGTTCGAACCTTGGCTCATACCACTTCCTAGTTACGTTTTTTATTAGCACGGCATCGCCAGCAAAGAGTTCTGGAACTGATAAAAGTTCTGAAAATCCGGTTGCTGAATGGTTTTCATCTGTGTTCTGAGACCAACCCCCCTGGCGCTTGAGTTGATCTGAAATGACAGAGATACTAGCGGTCATACATGTCAAATATTAATTCTATTAATTTCCTAAAATGTTTGCTGTACTCTGGGTATCACTTCTACTGCTCGATGGAGGAGTCAGAGGTATTCTCATTTGCCTCCCTGTCACTAGTTTGTGTGGTGTGATGTGGTGGTTTGAAACAGACTGATTCCTTAGGGCATATAAAGCTAAGGGCAGGCAACATAGTCACCCTTTTTCAATGTCAGTTTATGCTTGGCAACCCTTTCTTTAAGGAGGCTGTTGAGTCTCTCACATATCCCATTTGATTGTGGGTGATAAGCAGAAGAAAATGTATATTTAACATTCAGTAACAGACTTATCTGTTCAAATATTTCATTAACAATATGTAGCCCATTATCGGAGCTCAGCACCTCACACAAACCCCATTTTGGCAAGACTTCACGTACTAGAAACTTCGCTGCGCAAATGGCATGAGTGTGTGTACAAGGACCTGCTTCGATCCACCTGGAGAAGGGACACACCACTATTAAATATCTGTATCCATTACACACCTGCAGCATATCAACATAATCAATATGTAAATGCTCAAAAGGGCCATTTGGTCGAGGAATGACTCCTCTAATCAGTCACAGTGTATGCTGAGTGGTAAACTTTGACATACAATGCCGTTTACTACATAAAATGAAACGTGTTCCAACAAATTTGGCACAAACCAGTCTTCTGCAATTGTTGCAGCAAGACTTTCCCTCGTTATATGCGCATGGTAGTGCAGCTGTTCAAGTGCTACCACAATGTTACTGGCATCACTGGCTTTCCAGTGCTGTCCTGTCACCATCATTCTTCTGTGGGGGACAAAGAACACCCCCTTCCCTTCCATAATTCCTGCTCTTCCTGTAGTGCACTGCCTTCAATCTCCATTAATTGAGTTCTTTGTAAATGATTAAATCCTTCATTCACTACCATAATTGTGACTTCTTTCTCCTTGACATCTGGAGAATCAAAACTTAAAATATCTAGTGAATATGCAACTCTTACGGCTGCTGCGTCTGCAACTTCGTTCCCGCAAGAGATAAAGTCTGTTTTCTTAGTATGCGCTGCACATTTAACTATCGCTATACTACTGGGAGTTTTAGTGCCTTAATAAGCCTGTCCAATAATGATGCGTGCTACACTGGAGTGCCATCCGCTTGGAGGGAGCCCCTCCTTTTCCAGCGTGCTAATCCTGTGTGCACAGTTGACATCACATAGGCGGAGTCACTGGATTTGATATTATTACTTCATAAGCAGAATCTCTCTGGGATGTCAATGTGCCTTTGGGTTTCTTTAAAATGACAAACAAATCATGTTCTACAAAAAGCGTCATAGAGCAGCCCATTATAATACTTGTAGATTTCTCAATTGTAAATGGGGCGTCTGCCAGTGACTGTTCGCAAGGAAAATGCCTTTTCATAATTGGATTTAAGATCCCACTGTAATATGCCAGAGGTTGGTACCCCAATGTAGTCCTCTTTGTAAGCACTGCTCTCATGACTATCCCATTTGTGTGCAAAAACAAGAAAAACTCCTCAGCATAATTGGGAATTCTTAAAACCGGAGCTGTACAAAGTGCTTTCTTCAACTCTTCTAATCCTCCCTCCATTTACTCAGTCCATTCTATTTTCTCCTTATTTACCTGTGCTTTCTTTAAAGCCTGCAAAAGAGGTCTTGTGTACGAACTATAGTCAAACACCCAGGCTCTTACATAATTACATAACTCCACAAACTTTTGCATCTGCTTTACTGTGTGCAGTTTTGCAGTTTTCATGATTGCCTCAGCTCTTTCAGGCATTACCCTCTTTCCCTCATGTGAGATCAACTGGCCTATATAAGACACCTCTTCTTGATAATATTGTAACTTCTCTTTGTCTACATTATATCCTTTGTCTGCTAGGAAAGTCATTAACTGAATCGATTCTTGTGTGCACACATCTTCTGTACTGCTACAAATTAAAATGTCATCTACATATTGTATCACAATTCTTTTCAAATCAATATTGCCTAGGTCCATCTGTAGGAATCTGTTAAAGATTGACAGGGACTCACAGTACCCTTGAGGCAGCCTATTATGTTTCAGACGGATTTGGAAGAATGTAAATTAAGTCAAGTCTTGTGAGTCCTTGTGCAATGGGATTGAGAAAAATGCATTTTTCAAATTAATAACCCTGAAATATCGAGCTTCTACTGGGATATTGCAGAGTATTGTCACTTTATTAGAAACTGAAGGAAACTCTCCCTCTACAATCTGGTTAATCAGTCTCATATCTTGTATAAATCTCCACAACCCCCCTTTGATTTTTTCACAGAGTACACTGTGGTGTTACACAATGTTTCTGATGGCACCAGTACACCTTGTTCCATCAGTGCTGAAATGGTCTTAAAAATGCCCTCATCCGCCTCCCGAGACATGGGGTACTGTCTTGTTCGAGGTAGAATTGCTCCTGGCTTCAGTTTTATCTTAACTTTCCCTATTCCTTTCAATAGGCCTACGTCATAAGGGCTTGTAGTCCATAAAGAACCTGGCACCTTTTCCAAGTCTTGGTCAAAAAATGCTGGACACTGCTGCATAACCGCCGTTCGCTGTGGGATCTCCCTTTTCTATGTTCTAATCTAATATGTAATGCTCATAAAGAACACTACTTCATCATCTGATGGATCCTCTCTAAACATGTAATCGTGAGTGACGTCCGTCAATCTACCCCCTTCCCCAATGGCAATCACTGTTCTCCACGGTCTACTCTCATCATCTGTTCCTTCGAGCATTGCCATTTCCCCTCGTGCTATGGCTGCATCTAACTCTAGGAGGATAGTCTGTCCCCCCTCTTCGTCCATAGGTATCTGTGGCTTAAACAAGAATTCATCAGGTATCCTCATAGTTTTTTTCCCACTAAGCCAGGTAGCCAGGTTAACAGAATGCTCACCCCATAAAGGGAAACTTCTGGCTCCATCGGTACATCTTGCCGAGCCATTTGCCCTGTAAATGCCGGTAAAAAATTCACCCACATTTAAAGTGTATTCCAGAAGTAGAACACACTAACCCTTTGTCCGTAAAATAAATCATCATGTTAAGCTTTGTCATTAAGTCTTTTCCCAAAATGTTAACTGGTGTATGCCATGAATACAACAATGGAACAGACATGTCACACTCTCCTATAGAGACTGGTAATTCATCAGTAAACAGAACTCGGCTTGTAGCTCCAGAGACCCCTTGATCATTCATGGCAATTCCCAACATTGGACATTTTCCCTCTCGTATACATGAACGAGTAGCCCCACTGTCTACTAAAAATGAAAAAGATTTACCTCCTATCGTCACATCAACCCTTGGTTCCTCTTGGGGGTCTGGTGTCACTGATAGTACTGAACACATTATGTCGCCCTGTGAGCTGTCCTATTGTGGATACATGCATACCCCTGTACCTGTGAAAGGATTCCCTCCCACCACAGTGACACCCCCTATTCTATATGTCATTATCTGTCCTGTGTTTGCATTCTGCTGTATCTGCATATGGGCGTGCTGTGACTGTCCTTGTGGTGGATTCAATGGTGCTAGCTGTTTTTGCTGTGCCTGTTGCATTTGTGGCCGTTGTGATCTTGGGCGTACCCTTCCCTAGCTTGTGAGCTATATGCTGGAGTATAAGCTGTCCCCACTCTTGAGAATTGGGCATTCTGTAAATACCCTTGCCTTCCACATATGGGCGCAATTTACCCTGTCATCCCACATGTCCAACACATAGGAGGAGCCTGTCTAACTAGTCCCCCTTGCGCATTCTGTTTCTCATTCTGTACATTCTGAAACCCACCTTGATTGCTTTGGATTCCACCCCTTCCTCTATAGCCCATTCCTCTACCTTGTGGGACAAACCTATTCCCGCCTTGGTCCATCGGGCGCTGATTATTCGACTGTGATGTACCCGTTGCTTCCTGTACTCCCAGCCCTTCTCTGCTTGTCAATACCGCTCCTTCTATGGCATAATTTGGCAATTTCTTCTGAACTAACTTGACTTCCTCAATATTTCTAGCCTCGTATTTCTTCTTATCTTTCTCCTCTAATAGCCGACAGTGATGCACTATAGTCAACTGTATTTCTGCCCATGGCTTTGCTTCCATTCCCACTAACTTCTTGAGTTGCCTCTGTAGCTGCTCGGGCAACCTTTAACATAAAATGTGGTAAAATACTGCCACTGTTTTTCCCCATGGTTCACACGTTTCAAGAGTCCAGCGCTCTTAAATGTCCTGAACGTAAGCAAGAGGATCCTCGTCTTTCATCTCACGCATCATAATTGCACTCATTTCTGATGTGTCAGGATACTGTACTATGAGAGCCCTCCAGACATGTGCCCTACAATTATTAAACAGCGCTCCATCGTGTGCTGTCTTTTGTGCTGTCACACTTGAATAGCCTGCTCTCTTCCAAATGTCATCAGCTCTTTCCTCAAGAATGGCTGCTAGGAGACCCTTAATGTCCTCTATTGCCATGGTATTTCCTCCTGTCATTTTTTTGAATTCATAAATCCATTTTCCCGCACCCCTTGTTAAACTGGGGAGTTTACACCTTAAATTATCCTTATCCATCTGTAGCCATAGAATATACTGTGGTCTTGCTCCTCCTTTTTCCAATAAGGGAAACTGCATAACTCCTGACCCGCAATAGGCTCCCATCGTCTGTCTAGCCATAGTGGGGACAATGGTTCCTGATGACCTTCTTCCTGGCAATGATCTTAACCTGCTCACATATGACGGTGAATCTCCCTTCTCGCTATACAATCCTCCTTTGGGACACTCTGGATATGCTAATGGATCTGGCGTCCTATCCTTAGGTTGCTCTCGATCATAACATCTTACTTCCTTGTCTGACTGCAGGCTTCCCTTGGGGCACATGCACCTCCTCCCTCTTCCCCACAGAATTATTCTCTCTCCTCATCTGACATGTCTAGTCCCCAACTGGTGGGACTTTTGTCCCCTTTACCCTTATCTAAGGTCAGTCTGCTTAAAGATAAGGCTCTATGTTCGAGGCTGAATGGTTTGCTCTCTTCGCTTCATGATTGGAAGACTAGTGTTTGATCTCCCTTCCCTCTGCTTCCCATTTTGATACCTTCCCTTAAGTCTTGATAGGCCTTATTTAACCAATCTCCGATTCCTTCTATATCAAAGTTCTCTCCTAAGGTTACTCTAGATGGCCCTTACATTGCTCCCTGTAATGGGAGGAACTCTTCTATACTGCCCCATCGTATTGCCGGACTTGGCTCCATTAACTTCTTTTGAATGCAGTCAATATCGCACTCCCGCTGTCTTCTCTTTTGTTCCAATTCTTCATCTAATTCTCTTCACTTTTTCGCTTCCCATCTAACTCTTTCCTCTTCCTGTCTTATTTCTTCTCTCCTTGCCCCTGCTCTCCTTTCTCTGTTTTCTTTTCGTCTTTGTACTCTTTGTCCCTCAATTTCTGCGCTTCCTCTCTTCTCATTTCCTTTCTTGTCTGTCCCGTTCTTCCATTGCTCTCTGCCTGTTGTCATGCTTCCTTGCTCCTCTGACCTTTCTTCTTTCCTTTGTTGCTCCGCCTGACACAGCTGTTCTTGCCGCTGTCTGCTTTTTCTTTTGCATTAATCTTAATCTTTTTTCTCGTTACCTGTCTTCTCTATCTTGTTTGTCTTGATCATCCCTTTGCCTAGTTTCCTCGATGCTTTTCCCATCCAGCTTAAGTAATATCTGTCCTCCCATCCATTTGTTCTGTATGAGCGTTACCTCATCAGCTGTATCCTTCTCTCCCTTCCATTTCTTGATTTCTCTTTCTAATTCTGTCGGTATGTTCGATCACTCACTCTTCTCTTCTTTATCTTGTGTGATCTTAAATATCTCTTCTCTTCTCCTACTCTCCTCTGGACTATCATCACTGCTATAAGCGGGCGGTTCGTACATATCTGATTACTATACCCCGTTTCAGCTTTTAGTTCCCTAAATGGGTACAACCCTTTGTCTTCCGTATTAGCGCCTTTTACCTATGGTGAGTCAGGGGAGCAGAAGGCTCGACACCTTCCTCCTTACACTGATTAAGAATCCACTCCTCAGGTGGTGGATCCTCTCTCTCTTCCTGGTACATTTTCTAGAGCTCTAAAATAGCTAACCTTTTCTCCACTATCTTCCCTGTGTATGCAGCATACAAGTATATGGTCATGTGTTGCAGTACCGCTTTTGACAATGATACCCCTTGTGGCCATGGCATGAACATCTTGTCTGCCGTGCCTTTCACCCATTTCACACTATACTGTTTGAGCTTGGGCATGTGCTTTGGCAATGTTTTACATAAATGCATCAGAGGAGTAATGTCTCCCATTGTGACAAGTCCTAAATGACTGTCAATACTTACCAGACTTTTGAAAATACCTTCACAAAACAACAAATATAAGCAAGCTCCAACAATTGCCGCTCAGAACCTTTATCTCTCCAATTTTTTCTGTCTACCTCTGAATCAGTACCGATTGATTCTCTAGATAGAGAGCATAATTTTCTAACCTCGTCTTAGTTCTCATACAACAGTTTGTGCCACTCTAAAACACCTTAATTTCAACACAAATACATAAACAGACAGACATGTCAACTCTTTACATAAACCTTAGTGATCACTCTTAATCTCTGCCCCTAATAACACCCTGATTACAGAGTTTAGATTGTCATTTTATGTGGACCTGTCCTGCACGTCGCCTAAATTACTGTGACTTGAGTGTAAGACAATGTCTTCTAAAAGCCCTTGGGTTAGGACTCATAGGTTTTCTCTATCTCTCATTACACAAAAATAATCTCCTGTTACTTTCCCGTTGCTTTCTAAATTACCACAATCCCATCCCCACAGTTTGCCATTCCCCTTAGTCTACTCACCATTCGATAGTTTAGCTCGAGGCCTTCGGTATTGACTTCCTCCTCCAATCGACCACTTTCGCCTTCCATCTGCAAAGCGCCTGTGTAAACCAGGTAGGGATTTTGTCAAAGAGGGACCTTGCCCACCGTCTTGATTTTCTTGCAAGATTTCAATTCTCCTGCTCACCACAGGAAACCCACAATCTTCTGGCTAGATGGCAGAGGATGCCCGATCGTCTGAAACACTGTAGTCTACAGGTCGATGGGTCTTATTTCCAACCATCCTCTGCAACCAAGTGAACCCTTATGGTCCTTTTATTGAGGTAACACATCGTACGATGGAGGGGATACAGAATAGCTCTTACACCAAATAATAAGACAGACTGAGAAAGTTGCCAAAATGTCTCTCTTGACTGTTTCATTTTCAGTTGTCTAAAACAGGGAGTTAAAACGGACATCAACGGACGCCGCACAGTATAGTCTTAATGCATTTAATAAAAAACACTTCTTTTATAACAAAAACCCGTCATATGTGACGTCATTCCATGTGGCAAACTAAGAAAACCTTTGTGGGATTGTGGTTGGCTGTAGGGAATATCTAAGCATACTTTCTATAAGGGACTGGATTGTGATTGGGTCTCTACAGTCAGGTGGACAGCTTATGGCTACCCATAGTGCAAGTCATTTTCAACAGTTATTAAGTACACACCATATTATTGGCTCTCAGACTATAAGGCCCTTCGTTATATGGCCTTCTACAATTGGTTGGCACGCTTATACCCTTCTGGAATATTCAATTCACTAGCAGCATCTAAGCTGGTATCCCAGGTGCTGGTGGGTGTACTTGACCGTGCCTCCCCACCCAATTAGCCCAACATCTCTCAACATCCATAGCATCTGCCATTCAGATTGTCTTTGAACTTGGCCTTGCAACATATCATTGCTCCTGAGAATAAAAGGGAGTATAGGCACATCCTTATCGTATCTCAGGTAAGCACATCCACTCCTATTTTCATTCTCGACTCATTTGACAAGAGACCATATTGCAGCCTGTTTTGCAGCATTTAATTGTCTTGAAATAATAAACTTGCCACTCACTGCGTTCTCTCTTTGCAACTTAACAAGTGATGCCTCTGCATCTCACATTCACTGTTCTTCAAGGATTGATACCAAGTTTTGGCTGCTTCAGCCTATGACACCAGGCCATACAGCCTTTCTTGGTCTACCTTTGAGCTTCACCTGATGTCTTTGCTGCGACACATTCATAGCTATCAATCCATGGGTTTGAGCTTACTAAAATTGTGACATTGAATATCCAAATTCTATATATAATGGCAGCACCACCTGCAGTCTATTCACTACGTATAGCCAGTTTTATGATTACTGCATCTGTACAGTTATAAAACAGCTTTCTATTTTCTCCAGTGTTCTTGACATGTGCAATCTTTATTCCGCATATGAAAGTGTTCTTGATTGTTTACTTCGTCATCAGGTTCTATAAGGTCTATGCATTCTTCTCTTAGCCTCTCTTCTCAGTGTGTCACGCTTGCTTCTTGTGACGTCACCGGCTTCTCTTTCTCACATCTTCATATTACTTTGGGGATCTCTTCCAGGAGATTGTCAGTTCTCAGAGGATACATTAAATAGGTTTTTCTTAGTGGATACCTTGTCTCGAAGACTCTCCCTGGAATAGTCACAGTCACTGGTGCTGTGTACGTCACAACTTCTGGTTTCCAGCATATGGGTAGCATAGGGGCGGGACTTCCCATAGAGGCATTCAGCTGCTCCTCTGCACTTGTGTGGGTGTTTGTGGTATTCCTACATTCGTATTCCATTGTGGTACCGTGGCCTGTTGTGTCTGCGCTTGCTGGGATTGTATTTGTTGTGTTTGCATAGGCACTGCATCTGTAATGGAGCTTGTTGTGTTTGCAGTGGTTGCGGTGCACGTGTCTAATTCTGCGTATGATCTTGGGCATAATACTCCTGTGGTTCTGTATTATATTGTGGAACAAAGCCCATCCTGCATCTTGGAGCTTGCCAGTTCTGCTGCATGCCCCCTCTACTTTTACATGTTCTGGCTATATGTCCAATCGTCCCACAGTTCCAACATTGTTGCGGCTGTCTACCATTAAATCCTTTTCCTTCCTGAGGGTTCTGAAATCCACCTCGTCTTCCCCTAGGTCCGTTCTCTCTTTCTCTTGGCCAAATATTGTACCCACTCTGATCCATAGGGTATACAACATTACTTTGGTGCGCTGGTTGCTTCTCTTGTGTTGCCACTCCTTCACCTCGCGTCTATACCGCTTCTATACCGCTCCCCCTATGGCAAGTTTTGAAACTATTTTGGTATACAGTGTTTATAATGAAAAGAAATAACAAATAACTTTTTTACTAAAAATAAATAACGAAAACATTTCGAATTTTTGGTAAAAGTTATAATGGTTAAGGGATTACAAAGGGTGTCCCACTCTTCTCTTTCTCAAACCCTATCAATGCCTTTATCATCCAGCTTGACTAATATCTGTCCTCCCTTGTCTTTCACTTCCCTTTATCTCCTTTCTTCTTCCTCTATCTCCATCTGTCTATCCTGCCTGTCCTTCTCTCATCATGCTGTTTACTTTCATCGCGTGTTGACATATATTTGTGTTTTCTCCTTTTGCTTTCTTTTGCATTATCCTCACTATTGTAAGTGGGGGGCTTGTATGTCGGATTAAAATACACCGCTGCTGCTTTAAATTCCTTTAAAGGATCAAATCTTTGCTCCTCACTAGCTGCACTCTTGTTTTCGGAAGGGGAAGAGGGGCCGAAGGTGTTACATCCTCCTCTTTATGCTGATTAAGCATCTACTCCTTCTCAGGCGGATCTTCTTTCTCACTCTGATACATCATCCACAACTCTAAAACAGCCAACCTTTTATGTAACTTCTTCACCTTATCTGTAGCGTGCAAATATGTTGTCATATGTCACAATACTGTTTTTGACAACAAACCCTCTTGAGGCCACGGCATGAGTGTTTTATTAGTTGTACCTCTGACCCACTGCGCATGATACTGGGCCGCATTACAACTTAGGCGTTAAGGGTTAACGCCGTCGTTAACCCTTAACGCCTGATTCCAATTTTAACTGCTGCTTTTAGCAGGCGTTAAAATCCATGGGGCTAAACTGCCTTGGTGCTAATTACGGCACCGTAATTTACGGTGCCGTAATTAGCGCCTTCCCCACTCCCATTATGCCCTATGGGGCAAAAATGGGAATGGGGAAGGGTAAATGGGGATTTACCGCCCCACTCACCTTGGAATGGGGCGGTAAATCCGCCATCCACCATGGTGTAAACATAGTTTACACCATGTGGTAAAGTTGGTGTACTTACCGCCTGGGTCGTAATGACCCCAACTGCCTTATAATGATGTGTTATTGATATAGCGCCTTAATCCAAAGTGCTTTACAGAGCACATATTTACATACAATATTACCCAACCAAAAGTGGTACTCATTTAGCGACCTCGGAAGGATGAAAGGCTGAGTTGGCCTAGCCGGGATTCAAACCTGCGACCTGCAGATCACGCTCTATTCGCAGCAGCGAGCGCTCAACCCGCTGAGCTATCTTGGGTGTATAACCCTGCAGTGTCATGCATTGGTGTGAAAGACGAGTGTCCCCCTAAGATGACAAGTCGATCTCGACTGTCAATATTTACCAGATCCTTTATTCTTTAATTTTTTTTATCAAGTATACCACACTGATTAATTTGAGTGGCACCATCAATCGCCGCTTTTTACCAACAAAAAACAATTTTTTAACAACTTTGAAAATCTATACAATGATGTTCTTTTTGTTCCTTTGTTTACTCTTTTTATCAGTTTTTGCTGTTTTAAGAATCTCTTATTTATTTATTATTATTCTTTGATTTTTACCCTCCTGATTGATGTCAATCTCTTGATTTAAAAATCTGATAATCACTTTAATTTTTTACTATAATTTTATATCTCCTAATCTAGACACAATAAAGGTTTTATACTGACATATTTTAACCCCATAGACATGTGCACTTTTCAATGTTCTGCGTATGCCTTCCTTTAATGTCTCTAGTAAATCTATCCCATCTCACTTTTTACTGCATTTTGGAGTTTGATACACACTCTTCTTTTTGGCCTTGCCTTAGGAAACTTTAATACCCCTACTTAGAGTTGTTTAGTACGTACCCTACTGCCCTTCTTGGAACCAGGAAAATTAGGTATCTATTTCTCTTCTTTCTAATCCCCAATAATCCTGTTACTTCTATACCTATATTTACAATAAAGTCCTTGCATCTATTGTTGCCACTTTTGATGTTCTGCTTACATCCCTGGCTCAGCTTGAGTACCTCGGCATTGATTCTTCCCCAATCGACCAGTTCGCCTTTAGTCCACGGAGCACCTGCGGAAACCGGACAGATATTTCGTCAAAGGGGAACCTGCCAATTGATTCTTTTCACACGTGTGTTTTGCGCACCGATCTCCACAGGAAGCTCCATGGTCTTCTGACTAATGGTGAAAGCAATAGAGAGTCCAAGAGTGTAGATCTGGGCCGAGGTCGATTTGATGCTGATGCAGCTATCTAGCCTAAAAACAACATTTCTAGACGTGCTCAAGTGTTGTATTGATGAACATTGTATTCTGAATGAGCTCACTCATGCCAAATGAGGTTGACCGGTTTCGATGATCGCGGTGGCTATGATCATCTTCTTCAGGACCGTTCTTTTCTCAAGGTATAATTCCTTCTGGAGATCAACGTGGTGATCTGTGGGACACCTCCGCTTCCTAAAGGGAAACACAAGGTAGAGATACAGGCAGTAAGTATTTCCCCTATAATTACCCACACTCAAATGGCTGCGGGTTACTGGTGTGCTATTTATTTATTTTGCATACTCTTCTCAGTAGAGATGGTGCATGGGTATAGGAATAATCAGTAACCTAGTGTTGGCACCATATTCATGCAGCAGGGGAGGGGAGGAGAGGGAAAGTTTTTTTTCTAAATCAATAGTCCATCACCCTGTGATAGTTCAAACACGGAGTGCAAGGCATAACTAGAATATTGACTATGTGATCTTCATGTTACATGAGGTGCACCGCATGCACCCCTTAATTGTGTGGAATGTTGATAGGCATGCCGTTGGACCTACCCCCTGAACCGTGTGGAATCATTCAACCACGGATAGGAAAGGGGTGCACGTCTGATGAATTAGGCAGGCGCTCAATCTTCATGGTATCTATAAATGCAACTACAATTGTTAATTCGTTGGTAGTCATGTATCGATTGGTGATATTAAATGGAAGGAGTTGCATGGGCTGCTTACCATGGTATCTAATAACAGTGCATGGCGAATCCAAAATTCGTATGTACGCAGCATGCTGCCTGTGTTGGGAGCCTGCTGTGTTGATGTTCAAAGTGCTGTCTGCTTGCGTGAGATTCCTAAAAGATACAAGGAATCACAATGGTTCCCCATATGTCTACATACTCCAAAAAACATTAATTTCAGGCCAAGCGGGTAAAAACGGTGCAGTTTACCTGCAAACTGCTCAGGACACCGGATCAAATGTGTTTGCGTGTACTGGACGCGACAAGCATCTCTATGGTCTCTGCGATCCAGTAGAAAGGGCCTCTGTTATAACATTGCTATGGCGTTGACCTCCTGAACCCTGCACCATATTGGAATGGGCATGACTGAGAATGTTTGGCATAGTCAGCACTGTTGATATATGCTCGAAACCACTATACATTTGTCGACATGTGTGTCTTAGAGTTTGACAATCATGGTGGCATACACAATATATCAAAAAATAATGCACAACAAAGCAAATTATTTTACATCTATCCATACATGTGCATGACAAGGAAACCTGAATGTGAGTGCTCTCTCGAAACATACATACTGAATGGGTACATCATGTTGGCTCGGGCGGGGCTCCCCCATCAGAATACGTACGTGAGCCCTTCACCAAATTGGTTTGGGCATAGCTAGAAATCGCTGGCATAGTCTGGACTGTTGGTAGTAGCTTGAACACACTGAGTGTTGATTTGTACATGTGTCTAAGATATGTGCCTGAGGGTTCTATGACTGGAATACCTAAATGATGGTACTAGTTCATGCATACTGAATAAGAGTACCATGTTGTATGAAGCAAGACACGACCCTCACAGTCAACTCAGCAGACATGTCTAAATATTCAAAAACACTATATACATGGTGTCTTTTGTTGTGTGACCTGAGTGCTAAATCCTGCTGTGCATTTCAAAAACTCATTGTCAAAACACCCTTACTACTACTACAACTCATGTAAATTATGGGCATGCAGCCTCTGCCCAAAACCCCATATCCACTGTGAATATGTTATCTCATGTGTCTAAAACAGCTAAGTCATTCCACTGTATCTGTTAATTGAGGCCAGTAATATGGGTGCCAAATCTGAAGATCCAACTTGGTTCTCTTTTTAGAAGAATGTTATGAAAATTGCCTTCTCATCTTGGTGGATGTATTTTCTCGATAACTGTCCAACTGAATTCTTCTACCCCATGTCCTGTTTGCACAAAATGCGTGACTAGGGGGGCCGTGAGTTTTTTGGTACGTAGACATGATTTATGTTCAATCATCCTAGTTTTCACTTTTCTTAACGTCATACCAACATACCGTAAGTTGCATGGGCAGGTAAGGAGGTATTCGACTGCGCTTGTGTTGCAGTTAGTGAAGGTTCATTGTATCCAGTGGCTTTTGAGCCCAATATCTTTTTGCATGCTGTGTCGGGTTTGCGAGCACATAGTGCAACTCCCGCAAGGGGCATGTCCTGTGGGTAAGTGAGTATTCCACAGAGTTGATTGAACGGGATCAATGGTTTTTTGTTCTTGTAAAGTCTTGACCAGTTTGTCTCTTGGGATGCTTCATGCTCATTTGTATGTCATATTGATGATCTTTTTCGGGTACCTTCTCTTCGCTAATTGTGCTTTCAATTCTTTACCTTGAGTGACGTCATCTTGAATATCCGTGCATAATCTTCTGTACCTTAAGAATTGCCCAAAGGCTAATTCTCTCTCAGTGCCCTCGGGTGGTAGCCCAAAAAGGTCAGCAAGGAATTTCTGTCTGTGTGCTTCTTGTAGACATTTGAGATGAGTCGGCCATTCTCAAACGAAATGGAAAGGTCCAGGAAGTGTATTACTTCTTTACTCGTTTCCATCGTAAATTTAAGGTGTGTATATTGCATATATTGATCCATTCATGGAAATCGTGCAGATCTTCTTCTGAGCCTTTAAATATCATAAACACATCATCTATATAGCATCACCAGATGGTTATCAACACATCAACTAACCAAAGATGAAGAAGCTATTCTACAAAACGGGCTATCTTTTGTGCCTACCACACACTATGATCCTTTTCAAACTAGGATAGAGATATTCCAATTTATGAGAAAGATAAGCCTTAAATAATTCTTCCAGGATAGTTCAGTGAAACACAAGACACCATAGGCTTTAGGCCGAAATAACAATTCTTTCCACCCCCACATACCAACTCTGTCGAATCGGCCACGTTTGAACAGGCTCTGTTAAAAAGTCTAGCCAAATGGAAGACAACATACCATTCATACATGCAAATTGTACCAAAGCACAGCTACAAGCTCTAACCACATTGGCCAACAACGAAACACTGACCATAAAACCAGCGGACAAAGGTGGTGCTACTGTCTTAATGAACACTGCTGACTACAATAATATGGTAGACAGTCTTTTACAAGACAGAACCAGTTATCGAATCCTCCCTGATGATCCCTTTTCCATTCTTAGGAACATGATCAACACGATAGCGTATGAAGCGGAAGCTGAAGCCCACATAAGTGCTAAAGAATCAGCATTACTTTCACTAAAACATCACAGAATTCCAGCTTTCTATGCAACACCTAAATTTCACAAAGGAACTCAGCCCCCGCCTGGCCCGCCGATCGTTTCAGGCATACAATCTCTTCTAGAACCACTATCCCAATAGGTGGATTTCTTTATCAAAAATGAGGTACCTAAGATCAAATCGTATATAAAAGATTCCATGGCACTGCTTATAATACTGGACACTCTAACCTTCGACAAGGAGATGGAATGGTTAGTCACAATGGACATCGAATCACTCTATACCAAGATTCCCCAAGCATCGAAACTATCGATGGTGAAACACCGCCTGGATTCAGGTATAGATCTACACAGTGTTCCAGCTTCCTTCATCATACAGCTGGCAGAAATTGTCCTAACTAAAAACAACTTCATATGCAACAAAGTATTTTACCAACAGATCTCTGGGACAGCGATGCATGTGATATGTTCTCATAGTGAGGCACAGGCAGTCTTGCTTGCATATTAAATACATTACCAGTTTTTTAACAGTTCACTGTCCGCTGTTATCTAATTTCGCCTCATGCTCGATAACGGGTGCCAACCATTTGAGCTTAGACACCCAAGATTTCTGTACAAGCACTAGCGGTTCTGAACAGGAGTGTACAACAGAAGTTGGTGAGTGGTTGTACTGCAGGGTTGTCTTCAGGTAGTGGTCTTCAGGTGACGGTATGGCAGGGTGGTACTGCGTGATTCATGTGATTGACTTACTAGTCCTGGGCTCAAGGGTAGCCATACGATGGTGCATCTGAGAAGGGTCATCTTTTCACACAGCTACTGGCAGGTCTTACATATATGTATACTTTTCTTGCAAACAATTCTTGCATTGGATGAGGTACACAACATTGGACCAGCTGCAGTTGTGTGTCTCATATTTTTGTATTGTTTGCTTTTGTAGGGTTCTTATGGCAGATTCTGTGCACAGGTGTTGGCACATTTTGCATCTAACATTGCACGGGTACGTTCAAGATCTTCTACGTTCAAGATCTAGTCGAAGTGAATTATGGTCAAAGACTTTGCTAAGTTTCTTGATTTCATGTATGCAATTAAGGTAGCTTCTTTGAAAATCTCAATCATGATAAATATTGGCTGTAGGTCCTTAATAATCCTATTCAGTTGTGTTAGTGATGCAACCATTATTTGTCCTGTATTTGCACTATTTCTGTATTGTAGCAGGTTGCCTCTCAATGCAAAATCAAATCCCATCAATTTGTCTGTGTCTCTTTTGCATGACGTATGCACATAATGTGACTATCCCTTCCCTTTCTATTAGAACATACACTTTGGCACCAGATGGCCTGGCTGTAAATAACAATGATTATGTGTGGAAAATTGCCCTGAGAAAATATTTGTTCCTCTCCATTCCTTACAACAGTGATGGTTGTATCCAGGAAGTGTGTGCTCTTCTTGGAATATTCCATGGGGAACGCATTGGTGGAAGCCCTTTAGTGATACATGGAATTTTAGAAGAGAATCTCTGTCATCTGTCCAAATCAAGAAGATGTCTTTAATGTTGCACAGATATGTTAGTAGTTTCTGTGATTGTTTTTGTTAGAACTCTTGTTCAAGGGTTGCCATGAAAAGGTTAGCATACTGAGGTGCCATGTTTGTGCCCTTGACATTCTGGTCTAAAATGATTTCTGTACATCAGAGTTTGAAACATTTCATTAAGAGTTTTCTGGGGAATTGTTTTTGCTCTTTCCACTTGCTCACTCTAAAAAACACTTTGATTGCACATTTAAAGTTGAAACCAAGCACGCTCTTTTAAAGTGACCTAGATTTCATTGGCCTCTGATCCCGTTAGGATGTATTTTAGAGCATTCTACGGCACATGTTTTTTTAGACTAATGCAAGATTGACACAAAACCTCCCATCTACCAACTGGACTAGACTGCCAGTGAGCAGCTTTTGTCTGGGGATGGCCAACCACAGGAGCCAAGTGGTGGCTGATCTGTGGCCTCTGACTTAAACTTAGTGAACAAAGATAAATGGAGAATGAAAGCATGGGAAAAACAGATACACATCTTCGTTGCCGCGGGCCATTAGAGTGCCTGCAAGTGAAGATCTGCTGAACAAAATGTTTTCTGCTGTGCCAAGATATAACCTGACCTTTTGATGGGGACTATCTGCAGAAGGCAGAGAAAGTTAAACCTATTGTCACTTTCACAACATATAGAATTATACATGGGAGACTATCAACTATGGAGAAATATTCCACCCAGGGGTTCTGAGCCAAATCTGATGGACAACAAGAGCGAAGTTCGCTGTGTCTAAATTATAACTAAGCACCCAGACGTTGAACATTTCCCGAACAGTGTATAGTCAGCAACGTGTAATTTTAGGCTGTGTATGAATTCCATTTATGAAGTGCAGCCTATCAGTTAATTGAATTGTCTGGTGTAGCGCACAGTCAAAATGAAGGTCCCTTCTTCAAATGGGGCCTTGTTTACTATTTTGAAGATTGGCCTGCACAGGTAATGTTGCGGATTATGAGCGACACCAGAGGGAGCGTCGATTAGGGCATCGCCACATAGCTTTTTATTTATGGTTTTGTGACCCAGAATAGAGACTTGTGAGTAATGACACTGGCGAAGTGGTTCAACAGCAGGGTGGAGACCACACATGCTACAGTAGGGGATGCCCTCAATACTATAATGACGTTTAGATTGGTAGCTATTTTGCCTAGACTCTGCAGGTTTCAAGAAATAACGCAGAACAAACATCCGTGTTGAGGACCCTGGATCAAATCACTCAAATGAATACCTACATTTCCAATGAAGCTGGACCATCACTCCTTAAGTTGAAACAGAAGTCATATGTTAAGGGTAGTACGGTCAATACAATTATGGTGCAGACACTCAGAGCTAAACTAAACTAGTCATGTGATTACATGTGACAATGGGATATGATTAGTAAAAGGAAAAAAATAAACGAGCAGAATTTCAAAGATTGTACCAAAACCTGTATGAGGTGGTGAGGATAGGATGCTGTCAAGCAGGGTTGCTAATTAGAAGCGAAGCCATGGTTTCATTTTAATGTAGGCAGTTGAAAGACTTGAGGCCTCTCTAAGAATGATGGGAACAATTATATATATATATGAAGACTTAAAGCAAACAGTAAATAACCTTGATGGCTTTAATGAATGTTTCTATATGTACTTTACAGAACAACCAAGCAGGCTCCTGAACCAACCTATATAACTTACATAACTTGTTAAAAGAATCTGGCAAGGCAATTAAGTCATTGTCTCAGGTTGATATCATTCGGATATCAAAACCCAGAAAGGACCTTATAATATGCATGTCATTCAGACCTAGAGCACTAACAAACCTGGATGCAAAATTGCTGAGCACAATTTTGATGATTAGATGCGATCATTTAATTCCCTAACATATTGAGGTTGATCAGTTGGGCTTTGTCTAGGAAAGGAAAAACAAGCAAAAAGAACCAGACATCTTGATCTTTTGGTGCTGTGAAAAATATTTGACTCCATCAGCCGGCGATTAAGTAGATAAGTGCTGACCAATTACAATGTCTGTCTGCCAAATAGCGTTGCACAATTACAACATCCACCTGGCCATTATCACCACACTTGCTTTCTCTCTCATGTGCACTCTGATAGCCAGCCAAATACATCACAATAATTATCTTATTAGCGACATGTAGTTCAGAGGGGAAGAACATACAGTTAAAATGTTTTCAGAGGATGTACTGGAAGCTGTAATGAATGCCCTGCAATTGATGATTGAGGCAATACGGAAATTAGAGACCTACAGAGAAGCAGGGTCGAAGGGTTAATGTAGTGCAGCATTCTCGTTGCCTTAGGAGCGGGTGCAAGAACCGAAGTAACAAACATCATTCTGATGGGCTAACAAAAGCAGTGTTGACATGGGAATCAATACCATAATAAAACCTAGCGTCCCCAAAATGCTAACGGGTAACAACATGGATTTATACATATGATGTCACCTATTGCTTCTGTGGTTCGGTAGAATCAAAGTTTGGAAAGTTAATATCCTTCCGAGATTACTATGCTTATAACAACTTTACACCCCCCTGCTGCCAAATATTTATGGAAAGGTGAAAGAGACAAATGCTCTTAACGAAGATCATAAAATGTCCAAAGTTTAAAGGTGGTGTCGGCACTACCCTACCCATGTTTTCAAGACACCCGGATATGGATAATGTGGATTAACCATAGTAATGTGACATACCGTCGTGATTCTAGTAATGGCACGGAGGCGAGTATTATTCACGACTCTTTCCTTTTACTTCAAGAACAGCAATGCAAATCATCCATATTACCAATAAAACTACTGCTCCCATGCATTTCCCACTCCCCATGACTTCAGGAGCTCCTAGAAAGTCCCTCTGCTACCATCACCCCTGTCCTGGTCCTTGTCCACCCCCCCCTCCGTCCCCTCCCCAACTTGCTGCGGGCTCTGGCTTCCGCTGCCTGCTTCCTGCTCTGTGTGTGCTCTGGATGCCACATCCCTGGAAGCCCAACACACAGCACGTCATGCGTTTGACACTTTGTTCCTCTGGCTTGCAGGAGATGCAGCATCTAGATCACAAACTAAATGATGCTTCAGTAATTTAGCAAGTACATAAGGCATCAGAGCCGGCGTGGGGGAGAGGGGGCGAGCCAGGTGACCGCCACGCCGGCTCCCCCGAGCTGACGTAGTGGGAGAAGGCATGGCAGGTGGGCTTTTGCTGTTAAATGCGCGTTAAATGTCAGCAACCTATTGTCATTAAATGCGCCCCTCCGCCGCAGGCACGTATAATGACAAAAGGCGCCATTAGCCCCCCACCACGCTAGCTCGGGGCAATCTTTCAAAGTTTCCCCCGAGCTGGCATAGTGGCAGAAAGTGTGACAGGTGCCTCATTGTCATTAAATGCACCGCGGTAGCGGGCTCATTTAATGACAATAGGGTGCTGACACGCCCTATTGATATCATTACCTGCTCGAGGTTAAAAAAAAATAAAAATCAAAAAGTGGCCCATCCTGGCCCTGCCCCCCTTCCTTCCCACCCCCTGTTAACCCGGGGGGGAGCCCAGGGGTTTTGAGGGGGTGCCAATTCGCCCAGGACGCTGCTGCCCTTAAGGCCGGCCCTGTAAGGCACCTGTCAAATCAAACTATAAGGAACTGGTTATGGAGCAGGTGTTTGCTACCTGCCAAGACACTGAGTCATTGAAAAATGTTTGGTCTATGAGGGTTCGAATCGTACCTAGATATTATTAAACCTAATTTTCACTTCTGCTTAAATCATTTAGAGCCAAGTACGCAGAGCCAAGCATTGCTGGCTTAAAAATAAAACCAGGACTAATCACAACATTTTCTCTTCATCTCTTGGGCTTTATAGCTCTACCCTGGAACAAGCTAAGATTAATTATTTTCAATCACTTATTAATTTGCATCCTAATTCTCATAGACTACTCTTTTCTAGTCTTAGCTCCTCCCCCAGTTGACTCTTCTTTATCTTCCTCTCTTTCTCCTGATGATTTTGCTTCCTTCTTCGTGACAAATATTGACAATATTGGATTGTCCTTGTCTAATACTTCTGTTTCTTCAGTTGGCTCCTCTTCTCTGCCTCGCTTGGACAATTTGTCATCCCATACTATTCTATCCTTTTACTTTTTCTCCCTCATTACTGAGGGTGATGTCACTATCATTTCTGATCAGAGACAACCAATCCGTCTAACCCTCTTCCTACGACCTTGGTGCAACCAATCTTTTCTGCCCTTGCTCCAGTCCTCACTGAGTTGTTTAATCTACATCTAGCTCATGTCTTTCCTCTTTTAAAATGGCAATTGTTGTTCCACATCTTAAAAAAAACATCTCTTTCTCCTTCTGAACGTACAATTTTCATCCTATTTCTTTGCTCCCATATCTTTCAAAACTACTGCACTGTCTTGTGCTTTCTCAACTTTCCTTTTTTCTTAACTCACATAATCTTCCTTCTACCCAATCTGGATTCTGTTCGGGGTATTCTACTACACTGCTCTTCTTTCTGTATCTGATCACATTCTTCATGCTCATCACCATCAACTTTCTTCCATTCTGATTCTGCTTGACCTCAGAGCCACCTTGGACACTGTGGATCACTCAAATCTACCATTGACTCTCCTCTTCCTTTGGGTTAGCAGGTTCTGTTCTCAAATGGATTCCTTCTTATCTTGCTAATCGTTTTTTTCTGTCTCCTCGAAGTGTCTGATTTCTCGCTCGTGCTCTCTTTCTCACGGTGTCCCTCAAGGGTCTGTCTCAGGTCCAGTTTTATTCAAGCTCTGCACCGCTTCTCTTATCACAGATTTCGATTTTCAGGGGCACTTGAAGGCTGATGACACCCAGATCCTTCTGTCTTTTTCTTCTTTCAATGATTCTATTCACTCCCATGTGTCTTCCTTTCTTGCAGCCATTTCTTGCAGCCTTCCTGGATGCCTTTCCGTTTTCTTTGTTTAAACACTAAGAAAACTGAAATCTTATTTTTCCATCTTCTTCTAAAATATCTCCTGCTTTGTTGATTCTATTCCCTCCTCTGTTTCTTCCTTTATCTCAGGCACGTAATCTCGGCATCTTATTTGACCCTTCCTTTTCTTTTCAGATTCAAATTTCTTCTGTTGTTCGTTGTTGTCGTTCTCATTTATTTAACAATACGAATATTCGTCCCCTGCTTACTTTTTCCTCTGCAAAAACGTTGCTTCATACTCTGGTTTTATCTCAGTTGTACTATTTTTGCTCACTTTATGTTGCTCTCCCGAAATGTTTTCTTCTTCCATTATGGTCACTTCTTCATTATGCAGTTTGCATTCTTTTTCTTTTTGCTCTATCTTCCCACGTTCTCCATTAAGCAGCGCTGCAAATTCCAATTTCTTTGTTTGGTCTTTAAATCTTTTCCTGTGTTGGCTCCTCCTTATTTATGTGCTCTGATTTCCCTTCATCATCCATCACGTAATCTTTGTTCTTCCTCTCAGTTTCTTCTTTGTGTTCTCTCCCCTCCTGGTGCTGCTTCTCGTTTTCGTTCTTTTCAATTACTGGTTCCCAAACTGTGGAATACTGTACCTCTGGACATCCGCTCTTGCTTTAACCTTTTACAGAACATCCATCTCCTTTATCATGACTTCCCTGAATAATGATTCAAACTCCTACGGTGAGGCATTTTTTTGTTATTCTTTCTATTTGTTGCACAGTGTTGTTATTATGTGAAGCGCTTTGGATAAAAGCGCTATATAAATGCAGTAAATAAATTAAATAAATACATTAGCCAGATCACTATTTATACGATGTAGGCTGGGTACCTTTCCTTTAGGGAATCTAAAGAACTAATGGAATCAACATTCCAGTTCCCTATGGCCTCATTGCAATGACACTATTGAGTCTCTACCACTTGCTATTTGTTTGGTCCCCTATAAAGCGACCTAAGAGTCAGCTACCTGATCCCATTAATGAAATGATATGGGGTCAGGTTTGTCACTGATGCTCTGATCCCAAGTAAAGTGACATACAATGATAAGATTTATTTAGCAGTAGCCAGCTTTATACATAGTGCCTGGTCGCGTCGATATAGGACATTTTTACCCGTAAATAGGTAGTACCATAAGGAATTGGATTCTCAGGACAATTCCATGTTTCTGTGAATCCCTCACACTGATAATGAGTGCCTGACAGACACTAGATCTATTGATATGTACAATTGCCCCTGCACTTTGTTGTTTGCAATCTCTTCGTATGTATTATGAGTTCTATTTTTGGGTTCTTTTAGGTTAGGTTGCTTTGAACAGGATCGGTTTCCTTTTAATATCTGTAACCTTGAAGGGAATCCTTAGTCTGAAATGTTTAGGTTCATCGTACATTGGCGCGGTGTTCATGACATGTGTCAAAAAAAGCTTATAGAAAGATCAAAGTATTTACGCCTATTTGTGCGGACGCATTAAAACTGATTTCAAAGTCACTGATTTTCCCGCCTTTCCAAGTCACCCTCGGGTTATTGCCAATAGGTATTCGATATGTTTTAAGGTGGCGGGCACATAAAGTAATTTCAGCGATTCAAGGATGACCTCTGTATTTGGTAAAATGATAGGATACAGTACATAGAGAGTACACACAGGGATATGAGCCAGAAAACCATGCCAGGCAACCACAAGCCATGCCAGTTTTGCGAAGTGTATCCCGACAAGTCCAAGTTCACCATCAAGAGACCGTGGAATGACATGAAGAAATGGTAGAATGCTAGAATGAATGGTTTAGAGATCACAGCCTCAAAAAAAAAAAAAAAAAAAAAATGAAGTGAATTGTGGTAGAACAGGTGGAAAAATATTAGGCGTGTCCAAAACAAAGACGTTTACTGCAAGGTTTGACAGATCTATACCTCAGTAAGAATAACATATATGTCCACAACCTGTGTGGTTTTAAGAGCATGTGTAGTGGTATGAAAACCTGAGGGAAATAATATAGAAATGGTGTGCCTTGTCAGAGCATGGGCCCTGGTCAGTAGAAGGGGTGGTGTGGCAGATACCTCAGCAATGACATGTGTGTATTCTAAAGAAATGCGGCCCGCGAGCCAGCTTCACATTTTACCATTTGGCCTGCAAGGCCCACACTTTGGTGTTGCAGAAGATGCTATGAGGCCCCTTGTCTAATACTTAGTGTGCACCCCCACCTCGTTGAGGGCGTGTAATCTGAAGGGGGAGTTCCACTCACTCGCATAAGGGCACCCCCAATGCACAGGAGGGGATTCTGATGGCCCGTCCACATGTTTCATGTCCTTATAGCATGCACACATCCGTGCTAACGCTGACAGCGACCTCCTGCCATTCTGTCAGTGATATTCCGATCTGTGCAACAGCAATGAGGGATTATGAATTGAATGTACACATGCCGCAGTATGAAAACACACTGAGCAGACTGCGCCACTGCCCACGAGCAGCGGGTTCAGAAGCGATCCTCTATAAGAAGGCCTTGTTTTATATTTCATCGCGCCTTGAAACACTTGTGTATAGGCGCGTTATAAATGCTATATCATAAATCATATCATTTAAGAAGTACTTCAAAGTGAGACCAGAGGCGCCACCAAGGGGTGGGCGGGCAAAGGGGGCCATGACCGCCGTTATTTAAACGCTGTCCCCCCACTCCCACCAGCCCACCTGCCTCTTATGAATGCAACTTTGTGTGCCACCCTGAGATTTCCAGTGGGCCACCCCTATTAATAACAATGTTGGGGGCGCCTCTGAGTGAGACTGGTTTATGTGTGTGTAATGCTGTGGGTGCCTTTTACATTACTTGAAAGACGTTAGGTTAGCATTCTGCATTATGCCTGCTTTCACTTGCTTCACACAAGTAACACATGCATGTGTACATGTGTTTCCCAACAGAGCCCTTCAAAGGAAAAAGGAGACCATTTGTCCGAAAGGGATGGCTGGTGGATGGAGGCGTTCCGGGTATGTATACGTTCGCTTTACCGTCATTATTTGCGACTGCCCGATTAACGACGGCTGAAGTTCATGTGAGGATAACACTTCTTAGGTTTTAGGGTCTGGTGGCCTACCTGCTGCCCCCCTCACCACTTTCTGCTGCTCAGAGAACCGTCAACTGAAAAAATGATAAGAACTTTCTTTGTAATATTTTATCCTTAACAACAAGATAGGAAGGGGCGGAGCTTGGAGTAGATAAGGCCATGTAAAATCCTTGCTAAACAGATAAGGGAACTGACAACAGAAGGTCTTCATTGTGACCATTCCACCCCTTGTATTCTCCAGTGCTCATTTAGAAGATAATGACCATGTCAAAACATAGCAGTCTCAAAGGAAATGCCACAAGGACCTGGGAGGAAATGAGCTACTGCGGGAAGTACACAGACACATAAATTAAGACAATTAAGCCCCACTCCTAATGCGATTATCTTTCCTTGAGCTTCTCAAGAAATGCTACAGGGGAGAGCAAAGTGAAACCCGTGCTTGGGCGGCGTCCTCCAGCGCTGGACTGCCTCGGGATATCAGTCTCGTAGAGTGCATCAGACATGTATCCAGCCCCTGCTTGCTCAGTTTGCAGGAGGGTAAGATTTACATTGTACGAAATGTGTCTAACAATTTGAAGGAAAACGGTGGACATTTTGTATTTGTCTTTATTCGAAATACGGTACAGTGCTTCTACCAGACACACTGTGCAACACGAATAATACAGAAAAACAGAGTACTTGCATCCTTCGTGCCTTACAGTGGCAGGGGTATAAGTAGATGTTGGAGAGATGAAAATATCTAAGAAAAATTGTGAAAATAAAAAATCAAATACAAGCAGATAAAGCTAATCTACTGGGAACACGGATATAATTAAAACAATAAGAAAATCTACTGTGTAAGTATCTATCTTCGCAGCATGAATCAGTATGCCTGCTCAAGCAACAGATAGTAGTGGTACAATCAAGCTGCGACAAGCTCAACCAGCATTGACACAACCATGACAAACTAGCGTGCAGGTTGCCGCGTGGTGACGTTATCATGCAGGCATGCACAGGGACGCCAGCGTCTGTAGCCACTGTGGGTGCCAAAGAAAGAAATAAATAAAAAGGAATAATCAAGAAAGTCAAAAATAAAGACAAAAAGAATGGCAATTTATAAAAAAAAAAATCACCAAAAAAGTGATTTGTGGAAGGTTTTTAATTAATCTGAACCACTGGCACTGCTCTCGGCAACCTTCCACCCAACATTTTTTTTGACCATCTGCGCCATTGCAAAAGGGGTCCATCCATATACAAATCAGTCAGGTACTGCCACCAATGGGAGCAGCCCACCCCGAACTGCTAGGCCAGGTCCCCTCTGCATGGAAACACATGCAACCCCAGACATTTTTCAACCTTGTTAGGCCTCATCAGTGAGGTGCAGCTTGGTTCCCTATGTTGCAGTGAGCAAGGGACCCACGTCGGGACATACCCTCTCTCACATAGGGAGACAAACTATAACAAAACAAGTGATGGCTGGAAGGTTTTGAATTAATCTGATCCACTGACACTGCTCTGGGCAACCTCCCACACCACTGTTTTTTAGGCCGTCTGCACCATTGCAAAAGGGGTCCAGCCATATACAAATCAGTCAGGTACTGCCACCAATGGTAGCAGCCCACCCCAAACTGCTAGGCCAGGTCCCCTCTGCACGGAAACACAAGCAACCCCAGACATGTTTTGACCTCTTTGGGCCTCATTAGGGAGGTACAGCTTGGCTCCCGATGGCGCAGAGAGCAAGGGGCACTCACTCGTCTGGGCATACCCTCTCTCACATAGGGAGACAAAATATAGCCAAAAAAGTGATGGGTGGAAAGTTTTGAATTAATGTGAACCGCTGGCACTGGTCTGGGGAAACTTCCACACCACTGTTTTTTAGCCCGTCTGTGCCACAGCAAAACGGGACAGAGAATTGCAGAAACAAAACGTACAACAAAAATCAGAATATAATAATACATTCAAATAAGGAGTTCTGCATTGTGCATAATACATAATATGTGTATTCTGTGTTTGTACAAATATGGAGTTTTGCATGGTTAATAATTAACATGTGTACGTAATGTGCAACACAGTATGTAAAAAGGCAATTTCTCCATATTACTTACAAGAATAAAGTCTGGATAGCCAGAACCAGTATTATGTTTGAACTACAGTATTCATAATAATGTGAAAAAGAATTTGATAGAATATAATGTCTGTTTCTTTTTATAATAGCTGGTTAGGTCATGTTATATTATGTTGAGGTTTCATTATAATGTTTTGCTTTACATGTCGAATGTTCAAGCACCTTTGAAGCAGCTGTAAGGTAGCACCCCCTGAACATGCAAGAAATAGAAACGGGAACAGAAGGTAGACTTGGAAATCTAATGTGTTAACTAGACCCTACACCTCCATCATAAACTAGCATTCACATTATGCCCTTTATTAACACGACAGAGAACTGCAGCAGAGTATGAGAAGGCTAGTCAAAGGCAGGATTATGTATATGTCTCTCATAGGCGCCCATCCTAAGAGTATTCCTTCCTCACACACCTATCAAACCATTCCCATAAAGGCGCTAGCAGGACTCAGGAACCCCCAGATATGCCTGACGGCACTTCTGCACCCAGGGAAGCCATGGTCGAAATCCCACCCTAGTTAAATGTGTGCATATTTCCTTCCAGCTTTCCACATATTTGGAACCTTGTCATTTGGGACTTAGGAGGAGTAAGAAGAAGGGCTTTCAACACTGTGGGCCTCATCACGAGTTGGGCGGCATAGCGCCGGCGCTAATAGCCCTACCGCCAAACCCCCGGCGCTATTAGCGCCGGATCATGGGTTTGGCGGAACAGTTATTGCCCATTCCCCATTGGGCCCATTTGGGAATTCCTCATTCCCCATTGGGCCCAATGGGGAAAATTCGCGCTATTACCGCCGGCGGGAAACGTGCCAAAAATCGGCAAATTTGCCACAGATTTCCCCCCAGCTGAGAGCTGGGGGGAAATCCGCCAAGGTCATGATCTGGCGGATCTTTAACTGCAGTGGTAATAGCGCTACTGCCGCATTTAAGGGTTACCGCCAGACTCGTGATGAGGCCCTGTGTCTTTGGCCATGGTATCTACATTCCTTGGCTTACCATGAATTAAGGGGGAAGGGAGACCTGAGGGAGAGGAGCAGGAAAAGAGTTTTATCTGCAATTCACCCACACATTCTAAGCCTCCTGATTGGCTGGCGCCACTCCTCCAGGTGCTGATAAGAATTCATAGTGTAGGAAGGCAGAGGAGAGGAGTGAGATGAATAGGAATGAGAGGGAATTGGAATAGAAAGAAGCCGAAAGAAATAATGTAATGGTATCATGAGATAGGGACAATGCTTCTCGTTTCATTAATCATTACAGGATTAATTGGTCAGGCCAGACTTCAGTGGTCCGCAAGGCCATAGCCTCAGCCGCACAGTAGACCATATGACATAAATGTTTCATGCGTTGCAAAAAATGTGCATTGGCTTCTGTCCATCAGTCAGCCAAGTGGGGTCCCCTTTGGCCTCCCGCAAAGAAGTCTCTGACTCTCCATGGAAGTTGTATGTACTACTTAACGTGTTTGCTTGGTTGAAAATAAAAAGGGAGCATGCCTTACTTCACAAGCTTGCATGGCTAAAAATGCATTAGGGATAAGAGTGGTCACAGTCTTTACATTTTATTCTCACTCTACTATAAGACGGCAACCAATGTTGGGCAAATTTTCTGTGATTTGCCTCAGCGCAGGGTCTAGGTGGCAAAATAGCAGCAGAGGGTATATAGCAAACCCAGCCCATGGGTAGGGCTAGCTGCTTTCTTTTTTTGCCATTCTGATTATGGTCTGGATCAATTGTACTCACAGATCCTAAACTAAAGATGGAAGTTCATGGAGGCTGTAAAGCCCACCTGCCCACCCATGAGGAGGAATGGGGTGGGGGAAAACAGTTAGGGTTATTTAACCGGAGAGCGCTAGCAAGCATGTAGAACTGCACACAGTATTTTAAACAACACAGAGGGCCTGATTCTGGTGGCATGTGTTGTCGAACTGTGCTTATTCAACTACTTTTCACAGTGCACCAAATAGCATGTCTTGTCCTGACAGGATTATCATGAGTGCCCCACCCTTATTTTATGACATCGCAGAGCCTTTTTTCCATTTTTAACACACAGCACCACTCTATTCCACAGTGGGACCGTTATGAGGTCATCTCTCACCACCACACCTAGGACCACCACCTCTTTCAGCTTTATACTTACCATAGGCTATAGAGGGGACACACCCAATTTGCACCAATTAGTTATCGTACCTTTCCTCATCTTCTGACAGGCATGACCGCGCTTTATGCACAAGATGAAGAATCCATCCTGTGGAAGTGGATCCTCCCACTTTGAAGTCCGAGCCACTGTGCTCTTTGGATTCGTTAAGCACCGGCATCGGCCCCATCAAGTATTTATTACTTTTTCTCTGCCAGACCCTTGTCGACCATCTGCATCCTTACACGTTCTTTGTCTGTTTCATTCCAACAGACTGCATAGGATATTCCTCTCCTAAAGACACTCCTGTCCTGATGAAGGCCGCCTACACCACTAGAGCTCACCCAGCTCCACGCAAAATGGCCAAAACACTGTTGTGTTGACTTGTTATATATGTTGTTGTTCAACTCTGTATTATGCCCACACCCAATGGGCCACCTACTTGTTTATGTTTCCACTAAACTATCTAGCCTCCTTCCCAAGGAGCCCATAGAGAATGAACAAACATAAGAATTAGATTGTTTCAAATATGAACTACTTGATTGTTCCTACTCAGATACTACACTCTGTACGTCCTTAATGTTGAATGCCCTATGTTCTTTGAAAACAGCAGTGTATTACCACACAAACTGCACTTAAAAATACAACTTTATTGCAGTAAAACAGATTTTGTGATAATTCTGTGTCCACCCACACATGGGGTGACCCACCCAGGGATGCAGCAGTGGTCGCTCTACAGCAAATAGATCTACCTGACCTTGCTCATTCGTTTGTTGATACTACTGTACCCACCTGGGCAGAGCAAGGCTGTAAGCAGGTACCCTTCAGAATATTAGATGCAGAGGGACGTCATGGATCTTTTCTGATGGGTGAGCTCCTGAACTTTAATTTGTTCAAGCCCTTTGCAGGAGCATCATTTGCATGTTTGCGTTAATGATTTCACAGGCCATTTGCATAACGATGAGGAGGAAACAAGGCATCAATGGTTAGGAAAGATGTAGGGCCCAACTGTGGAGTCTCACATTGACACCGCTGCTTCTGGGAAATTGGTGTCCCTGCTCATGGAAAAAGAAGGCACTGGATAGTAAGATTTTAACTTGCGTGGTAGCTTTGTCCTCACGTGGCATATATGTAAACAACCCTCACTCATGAGATAGTGCTACAGAAATAGGAAGGACGGGACAGGCCCATTTCTCATACAAGAGTGGCTAACAGAGTGACATTCTAAAAGAAATGAAGGGTCATGTAAAGAGTCATAGTATATTGTGTAATAAATGCTGCAGAGAGGCACCAACACAGGCTGTGTGTTGTGGCAGCGATTACATTTGACAGACTGCATGAACAGTCTTTCACTTGTAGTCAAGTCTACAACAGAACCACAGACACACTTCAAAGGTCAGGCAATACCCATCAGCAACTGTGTCTGTGCCTCTGTTGAGAGCAATTCAGGATGAATGTAATCACCTATTGCCCTGCTTCAGGTTCAAGTGAAAGAATATGATTTACTAATGACAAGCATCATAGTTCCCAGTAGCAACATGCCAACACCAATTTGGGAAGCACGTAGTGCAGTAACAGTGACACACGTACCATGTCCCGGATCATGTCATGGATCAGTTATAGAAGATGCTTACGGGGTCAGGATGGACCTCGTCATTAAACATGATGGAAGGTGATCCAAGAAACTAAGCCGAAAATATCCCAGAATGAATAATGAAAGCTCAGTGTTACTCACCACCGAGCAGGGTAGGCCGTGGCGTTGAATAGAAGACCTCAAGTTGAGCGACCAGGATAAGGAGAGAACCACTCTGGAGAACAGCTCCTCAGCCAAATCTTTGGATAATCTCCCGTCAAGTATTTACCCAGAACCAGGCCTCCTCAACATGAGGGAACTCTTCTTTGCAATACACCCCTCTGCTGTTTGAATGTATGGACAGATAGAGGTGTTGCTTGCACAAAAGAGCGGGGAACACCCACGCCGCCACCCCAATGCTGTAAAGAAAGTACAAACAGTTTAGCACAAGGGCGGAACAAAGTACAAGTAATACTCTAAATGTCCTATTACTGTTTCTTAACAACTCTCAAGAAACGACTGGCAATGATCAGCTTACCCCTCCGATGAGGAATGGAAGTTTCTGGATGTTCAAGGAGTCATTAAACAAGGGCCGGAAAAAATAATAAATGGGAAGGTTAGTAGAGGGTATCTGCCCAGCCGGAACGAGGGACGCTTCTAGGTTCGGGGGTGGTGCACCGGGCAGCAAAGTGTTCAGTGATGCACGTGGTGTAATTCAGAAACCTTGCAGTTGGAGTTGAAAGGTCCAGAGGCAATTACAGGCTCAGGTAAGTGTGTAGTAAAGGACTGGTAGCAGAGTTCAGGAATACAGAGTCGGGCTGTAACTGTAACAGAGCACAGTTCAAATAACAACCTTTATGTAGCTTACCAGGTGTGGTTGTATTTGTGCGTCACAGAGTAATGAACAGCGAGACTCTCGCGGAGAAGCACTGTTACATGGTGTGTAGCGGAATGCACAATTGCGAGAAGTGGGATTCCAGCAGACCAGCGCGGTTGTGAGGTGTGTAGCGGGATACACACGGACCGCACTGGAAGGAACTAATTCCAGAATCAAGGCACAGAAACGTTAGGCAAGAAGTCTGTGTCGGAGTTCCGGTTTGTCAACATTCGAGTCAATGAATTCCAAGGTAACAGGCAATAGGAAGTCGATAAGAGTAATCCGTGGTCAGAAGTAAATGCAGTTATCAGAATTAGAGTAACACTATAATTAGAAGCAGCGCCAAAGTGATGTAGCATTCTTTTATGAGGACGATGAGGGGCGGAGTCTGTGGGCCCATGTTGCAGTCAAAGTCAGCTGGTTAGTCACATGACGTGAATGACGCTCCTGTACAGTCGATGTTGGAGCTGGTACGCGTCTCTTAGGCAACCTCCAGCATTGCTAAAATGGAGCAGCCAGGCGCCGAGAGAGGAATAGATGCTCCCTAGTACGAGAAGAATGCAAAGGGCGAGGAGTAGATAGAGACCCAGATGTAACACTCAGACACATGTGTTGCATATAATGCAACCACATGAATTGCTGCCTGCTTTCCTCATAAAGCCACATGTTCACACTTTTCAGTTGTTGATGCATATGCTCCAGACATCATATAAAAGCCCCATACATTTGTACACCAGTTACAATGATAAATGTACCTACTTTTTCGTTTCTCAGTGACATAGCAGAGTAGAAACAACAGAAGCAAGACACAGAAAGTTATGTTTTACTGCAGGTTTATTTATGGGATTGGACCAAATGAAGAATATGCAACTGAATTTAAGTAATACCGGGTTGGCTTCTCATTGGTCAAGAGTTGAAGCCTTTTTAGTTATCGAATCTCCATCTGGGTTTTAAAGTATTTCCACATTCCATTCCTGTCTTCTTAGTTTGTTGACTCTTTTTGTCTGTGACTTATCCTTGGGTCATCCACTCTGGTCATCTAATTCTCGTCCTTGGTTCGTGGGGGCCCGTTTGATCAGGTCTCTGGGCCTCACTGTGCCCACATTTTAGGACTGCATAGGGGTGGAAGCTTTGGCTGAATAGGTGAGACCAACCCCAAAACTTGCACCAGGGGGCTGATAGTGTGGGTATTATTTTGCGGCTTCCATTCTGGATCCTTAATGCCTCTCTGTATCAGGGTCCTGGCTCCCTTCCCCAAAGCTCCAGTTATCCCATTCCCCTTTCTGCTGGTTGCAACCATCTTGTGCCTAAAGGGTCACCTGCTGCACCCTCTATCCCCTGCCCTCGCTCCTATTTCTCTTCCAATGCCTCTTAAGTGCTCTGCCAGATGTTTGTACCTCTGAGCCTGACTCCTGAACACAGCCTCCAACGTTCCCTTTTTAGTTTTTCCTTGACCTCCTCAACATTTATTTCCAACCTTCTCCTGATGTCTTTTTTCCAACCTCCTTCTCCTCCTCTTTAATACCACCTCCAATCTCCTCCTGATGTCTCCCTCCACCCTTCTATTCTGCCTCATATTGCCTTCTTCTAACCTCTTCTTCTTCCTTTCTAATATCTCCTCCAACTACTTTCTGATATCTCTTTCCCTACTCCTCTTATCAAGTATCTCCTCCAAACTTCTCCTGCTGTCTTATCTTAACCTACTCCTCTTTGGGTCCCCTTCCTGCCTTGTGTCTCCTCCCTTTCACTTTTTTGATCTTGTAGATATATCCTCCAATCTCTTTCCCTCTCTCTCTCTCTCTCTCTCTCTCTCTCTCTCTCTCTCTCTCTCTCTCTCTCTCTCTCTCTCTCTCTCTCTCTCTCTGTCTCTCAGGAGGGGGAGGGGAGAGGTAGGGGGATGGAGAGGGGGAGAGGGAGGGATAGGGGGATGAGAGAGGGAGGGGGAGGGATAGGGGGATGGAGAGGGGGAGGGGGAGGGAGCGGGGGAGGGGTATGGAGAGGGGGAGGGAGAGGGAGAGGGACAGGGAGAGGAAGAGGGGGACGGGGGGGAGAGGCAGAGGCAGAGGCATTATCATCAAGTTTATATAATTTCGTACATGATGAAAAAGGCATATTTACTTTCATATATGTCAACAGGAAGGTAGGACCGCTGATTTAGGAGTCCGTTTGGATGTTAACCTTGTTCTGGGATGCACAGGGGTCATGTTTTTATGGCCAGAGTCCGTGGGGTGCAGAGCAGGTTTACAGAGACAGATAGCCCTGTCTCTGGCCCTCGTTCTGGGCTGCAGCTGAATCAATGGAGGGAGTCGGACGGCGAGTGATACAATGTGGATTTTGTTGCATTCCTGCTGCCAGCCTTCTCATGGGAAGCAAGTGGTTCTGTGGATGGCGGAGGGGAGGAGGTGGGGGGGGAGCCGTGCTGGCTGTGTGTACCTGACGGGGATGGCTGCAGGCTGGAGTGAAATCTAAATGGCCTTTTGCTATTTGCAAATGGAGTCCTAGTTTTGCTATACAAGGGTGTGCACGGGGGTATGACAGTATCCAGGGATATTCTTGTACGAAAGGGGTCACTGTTCTTGGAGGTGTTTGCACATGAGTGTCCTAGGGCCAGGGCCCTGGACCTGAAGCAGCTATGGCTAGGCCCACCCGAGAAGCATAGGAATAAGGGGGAGGGTTCTTAAGCACACCCTCCTTCCACTCATTCCCCCCTTTCGTTACTTAAGTAACGAATACTGTAACTGTCCCAGCCTCTTCCGTTCTTTCTCCTCTGCCACTGCCTCGTCCCATGCAGGGGTTCCCTTTATTGCCATCCATGCCCTGCATACTGCTCTGAGGCTGTGTCCCCTTCTAGCATATTTGTCAGGGGTGCAGCTCATATATATATATACACCTCCCCATCACCTTCCAGATTCACCCTCACTTCCTCGTACCAACATAATTCTCTCGGTTCTTTGATAGTTGTGTGATATAAACTATAAACTATCAACTATCTGTCCTGTGTTGTTTATGGCAGTCATTCTATATTTGGGACCTGTGGCGTCTTCTGTTTGTACCTTGGCCTCATGTTTTATTTGTGCCACATCATTTGCACATCCCATTGTCACCATAATTAGTGCGCCATTTGGAAATACATTTGCGCAGCATCGAAGTCCCAGTTGGCACACACAAAAAATCAGAAGTAAAAAGACGATGAAAAGGATGAGGAGCTTTACAGTCATTCCAAGTAAGGAGGGCACCCACGAAAACAGATTGTTGAACCATGTGCTGGGCTGTGCCCCTCCTTCATCCTTCATTCACTCACCAAGGTCGTGTACTGCAGCTATCACATGCGCGAGGGAGCCATTCTCAGCGTCTGCAGAAGGTACAAATGTGCAACATGCGCTCCCGATTTTTCGGCAAACACCTTCATCGATCGTTGTTAATAATAATAATAATACGTATCAATTCTGCATCGTCATTAACTGCAAGGCTCGGAGTTCTACCTTGATGACATTGAACCCTTCTTCAATGTTGTTGGCCAACTGAATGAGCTCCCACCTTGTAATCTGCAGCCACTTGGCATTTGCTTTCACCTGGATTCTGGGAACGAGGGATGCAAAGAATGTCTCTATTGAGCTGAATAGTCTGTATTTGTCCAGTATCTGAGCCAAGAGTTCCGACGACTTGGTGGAAATATAGTTGGATGACTGCTTCTTTATCCTGTATGCGCCTTGCACTCCTTCCTCGTCAATGCCATATTCATGTTTCGTCTCGAGCGGTGTTGGTGAAAGGCGCGTTGTCGAGTGTTTCACGTTTGAACTTCCCATTGATGTGGCTTTTGGGGATTACCATTCATGCAGAGTGCAGTGTTGACGGAGAGCATGTTCCTTTCCAGGACTGCGGGAGATGCAGGTAGGCCATGTTGCCGCAAATCCAATACGTGTTCATTAAGACTGCAGTTCATTTTTTCATGTCGGGGATTATGAGGGTTTTGCAACAGTTCTCGTTCCTTCCCATGTCCCTCTTTCCCTCTCCATGGAAGCATAGTTTGTATGAAATGTTTTTCTGTAATTTGAAGGGCTTCTCGATAGTGGTGACCCTTGTGAGTTTGCTTATGTGTTCAGTCTATTTGGGAGCACATGTTCTCTGTACCCATGAGAGTCTATCTTCGGACAGCCCTCGCAGTGCTTCTGCTTTGCATAATATCTCTTCCTTCTGCCACTTGTTGTCAGCATGCAACGTTCCTTTTAATTACAAAAAAAGTTTCTTTTATGCAAATGACTCCTTGCGGCCGGGAGTAACATGTGCGTTCATTCTGTAATAGTTCAAAAGAGACTGTGTGCGCTTGAAATGTATTTTTGATGTGGCACAGCGTAAGATGTACGAGACATTGGGCCTCTGCAAGTGGGATTTCTTGTGGCAGTAGCACTTTGGGAGTGCCTGAGGCATGGGGTATAAGGGAGCAGACATAGCAGCTCTCATTAGTTGTTTGTTGGGCTGTATGGCTCATGTCGGCATACCACTTATTTGTTTGATGGGGGTGCTGAGGGTTATCAACTGTATTGAAGCCTATTTTATATTCTTCTTCCCACTCGTCTACCTCTGCTCCTCTCCGCTCTCTCCTCAATGTTTTCCCTTCAGCTCCCCACCCTTGCTCATTATCTCCAATATAAAAATTGCTGTGAATACTTAACATGGCTCTGCTCCTATTACCCTCTACTCTGGTTGTTGGGCTAGTGGGTATGTCTGTCTCTTGTGTCGGTACAGTTGTGGGGTATGGATGGTCTTGTACCCAGGAGAGTTCTGAGGGCATTTTATCATTCATTGTATATACACTAAAATGAGAACTGTTCACCTTTTTGGGTGATGTAGTGGCCTGTGTTGTTGTGTTGTGGGTGGTATTTGTGTTAACAACACTGTTCTGTTCCTTTTCCAAAGTCCAATGCCCCCATATTAACCTTGCCCCATCCCAAATTAGATGGGTCCAGTTTTTGATTTTCTCCACGCCTGTTCCCCCCTGGCCAGCATCAATTGAGATGTATGCTATGACCCAGTATAGAAACAGGCCAAATAATACTGAAAAGAATATCACTGCACACACAAACAGTACACACTCATACGAATAGCTAGGATATGCCTCTCTCCTCCTTCTACCCCTGTCTACACTACCACTCGTTGACGTTGGAGGCTCGTCCATGCCAGATGATATTCCTAATAAATGAGACATAAGCATTTGTTAATCATGCATAACATTTTTGTCACCTTGAGCCTATTCTCTATTGTCATTTTTTTACACATAATTTTTACTTTGGCTGAAATTTACATCTATACATTTCTTGCCTACATTGTGTCCATCCATCTGCCCTCCTCACATCGTGCGTCTGGGGAGGGAAAACCGAGGGAGATGAATGAGATAGCAGTATCACTTCATTTGCAGGAGGAAGGAAAGTTTTATTTATACGTTGTTATTTCAATTCATAATCAAAGCCACAAGTTGCACAACAAGACCGTTTTGCCAACCTTTTCTAGTTATTTTATCATCAAAAAGCATTTACTCTATTCACATGATCACCTTTTTGATACTATTACCCCTGACTCTCTATCTAACATTCAATGTGATATCAGTGTCTAGCCCCTTCTGAGGGTTAAACCTGTGCACTGCCCCCTCCTTCACCTTCTTGGGTATCTTGATCAGTTAGGCTCTCAAGGGCCCTATATACATCTGTCAAATGTACCCAGTATCTTAATCCCTCCACCTTAACAGCTGTAGGTGTGCAAAAGACCACCTTGTATGGACATGGAATCTCGGGCCATTCCATCTGCTCACAAAACTTCTCACGTAAACCATATCACCTGTCATCAGCTGGCAGTTTGCGTCCTCTGTGGTGGGGGCTGCTGTGTCTGTGGGTGTATCTTCTGTGGAGGGGGGTGCTATTTGCCTTGCTATTGCACTTGCTGCCTTTGTCAAATTCCTGAGGTATTCGTGGAACTGTTCACCTAAAACAGTGGCACTTTGATGGGCGTCTGACTGTCTGCGCAGGGGTGAATGGGCTGTATGCATCCTCCTACAGGTCACAATCTCATGCAGTGACAGGTGGTTTCACATTTATAAAAGCGCCAGGGGTAGACAATACACCCTGTTCTTTTGGAGTGTGTGGCACAGTTTGGACAGTCTACTTTTAACCAATCCGTTCATTTTTTCCACAATGCCATTTGATTGCGGATGATAAATCGTGCAGAGTTTGTGGGTTATGCCCAACATTGTGGTAATGTGCTTAAACATGTCATTTACAAAGTGCGTTCTGTTGTCGGAACGTATGACGTCACAGATGCCCCAGCAGGGAAACACCTCTCTCACTAGGAGCCTAGCTGCGCATCGTGCATCTGGGTGAGCGCATGGTCCTGCTTCCACCCACCGGGAGAATGGACACACGACACTGATCAAGTACCTGGCCCCGTTACACCCTCTCTCCCATGTCTGCATAGTCTATATGCAGCTCCCAAAAGGGTCCTTCTGGTCTTGGTAGTTTTTTGTGTTAGCACAGCTGTCATGAGTGTGCCATTGCATTGTGAGAAAAGATAAAATTCCTGCTCATAGTTTGTAGTCGCAAGAACTGGTGCGGTAGATATCAATTCCTTGAGCATGTCAAAGGCTGTGTGCATTTCTCGTGTCCATTGCAACTTAGTGTTCTCCCTTTGTGCTTCTTTGAGTGCCTGTAGCAGGGGCTTTGTGTATGATGCGTAGTCTAGTATCCATGCGCAGCAGTAATTACACATGCCGAGGAACTTCTGCATTTCCTTTACTGTACTAGGCTCTTTTACTGCTTTTATTGCTGCTGCCCTGTCTGGGATAATCCTTTTACCATCTTTGGAGATCAATTGCCCTAGATACAGTACTTCTTTTAGGTAGTATTGCAACTTTTGTCTGTCTACTTTGTACCCCTTCTGTGCAAGATGTGTAAGCAGGACGATTGAATATTTTCTGCATTCATTTTCACTTTTCCCGCAAACCAACAGATTGTCTATGTACTGAATTTTGGGGGTCGCTGTGTGTATGTTTCCAAGGTCTTCGTGCAGTATTCTGTGGAAAATGCTAGGGCTCTCACAGTATCCTTGGGGCAGCCTGCAATGTTCATACCTCTTACCCCCTAACGTGAATGCGGTCAAGTACCAGGACCCTCGATCGAGTGGTATTGAAAAGAAGGCATTCTTTAGGTCCACCACCGTGTAATGGGTGGCTTCTATGGGGATGCTGCATAGATTTGAGGCAGGATTTGGGACAAGAGGGAATTCTTTCTGTACTATGTCGTTGAGGGGGTGTAGATCTTTAATCTTCCTCCATGCCCCTCCCTTTGCTTTCTTAATCGGGTAAATGCAGGTGTTACAAGGTGAGATTGATGGTACTATTATGCCCTGCACCATTAGTGCATAAATTGTATCTTTTATTCCCTCTTCGGCCTCCCGGGATATAGGGTATTGCTTCACCCGGGTAGAATGGCCCCAGGTTTGAGCTTGATTTTTACTGGTGTCACCTCATGTAGCAGCCCTACATCGTGTGGGCCTTTGGTCCATAATTGCTGTGGCACTTGGGACATGTCTTCCTCAAAGTAATCTGGTGAGGGCTTGATCATTGCCACGAGAGGTAGCTGCACCTCTCGTCTTTGAATCATGACGTCACATGGGATTGCAATTTCCATTACTATTTCCCCAGCGTCTGCTGTATCAGAAAAAAGTTCTTCATCAGTAAAGTCTCGCAGGGCCTTATTGGCGTTGATGCACAGTACTGTCCTCCACTGGCATCCCTGCATGTCCATTGCTATCACTGCTATCCTCTGGGCTGAGACCTGCACGGCGTGTATGTCCAAGGACACGATTGACCCTGGCACTATTTCTGGGTCTGCTAGTGGGCGGCAGATGAATTCTGAAGGCACTCTCCATTTGTTGTTCTTTAATTATGGCACTACTCGTGTTAATATTCTCAACCCTTGTATGAACATGTCTGGATTCAAGGGTATACCTCGTGTTTGCCGGAAGCCGGCCTGTGTAAGTATCACTAACATCACACAAATTGTACATATGCCTGGCGTGGAGCACACTATCCCACTTTCCGTGAACGAGATGGACATACTGAGTTTGCTGAGAAGGTCCCTTCCCAGCAGATTAATGGGTGATTCCTCGTAATACAGCAGTGGGGCACGTACAGTTTTTCCCCCACCGTTATGTCTAGCTCCTCTGTGTATGGAACCTCGACCACCGCCCCAGAGAACCCCTGCGTTTCCAAGGTCCGATTAGAAAGCGGAAACCTGCATTCCTTGAGGCATGACTTTTCTGCTCCCGAAGCTACCATGAAAATGAATTGTTTGTTTGCTATCGCTGCCCCAACAAGTGGTTCCTCTGCTGCATTGCGGGTTATCGATAGTACTGGACACGCAAGTGCTCTCTGTGGGCTGTCCTATGCTGAGTGCCACGGCAGTTAATCTATGTCAAAAACATTTCCTGTCACTACTGCTGTTCCCCTACACGGTGCTGTTGGGGCCCCATTGGCTGTAGTGGCATAAGTCTGGTTGCGCACGTGGGCGGCATGATTATGACACTGGGGGTGGGAGGATGTGTCCGGAGGGGTTGTTGGGCATTTGTTCATGTACCTAGGATCGGGCTGACTGTCTCTCCTATTTCCGCCCATTGGCAGCCCGTAGGGGCTTCCTGGGTGCGGGTGTCCACTCGGGTATGAATTGTTTGGCCTGCTACAACATTCTCTCATGAAATAGCCCCACCTCCCGCAATGCCAACATTGTCCCTGCATTCCCCCTTGCGGTCCTCCATACCCGGCACCCGCTCCTCTTGATCCCCTGAATCCTCCTCTATTGCCTCACCCCCTCTTGGTAGCCATTGTGGTCCCTCGTATTCGTTCTCTCCTGCCCACTGTTCCTGGCCATTACCTGTCCAATTTGCCACCATCTGCATTGATATCCCCATCTGACCATCTTCTTCCTCCCGCTCCTTTCCTGCCGCGCCAGCAGTCACCACTGCACTAACCGTCATTAACTTGCTTTGTACTAATTTAGCTTCGCCTGCAAACTGCCGCTGTGCTATCTCCTTTTCCTTCTCTTTGATCCTCTTGCAGTGGTGTACTATAATACTTTGAATTTCAGGCCACCCCTTGGCTTCTATCCCGGCTATTTTATCGAGGGCCTTCTGCACTTCCTTTGGGAGCCCCAGCTTTATAATGAAGTAAAACAGGGACGTTGATTGATCCCAGGCCGTACCCATTTCCGCTCTCCACATGTCCTGCACCTGGAGAATGAAGGACATTGCATCTTCCTCATCATTCATTGTACATTGCATCACTGTTTGTTAGTCGGGAGTGTCTTGGGAATGTTTCCCTCAACGCGTCCCACATGCGTGCACGCACTGTGTTGAACGAGGCTCATGGTGGTCACAGTCTAGCGTTATTCCTGGGAACCCCACCTTTGCCCAGACCCTATTGGCCTGGTCTTCTACTGCAGAAACCAGCAAGCTTTTAACATCCCCCACTGCCAAGGGCACTCCTGCCATGTGTTTTTTTCAAATGCATATATCCACTTGCTGGCGCCTCCGGAGAGTGGGGGTAACTGTTTAAGCAAGTTGGCCTTCTCCATTTGGGCCCACGGTATGTAGTTTGGCCTTCCTGCCCCCCGGTGTATCAGAGGCAACTGCACATTTTCCCCCCCTTTTTGGTACTCACCTTCTTTCCTTTCTTTCCAACCACTGCCATATGCCCTGCCCTGTTTCTTAGTCTTCCCTGTCCATTCTTCCACGGAGGGTAACCCCTCTCCAAGCGCGGCACCGCCAGTGGTGATTCCTATCCTGCTGCCCTCTTCTTCCTGCTCTTCTATGTCGCTCCAACATTCTTCCTCCCTCTCTGTCGCTGCCCCTCCTTCCTCTACCTCCCGTTCCCTGTCTACTGTGTTTAATTCAATTATTCATGTAGGGGTGTCATTTATTCTGAACAAGATCTCTCCTTTCTTCCATCCCTCTTCTCCTGCTCCTACACTCAATGGGGGAGTGTCGTCTCATTCTGCCCGGGGGTAGATGCCACCCCGCCTTCTCCCAGAGCCCTTATGCGGGACAGTTCTGTTTGGGCCATTGTGAGCTGCGATGCTAAATCCTGTGCAAGTTTTCCAATATCAATTGTTGAAGCTTCTAGGGGTCTTGTTGTGCTCTGGCTCTCATACGGGGGCGGTGCAGTGGCGGATGGTTTATGTACAGGTGGGGCTGCAGGTTGTGCTACATACACGGGGTCACTATACCCTTCTGCAGGCTCTGGTTTTGAAAATAGGGGGTAGACACGTGTGACCTCTATAATTTTCTCACCCTGAGTGGGGGGCCTTGTACTGCCAGTTGTTGTCAGGGGAGATGTACCATGCTCACTGTCTTTACCTGGGGGCAGCTCCTCGAACAGGCGCGACAGATCAAATATTTCTCTCCTATTCTGTAACTGCTTTCCCTTGTACTTAATAGCAGACAAAGTGGCGACCATATATAACACCTCCTTGTCGAAGGACCCTCCTTCAGGCCATACCTGGGGTAGCCCTTCGCCCTTCAACTCCACGATCCACTGTTCATGGTATTTAGTAATTTCCTCTACATACACTGGTAACGTTTTACAAATATGGGTAAGAGGCGTCTCTGCACCCATTGTAATTTTGCTCTTAGTATGCCTTACCTGACGTTTCTGTTTCATACCGGTTCACTTCTCATATAACCAAATTGATATATGTTACACTTCTCACTAGCCTAGATCAACTGTTCGTTCTCCTTTCAATATTTGTCAGACCACGTTGTTAAACATACAATTTTTTCTCATAATTCACCAAATTCTCTTTTCACTTCATGTGCCACAAATAACCTTTTCACACAAAAATGGACATTTGCGTTCACATAGACAACGAAAAACATAAACATAAACAGAATATTTCCCACTGTCCCCAATATTGCTCTGGCTCTACACACTAGAAAAAAGGGGTGGGGGTAAGGAGGAAACAGATAAGATAAAGGTCAGATGAAAGCGTTTCTACTTGATATTCCGGGTCTCCCCTTGCACCCCAACGTTATCTTCTTTTACCTCAATTTCTTAGACCCATATATCCTGTACTAGTCGAGATGGCACTGTGTGGTGCCGCCTTCCACCCCCCCATCAATATATGATCCCTTTTAACCTCTTGTCATCTTTAACGCTGTCACCGTCCTAATAGCCATACGCGATAGAAATAAGAATAGTATAAAAAATAGAGAGAACCCCACCCTCCCAGAGCCCCTTCAACCCTCTTTAGCTTCACCTTTCCACACCCCTATGTGTTACCCGGACTATATCTTTTGTCCCAAGACCTCCTAATCTGACTCCCACCCGTGCCTTTAATATCACTTGCACTTAATACTCACGTGTCCATCTTGATCCGAGACCCTCTGGACCCGATCGACAGTGTGCTGCTCCTCACTCAAAGACCACACCCGGCTCTGGCGAGTGGTACGTATGGGTTTTGTTAAGAGGGAATCCCATACTCGCTCGCCCTACTGCGTGCGCACATCTAGGTGTACCGGTTGCTGTTGGCGGGTAGCTCTTGAGGGAGCGTGCTCAGGGTCAAACCAGGGGTGCATCTCATGCCAGAAGAACGGGAAAGAACGCTATCGCGTCGGGGTCACCAATGAAAGTGAGAGGCCCCCAGTTCTGCTGGTAAATCACCAAACAGAGTCAATAAAGGTACATCCCAGGAGGGAATAAGACCAGGACCAAGTGAGAGTACGATTAAAGGGTTTTATCTAAAGTTAGGGCAAACAGAATCTACTCTGCTCATGCCGAGAGTGCTCTGCAGAAAACATGTTGCAACTTGCTTTTATACAAAGTTTGTGTCATCGAGCAAGGGGAGGGCCTGAGAGGCACAGAGTTGATTGGGATTGGACACTAAGAGGAGGCACCTATGGGTGCTATATGGTCGGCAATGGCTGATTGGTCCATGGGCACGTGACGAGATGATGTGGTACATGGGGTCACATGTTTAGCTGGGCTGATCAGTCCGACATCCGATGGGTTGACACATTGACGTCCTACCACTGTAACATTTGCCCTTGTGGCCACACATTCTCATCCATTCATACTTTTGACCAGATCATCCGTCAGCAAAGTCAGCAATTTGCACGTGTGAAAACAAGGCTTTGAAGCATGCGTATTCATTACTGGAAATGAACATGAATTACACGCTTCTATCAACGGTATCACTCCCTTATTTAAACAAAGTCGAATACTGAGTTGGGGGTGGGGGTTGTGGGGTCACTGTATGGTCAGGGGTATTCATCCGATATTGACAAGAGGGGGGGTGGGGAGAAAGAGAGAGAGGGGAGAGAGGAGAGAGGAGAGAGGAGAGAAGGGAGAGGAGAGAGGAGAGAGCAGAGAGAGAGAGAAAGAGAAAGAGAGAGAGAGAGAGAGCAAGAGAGAGAGAGAGAGAGAGAGAGACAGAGACAGAGACAGAGATAGAGAGAGAGAGAGAGAGAGACAGACAGACAGACAGACAGACAGACAGAGAGAGACTCGCACAACAATGGATGACCAGGGCGACTAAACTCCATATGATGTTTTCTAACAGTGTAAATGCAATTACATTCAGGGTTTTCAACAGTGAGGTAGCATTGTGTGAACTTGCACAGATTTATGGTTCATTAATTGTTGTAACTACAGTTAGTCGTGGTAACATTTCAACATTGTAACATCATGGACAACATATAATTTGCTTTCAATGTAACAGTTTATCATAGGAGCTTACAGTGGCACACGTATATGCATTTACATTGCTTATGCATAAGCTTTCTTAGGTTATCATCAAGTTTATATAATTTCTTACACAATGAAAAAGGCATATTTACTTTCATATACGTCAACAGGAAGGTAGGATTGCTGATTTAGGAGTCCGTTTGGCTGTTAACCTTGTTCTGGGATGCGCGGGGGTTATGTTTTTATGGCCAGGGTCCGTGGGGTGCAGGGAAGGTTTACAGAGACAGATAGCCCTATCTCTGGCCCTCGTTCTGGGCTGCAGCTGAATCAATGGAGGGAGTCGGACAGCAAGTGATACAGTGTGGATTTTGTTGCATTCCTGCTGCCAGCCTTCTCATGGGAACCAAGTGGTTCCGTGGACGGTGGAGGGGAGGAGGTGGGCGGGGGGGAGCCGCGCTGTCTGTATGCGCCTGATGGGGATGACTGCAAGCTGGAGTGAAATCTAAATGACCTTTTGCTATTTGCAAATGGAGTCTGTGTGTTACAAAATTGAGTCCTAGTTTTTCTATACAAGGGTGTGCACGGGGGTATGACAGTATCCAGGGATGTTCTTGTATGAAGGGGGTCACGGTTCTTGGAGGTGTTCCCGCATGAGTGCCCCAGGGACCTAAACAGCCATGGCTAGGCCCACCCGAGAAGCATAGGAATAAGGGGGGTCTTAAGCGCCCCTCCTTCCACTCACTAGAGATGGGCACCATAGGGATATCCCTTGTTTCCTGTTCATCAAAGATAAAGAATGAAGAGCTGCACTTCCAGGGGTCCAAACTGGACTTGGGTGTAGAAAACACACAAGATTGAGGCCAAGCTCTGTAAGAGAACCCTGAATTTGCCAAACTGTGTCCGCGTAGCTTGCCTAAGATATGAATTGGGTTTGACCTCGCTAACGTCATGGATGGAGTGGAAATGGATCTCCATGTTTAGGTTAATCCTAGATCCACTGAAGGGCTCCCTCTATGAGGATGTGGCTCTATTAATGCAAAGAGCTGACAATACATTTCTTAACAAGCTAAGATGAAAGAGCTCGGAAATATTGGTTAACTCAGATTGTACAATCGATCTCCTTGTCCAAAATCCTTGCAAAGTAAAAGAATGGATGAAACAAATGGATTGGATAAGGACGATTGATAAAATGAGTTTGGGTAAGATATAATCGTCACTCTCATTAATGGACAAACGAAGGTCACTATGCCTCCCTACTTAAATAAATCGTCAGACCCAGATTCAAGATCAGAATTTCTGAGGTTTAGACTAAATCTGCTTCTAACCCTAGAGATTCTGTTTATTAGAGACAAAGAGGAATACACTACTGATATATGTGATAAATGTGACGAAAAAGAAAGTCAATTCAACATCTACTGTCGAAATGTTCTGGTACCTGGGATTGGAAAGATTTCAGAGATTTGTTCATGATGTACGTTGGCTGGACTCTGATGTGTTTTGGGATAGATTAGCATTAGGAAACAAGACCTTTCTGACTGCTCAAGTTCTTACTCTTCTGTAGCAATTGAATTTGGGAAGAAGTAGGGAAACAAAATCTAGTAAGAGCTGAAATTGAATGGATGAGTTTCTCTTTTGTCTGGAACTATTCTCAGTTGGGGGTTGCCCTTTTTTGCTTGAACAGCCTGAGTATCTGGTTCTTTACTCTGGTTTTATGTCCATCAGTGTCTGCTTGCTCTTGTGATTTTTTTTTCTCTTTCTTATTTTGGTTTAGGCTGTTAAGATGTTTCTTTTGTGAATTCAATTCAATTGATTCTATTAAGACAATACGTTTTTATTTTGTACGCCTGTTTATGTAAAGATATGTGTTGTCATATTATGAATTATGTTTTTTTTCAACTCATTGGGCCTCATTACGAGTATGGCGGTAGCTGTGCTTGTAGTACAGGCACGGCTGCCGCCGGTATTGATCTTTATCCAGTGTTCAGAAAAGGGCAATTACCGGGTAATTACGACTTTGGCGGACCCGGTAATTGCCCTTTTCTGGGCGCCAGAGAAATGATTCTCCATTCCCATTTCAGCCCCATAGGGTTCAATGGGAATGGGGAGGGTGATCCCCATCAAGTTCTGCTTGCGGGTGCTGGTACGGCCACCCGGTAAAACCTGGTGGCTGCAAGGGCACCCGCGAGCAGAACTCATAGCATGGCGGTACGGTACCAAAGGTGCTGGTAGAAATACCAGCACCGTTGTTGGCTTACCGTCATACTCGTAATACTGTCTGTATTGCGTAGTACTTGTGAGTATGTAAAATATTTAGTTTGAAGACATTTTTCTGATTTATGAGATTTCTTTTATGTTGTAGATGTTTTAAAAGTCATAATTTTGTCTTCTTTCTATGGCTAACAAACAATAAATAGAAAAAAAAGAAAAAAGAAAACACACACTAGGGATGTAGAAGGAGAAGGACCTGGGGGTCATGTCTCACAAAAGCATTTCCAGCATTACAGATGGGGTGGTCCGAGTGATTCCAAATATGCCCGTCTGGGCCCAGAATCACTCTGCAGGTAAAGGCACCCAACCCTGGTAACTATCTCCTCCCTACACGGGTACAATTAATTGACTATATCACCTCGTGTATCTCTCAATTTTTGCATAGTTCTTACCTGTGTTGCTGCAGCAAGTGAGCCCTGTTTTTAGTTCTGTTGCTACAGGACTTAAAATTCCCAGCTGTACCTGATTTTCGGGTGATCCGATGGACGGCTCGGCAGCCGGAGCGTGTTAGCACTGTCTGCCATCTTGCATTCCTTATCGCCATTGCAGAAGTTGCAGACACATGAAGTGCTGAACAGTCCATGTGTGTGAGCGGTGATTAAACAAAGGCTTCCTCCTTCAGCACTGGCACCTGCAAAGCTCACAGTTCATGTTCACGCAGACTTGTACCACACTTGTTACTGTACATTGGGCCGCATTAGAAGTTTGGCAGTAGCCTTTCCGGTAAAACCGGCAGGCTGCTGCCAAACTTCCGAAAATGTCTGGCGCCCGCGAATGGCCAATTACCGGGTCATTACAGCTCTGCCGGTCCCGGTAATTGCCCTTTTGCGGGCACCTGAACGGAATGCTCCCCGGCACCGGCACCGTTATAAATAGTTCCGGTGCATGCGACATGCTGTGCTCACGGGTGCCGCTCTGCCCGTCAGGTCAAACGTGGCAGGCAGAAAGGCACCCGCGAGCCCAAATCGCAGTTTGCCTGTCCGGGAACTACAGTACTGGCATGCTTACCAGTACCATAGTTCCCGGACCGGCTAACTTATAATGAGGCACATTGACTCTTGTAGAACTATTGCCCATATGTGTACTGAAATCTGTGAGAGTCTGTAGTCTCAGATCCATGGACCATTGCCCTGCAGCATACAATCTCTGTGGTTGGTTGATATTTAGTTGTTTAATCACTTCCATGCAATTTTTGTCATTTCCAAAACGGAGTGGAAATGTGTAGGCAAAAAAACCTTTAATCTTAACTTTTCTGATCCGTTTCGGAAAACATCACGCTCTGCAGGTAGCATTTACCCATTGGATGCTTATGGAATCTACCTATCTATGTTTAGCATTTACCTGTATGCAAATATATGTCGGAGGAAAATCATAGTGCAATTTGAAGTTGGGGAGCGAGAGCCCAACAGAAATGTATAACCCATTCCGCGCTAGCCCACACTCTGCCTTCAAATCCCCTGGATTGTTAAAGGGAAGCGTAAAGAGCATTCTCCTTGCTTTTGAAACTTTAATAGAAGTATTTGGGGACTATAAAATGATCCCAAAGTCCTTTTTGAGAGGGAAACTTGTGAGTCTTACCAAGAAAATGAACTGAACACCTCTAGACAGTCCCCTTCTGCCCAGGTTTCCCCTTCACCAGGACCTTCCCCTCTCAGAAACTGGCGATGTGCTTTCACCATGAATGGTTGCTTTAATGTTGGGGTCTCTCGCTTCTCTCCGCATGAACATGACTCCTCCACCCCATTCCTTGAGCTTGTGACTTCTTACCAGGCTGGGCACTATTCGCAGAGATTCCCATTTCCCTATGCTGGCCTACTCCAGCCAGCCAGTGGTCCATAAAGGTTTTATAGTCGTCTGAATTCCTGAGGCCAGTATGGACTGGGGAACCTGGGGTAGTCCCTGTATACCACCACCAAGGTCTGCATCAACGAGGGAGTTTAGACTTCTGGTTCCCAAGGTTACCCCAGCCCCAACATCCAGCCTTCAAGGCGTGTAAGGCACCCGTACACCATACATATGCATACATATATATTATAGGGGGTGCTTGTCGCTGTTTTTGGCCTAGTCCCACTCATTTACTCATTTTCCCATAGAAAAAAGTGCTTCGATTGAACACCGTAGATCGAAAAACAATGGATGAATTTGTACTGTATAAGAAGCAAATTCGGCACAAGGCGTCACAGATGTGCCTTTTGGTGCTTTGGGGTAAATCCTCCCAGTAGCTTTTAAAATATTCGCTGGAGAAGGGGTTGCCACCTTCCCCGAAAAGCGTTATATATCACCCATGATGCTTTGCTGCAGAGAGACTAAGAGCACTTGAGAAATAAAAATGCCCCGTTTTATTTTTGCTCGATGCATGAAGCCAAAAATGAAAAGTGCATAAAATATATTTTGACGGGGAAGAAGGGTACATTCATATCAAGCTACAGTTGGGGAGGGTGAAAGAGGAACACATATTCAGTAGCAGAGATTGGGATGGGTGTGGGAGTCTTTTTGAAGAAGAAAAAGTTCCTTTTATCGGGGGAAAACTGCGGGAATCTCCCGAGATTTCCATGGTAGCGACACAAGACACGCTCCAAAAAGAAAATGCTGCACACAAACCGAAGAGCGAAAAGAACGTGTGCGACATGTACAGCGGCACAGGCCGAAGTGCAGCGGACCCTGACGCTGCAAGCCATGGACCTAAGCTATAGCTAGTGGGATGGGGCTAGGTATTAACAGTGGAGGCTGGTGATGTTGTAAAGGGGTGGGGCATAAACGCTGGCCTCCCAAATTTCCCACCGAGCACATGCACAATGTGCAGGTTTGAACTCAATGTAGTCGCAAAGTCCTCCTCCTCCCCTCGGGCCCCCACTGCCTTCGGTCAAATGTTTGGAGTCCAAATTGTACAATTTACATCAACACTTCACTAAATCATTACCCAAACGCATTAGGTTTTAGCTACTAATGATATATTACACCGATATATGAAATAGCGTATTTTAAATCAAGTTGTATTGTATATCACTGGTATTAAAATGTTTTAGACACAAAAACGTCATTATACTTTATTTCTCTGAATGCCAGACATGGATGTGTATTATGCACTCAATAAATAATGTAATACTTGCGCACAACACAATCTGAGACTCAAATAACGATAAATGAAGTACCCTGTGACAAAGGCACTTTCAGGGGTTGGTAGCTTTTTGAAGCTCTCTTGCGTTTGCATTAACCTTTAGATGGATTGTGACTGTGTTACTGATTTCTGAAACAACTTGTGGTGTTAAGAATGGTGTGCAGTAAAAAGTCGAAAACATTATGTCGAAAGACATAATAATGTTGAAAAAAAAATGTCGAAAATGTTTTTTTTGAATGTTTTTTTTTTATTTATATGTTTTTTTGGGGTTCCGTAAGTAAAAAAATGGGTAAAACAAAAATAAAATAAAAAAAGGTGGGTTGAGGGGAACCCCCCCCCCCATTTCGAACAAAAATCAAACAAAAAATGACATTCGAATTTTTCTTATACCTTTTTTTCCGACATTACTCGATTTAATCACTATAAACCGTTAAGAATGAGAGTTGCCGTTATCTTTTTGTTGTTGTAAAGAAATCGGCGCAGCTAGCAGAGCAGCCGCAGCCATATTAAATATGCAGCCATTCCCAAGGAACTGTTTCAGAAGTAGTATTAACCCATTCAAATCCTGGCAGCACTAGTGTGAAAGGCCAGGCCAGAGCTTGAAATGCGAGTTCTGCCCACCTTAGAGTCTTCCAAATATGAGGTAATCTCGTACTACACGCCTTCTATTATAAAGGCCCCGGAATACGATGAAAAAGCAGGACTGTTCGAGGTACTCACTCACACCTGATTTGGCGCGGTCGATTGGCCGCAGAGCCCGTTTTGGCGTGCTCATTGCGGCTCGGCTAGTTCGCCGCTGGGATGTTCTGGCGCCAGGATGTTTTTTCGCGGGTATGGCCGCATTGAGAGCAACGAGTTGCTGTGGCGAGTTGCTGTTTACACACACACATACACATCTCCCATTAGCACTGCCCAGCTCCTAGCATGGAATTAGAGCTCTCTCTCTCCTCTCGCTCTCCCATCCTCCCTGCGAAGTGTACAGGCCATGCTTGGGAGGAGAGCTGTCCCCAATGCTCTTTGGGCACTGGTTTAGTTCGTGCTTGAAAAGGACGTTCTCCCTCTCATCCTCCCTGGGCGCTGTGCAAAGTCTACTCCCTGCTTGCATTCTCTGTGCTTCCTGTTCTATACATACACACAAAGTTTTGACAACTTTGTAATTACGTTCTGTTAACCTGCAATATGTTTGCAATGTGTCAGTCCAAGTAATTTTGCATTATAAGATGCCATCGCCGAGCTGTCTAAATTTCGTGGCCGCCTGAGTAGTTTCCAGCCCTGAGACCGACGGTGGTGCAGTGCAGTGTATTGCACCTAGTGTCTGCTCCCGCCAGCAGCTCGCACTGCACTTCTGTGTTCCTTTCACATTCACGCTCACAAAGGGGAGGTAATCTGGGGAGGCGCTTGTTAAACTAATTATTTAGATGAAACGGTAATGTTTTGGCGCGAAATCTTCAGCACTTATGGTCAGAGTGGAACACAGTACACGAGACACATTTAAGAAAAGTCTGCGTCAGTGCCTTTCGTTTATTTCTGAGACTGCTAATGGGGGTATAGGCCACGGAGCGTGCCTGGAAAGGGATGTAATTGGCAATAACAACACAGTGGTTTTGCTGACATGCCCCCACCCTCCCGGCCTCTCATAAGATATGAAAAGTTCCTCCAGCCAATTTTGTAACTCAAGCCAAGTAAATTGGATTCTCGGTTTCAACGCAGAATCTCCGCGCCAGGTGTGATCTCGGGCAAGTTACATGCTGTCATCGGGGACTTATGCAAAATGTGTTAATGAAGCTGTAAGCATTGCATTTTGTCAAGGCACAGGCACAACAGAAAACTCCATAGAGGTACGGCAGCCACAGACATTACACATTGGTAACACCCACACGATGGTTCTTATTGTCTCAACCTCAGAAGGATGAAAGGGTAAGGAAAACCAGCCGGAGCTAAACTTTTGAACCCACGGAATTGCAAAGAATTCTGCAACAGGCGCGTGAGCCCTCTGAGCTATCCGGCCGGATTAATATATTGCAATCTGGTATGCATGAGCCCTCTGAGCTATCCGGCCGGATTCATATATTGCAAACTGGTGTTTGAGTTGGTCTCCCGAGTGATGCATATTGCAGTTTATTTCGGGCTGTGTGGAGGTGACGACATCAGAAGACACTGGTTGGCAAAGACTGCAGCTGCCAGGCAACTCGTGATAGGACAGTAGTGGCAGCTTGTGGCATGAGATTCATGCGACATCCCCTGGTGCTATGCTGTCACGCGGACAGGGTGACAAGGGGGACACTCTTTGATAGGGCACCCCACTGCCTCTGAACCATACGTAACGCACACAATTTCTCTCCCCAGTCCCTGAGTGTTGAGTCTGCGTGATGTGGGCATGGTGGATGCTGCTGGCTCCAAGATGCCCCTGCTGCCTCTCCCAAAAGTGGCAGATCTGACACTGCCTGCCGGAGCAGGACGTATTGGCACGGCCGGTTCGTGCTGCATTTGCCAAGAATTATGCTTTTGGCGTGAGGGAGTTTAGACGTGGCTGCAATGTCATGCACGTTCAAACATCCCTCGTGCCAAATCGACGGTGCCAGAAAGGCTTCTGTGCCAAAATGGGCACTCTGAACTGGCCACGACGCCGAAGCGGTTGCACCAAACCGGCCCACACTGAAGCGGTTGCGCCAAACCAGCCCACGCCAAAACGGCAGCGCCAAGGGTGTACTGTGATTTGGCCTGGGACCACTCAGGAAGCAGTGCAACTGCATTTTATTGCCCTATAATAAGCAGAGAATCCCTGCTGAGAAGGGCTGGTTCTTCTGATTCATTAAAAGTATATCTGTCCTACCCAGAACTACTTGTGGTACAATATAGCATTCATATGAGAAGTGCTGGAAATCAAGCAGCCCTGATGAGAAGTGCAGTGAATGTGCCTTCAAAGAAGTAACTTTACAAGTACAGAAAAACATTGCAAGACTATACCCCCCCATTGACAAGCCTCCCATTTATCAAAAAAGCTGGCGGTCACCTCTTCCAAGTTTCATGCCTGTTACATCTGAGGACTTGTGGCAACAAATGTGTATGAATGTAAAACTATGCTCTTTGGGGCTCACAGAGAGGTCAAGGCAGATTAAGATTCTTAATCGGATTTATTGGTCACCAGAAAAAATGTGGAGAAGGGGGATGTTGGGAAGTTTGGATTGTTGGAGATGTGTACATGAACCTGGTACGTTGGTACACATGCTGTGGGATTGGAGGTTGGTGAGGTTGTTTTGGAGTGAGTTTGGTCAAGTGTGTGATGGAGTGGTTGAGGGGTTGCAAGCCTTGGATTTCAATATGGTGATCTTGGGAAGTGAATTATTGGACGAACATACACAATGTCAGAAAAAATGGTTGTTCAGGGGGACCATGATGGGCAAGAAGATAATTTTGCACAACTGGAAAACTACTTTGACCTTGGACATTGGATCATGGATGAATTAAATGCACAATTTGGCAGACATGGAAAGGGTGCTGTACAGAAGAGAGGGGAAGATTGGTTTGTTTGATAAAATCTGGGGAAAGTTTCTCTCGCTGTACTAACTTGATGAAGTTTTTGGGGCGGGTGGGGGTGGAGGGGTGTACATAGTTGTGTTATTGATTGCTTCTTAAATTGTGTGTTTTCTTTTGATTCATGTGCTTATTGTGTACTATATATACTTATGGTTAACTTGTACATAAAAGTTAAAAAAAAAGTTTCATGCCCGTTGGCATTTGGCATCCCTCAGCCAGATGCCTTTTAATGACGAGGGTAGGGGAAAAAAAACTATTGGCTATGATCATGGGTCACCACACCACTTCACCATCCCAAAACACTAATGTTTTATTTGTGCAATTTTTGAATTTAAATGTGGTGGAATAACTTCCTTGATGTTTCAGCTTTTGCACATATGGGTTTCTGTGTCTCTGGCATCACAGGCAGACATATTCTCTGCTGCTGGCTGCCACCTGGCACATTACTTTTAGTAGAACACAAACTGATTTGTTTGTTTGCTTTCAATATTTCTGGTAGATTAGGATTCAGCAACTTCATATAGGTTACTCAGAACTTTCAAAACTCATGGCATCCAAATTGCAGCCTACTAAACAGCCCCAAAAGGACGGCTTCGTAGTTTGCAAATAACATCTTTATGAGATGCCCTCCATTTTCTGACAACGCCACTGTGAAGTGCTCTTACTGTCATTGATGTAAAATATCTCTGTAACCCTCTGGATGGAGCTTTTTAAGTTCAACAAATAAAGATAAGTGTGTTGTATAACGCCTTTCCCAACATCAAGTTCACATCGCAAGTATATTTCGCTACACATCCCAAGTGCGAGTTGCCGATTAGGTGGCGTGTCTTAATTGTTAACTGTGCGACGTTCTGCTACTCTATATAAAGCACCAAGTTAACCTGTAATTTCGTATCTTTGCATCCTGTAGTGGCTTGTTTTTCACTAATTTTTTTTTTTATTTAAACTTAGTTTATTATTAAACTTTTTTGTTTTAGCACATCATCTCACACAAAACAAATCCTTTACAACCTCAAGAAACCTGCCCCTCCACCCACATAGGCCCTATAATTGAATGGCATCAAGAAAGTTTATCACTGAGCATGTTAGATGAATAGAACTCCCACTCAGTATTCGGTACCACCAATCCTCCATATTCTCATTTCTCGGAGCATATTTACTCAAATGTACAGATCTTAAAGATCGAAGATTGGGGCAGGCAACTAATAGATGTCTCACTGTTTCAATGTCCCCTTGGCAAAATCTACACAGATTGTCGCTGGTCTCTGCGTCCTTTCTTATTAGTAGGATTTCCTTTGTTCTTATCGTATTCATTCTCACTTTCAGAAAGCGATCACGGTGATACCTCGAGGGAAACTGTAGAAGGTACCCTGGCATCTTGTTCATTTTATTGGCAGTGGGCCCAAGTTTGGGTGCAGATGTCTGAACTTCCAATCTTGCTATATTTCCCGCCCATGACCATTCTTTTAGTTTTCTTTTTGCGACTTGTGGCCACTTTATCAGCATTTCTTCAGATATGTTAGCGGCTGTCATAATGTCATTCGCCTTCTTAGACCATTTTGTATATGCAGCTCCGGCAAGCTTCATATCCTTTACCGCTAAGATTTCATACGCCGGTTCTTTTTTCGCTGTTAGCATCTTTCGCAATAGTGCAAGTGATTTCCATAGCACAGTTGTGTATAGGTCGTCCAAAGCTAGTTCTTGCCTTATTACTGTTGTTGAAAGGAATTTTGGTAACCTTAATACTCGCTTCCAGAAATGGCCCTCCAATTTTGCCCAGATTTTATAATCGAGATTCCATCCAGATTCGGCTCCATAAGTAATTGAAGGAATGACTTTTTGCAAGTAAAACAGGCGAATCGGGATCAATAAGAATTTTCCAAAGAGATTATGAATTCGTGAGCCTTGCACTGCCAGAATCTTTATCCGGAGCTCCACATCACGGACCCAACTCCTCTCACATATCGAGGTGTTAACCATGATGCCCAGATATCTGATTTCTGTTACTTCTTCAATATAGTTTGTTCCCACACTCCATCTAAATGGCTGTGTCTTCGCTCCTTTGTAAGTTCCTACTTTCATAATCTTTGTTTTTGACGTGTTTATTCTCAAATTGTTGGTCGACATATACTGTTGTAACTTTTGAAGAAGTCGTTGCAATCCGATCTGCGTAGTGTCAGCCAAAACAAGATCGTCTGCATATGTCATGCAATTTATATGGGTCCCGTTTACCTTTGGTGGAAAGCAGAGAACATCGCCTAGAGCGGCGGGAATGTCAGCAATAAAAAGCTTGAATAAACAAGCAGCAATCGGGCAACCCTTCTTGACTCCTCTTTGTGTTTTCATTCTTTCTGATAAGTGGCCCGCTTATTTGGATTGTTGTTGTCGTGTGTAATGCTATTATTGGTAGCAAGATGTCATGGGGACAATTCCAGTTGTATAATTTCTCCCACAATAATTCACAGTCAATACAATCGAAGGCCTGATGAAGGTCTATGAATGCTAAGAACAACTTCGTGTTTCTAGCCAGTGCATTCAGTTTTAGAATGTTAAGCAGTGTCAAGTTGGTTTCGGTTCCGACACCTTTCGTGAACCCTGTTTGTCGGCAGTCTGTGATTCCAGTTGCATTTGACCACTTTGTTAGTTTTTTTTGAAGAAAATTTGCAAACACCTTGCCAATTGTGTCCAGAAGGGCGATGGGGCGATAATTAGCTGGATTTGCCCGATCGCCCTTCTTAAAGATTGGGACAATTATTGCTGTTGTCCAATTTGCAGGAATTATTCTCATCGATGCAATCTTGGCAAACAATGTCTCGATGAATTTAGACCATTCCAGTTTATTTTGTTTGAGCATCACATTTGTGATGCCATCGGGTCCTGCAGCTCGCGAATTTTTTAACTTCTCAATTGCGGTGACTATGTCGTCGGCGGATTCGCAGCAGTCCCACTTTACAGCTGATAGAGCAAGGTGTTTTGGTTCAATTTCACCGTCTCCTAAGAAGACTTTGTTGAAATGTTGGTTCCAGTCGGCTTCCGTCACCACATTTGCCATCTTGGTCGCTTGATTGGATGTACACTTATTAAGTGTTTGCCAGATGTCTCTGCAATTATGCGATTTCAGCAGGCTCAACATTACTTCTCCACGTTCTTGGTCATGCTGGTACTTAAAGGCTTTTACCCAGTTACGATATGCTTGCCGTCGTTTTTGTATCGAATTACTCATATCCGGTCCGCCATGTAATTTCAACTGGCGTATTTCACTGTTTGCCTTCTTTTTTTCATTGTTTAACTTTCTGCTCCATTCATGAGTGTGCATTTTTACAGAATTTATCTTCCATAATGCACTATCTTGGCGGCAGGGTAAAAGTGACACATAGTCTATGTTACTACCCGACCAGTTCTTTACTTCATCTAGTTCAGTGGTGATGGTAGATATCAGATGGGAAGATATTCGTAGCCTGTTTTTCCCATTATTTACTCCAAGGATAGGTGTTGGTTGCTGCCTCATACACCTAGAGATTATGTTCATGTTCATCACCATTATCTCATGATCGCTATTTCTGGTCGGTGTTACATGCATGTCTCTAATTAAGTCCCATGAATGTTTGGACACCCAGATATAATCTAGTGTTTTTGCAAGACCCATGTTGTGCCACGTATTGTTTTGTGGTATGTCGCCAATCACTTGTCCATTTACCATGTCACAATCATAGGTCTCCATGATGTTGTCCCATTGAGTTCGTCTAGCTTGATTTTGATGACATTGCGTACTCTTGCGGTTCAACCGGCCACCATTCGAATCAAACCATGACAGATTCATGTCTCCGCATATGATGACCATAAGGTTGCTCGTTTCGTGCAGGTTTATATCCAGGATTGCCGTTATGGCAAATATAAAGTTCTTAGTTGTAATCATCACCGGGTTCCAGTACACATTTAATAATAGGATGTGCTGCTGTAACCGTAGACTATGGTGTTTATATTGGAGTAGCGTCCATTGGATATATATATTCGGATTTTCACTTTTTAGCACCTCCCAATTGCAACCAATTTTAATCATGGTTATTAGACCTGAAAACGGTCGTCCATATGCATTTTTACCTGCCGGATTTAGCAGGCACACATAGCCATCTTTCACCGGGGGGTTCCTCAGCCACGTTTCTTGTAAACAAATTATCAAATTATTTTTCAATTCAATTGGAAATTCTTCAAACAGGTGTCGAAAACCTCTCGTATTCCATGAGATTAGGGAGGACGCTATTTGTTCCTTGACGGCCGGTAGCTAATGATTTGACACGTCATGCCTATTTTGAGTTCCATGATGATTTGAATGAGATACTGTTTGCAAGTGTTGTCTTACCTCGAATTTTCTCCTTCCAAGGGTAAGCACTCTGTTTTCATACCTACTGGAGGACTTTCTCTCATTTGGGCTGGCAACCCGTTCGGGTTTAAGCTTTGGTTCGCTGACATCAAAACCAAGCTGCAATAAATCGTCTTTTGCTGCCAGGATGACTTTTCGGACCGCATTGGACTTTATATGCAAGTATACTTGGTCCTCATGATCTTCCGACATGTATTCGATGATCGCTATGTCGTCAGTGGACACTGTTCTTAGTGCGGGCACCGAATGTAAGAGGCGCATAACATTTCTTCTATTCAGATTTACCTCAGAGTCGTCTTTGAGGATGTTAATAATAGCAATTCTTGCGTTTTTCTCCAGTCGATACTCTTTGGCCTCTGTACTAGCATTTAAGTTGTCCTTTGCTCGCTGTCCAGCTGTTAGTTTTGGATTCAGGCTCCTCATTTTGTTTATGCGGCCCTGATGTCCCAAACCGGGTCTTTCATCCTTTAAGGATTTGTGGAGGAGCCTGGCATTCCTGTTTGGTGACCTGTAATCAAGGATGGTGGATTGGTTTTTCTTGTTTGACAGGACCACCTCTTTTAGACCAGATTTTTTCTTTAAAACCCAGGGATTTGTCAGCGGCGAGTCCACATCAGTTATGATCACATTTGAATCGGAGCTACCCATAGTGCTACTCAGGACACTTATCTGGGCTGTTTCTGTGTCGTCATCGTTTGAATACGTGGATAGATCACATAAATCAATTGATGAAGATCCTGCTGCACTTTCCAGATCATCGGAGTCGAGTCTTTGTCGTTTTTTAGGATTCACCTTTACTTCAGCAGCTTCAGGGACTTCCTTATCTATCCTTTTTGTACCTTTAGAGGTCTGCAGTAAGGCTCCATTTGTGTTTCTCGAAAAAAAGTTCAGTTTTGGTGGAGTCGTCAAGTTACGTATAAATTTCTTTGAATTAGTGGTTTGTGGACGAGCCGCACAGTGCTTTCGCTTTTCACTCTGTTTTTTCGGTTGGTTCGTTATCAAACGAGTATTTTGTCCATTTGACGGGATTCCTTTATCCTTGTGTAGATTTAGGGCAGGCCCGTCAAAAATGCCAAAAGTTACTCTTTTGTTGCCACATGCAGGTAAGTTGAGACTTTTTGGTTCATTTTCCAAAGGAACACGCTCAAACACGACAGAAGACGTTGACGGCTTCACAGCTACGTTCACAGGTAATCCTCCAATGGGGTCAGCAGCTGTCTCGTTTATAGGCAAGATTGGAGCGGCAGGCAGGGATCTACCTACCCCCTCCTCATTTCCATGAATAACATGTAAGGGGACTACGGGCCCGATCTTTACCGTCTCACTCGCAATCACCATCACTGGTTCCTTCACCACCAAGGGGCGGTCGCAGAGGCTGTCGCCATGCTGACACAGCTGTTGCAATGAGGTTGTGGTTTGCTTTAAACATGCCGTGACTGCTACTGTCATTGCTTTTACATCGGACGTGTCTTTGGACATAATTTCATGTAATTGCTTTTGCATTGACTGCAGGGCATCTTTATCAGTGTCAAGTTTATTTTGTAACTGAGCAATAGTTTGTTCTTGCTTGGCTAGTTTTTCCATAATGTGCAGGAGCATACCTTCATTCGATTGGATGGATTCGTGTATATTTTCGTATAATTTGGTAAAAGGAATAAGGGCAACCGATGTTGCAGCTAGCACATTGTTGTGTATTTGTAGGGCCGCTGCTGCCGATAAGTTTGACTTGAAAGCTGCCGCCGCGTCTTTCATGACCTCCACATCGTTTTTTTGGTTTTGAAATTCCATGACCTTAATCGGATTTACGCCCATCCTCATAGAATCGTCCTTCTTACTTGTCATGGCAGACGGTGTTACCTGGTGCATGGGAGTTGAATATGTTGACAAAGTCCTCAAGTTGTCATTAAAGAACTTCGCTGGCAGGGGGGACCTGCCCTCAGCCCCTGTCAGTGGGATGCCACTGAGAGGGAGATTTGCTTCGACAAAGGGCCTTGGTACCACTTTGCTCGTCCCAAGGCCTGGTCTTTGATGTTCCTGTTCCGTACTCATCGTACTCAGGTTTGTCGAGTCTGAGTTAAAGGAGGACTTGTCGGCCAGGTCAATATCGGGTCTTTCGAGATTGGCCGTCAGACGTTGCTTCATTTGCTCAAAATCAACCCTCAAGCGTTCAGCTAGTCTTGCTTCGCACCCAGCTAGATCCAGCAACTGACCTGATTTGCTAGGCCTCAGTTGTTGGCAATTTGGGCTGCTGAGGTCAGGAGCTCTACATCTGGTATTAGTTAGACACGTCTTTAGTCCACTCTGGTTCACACATCGTGTTGGAGATTTGTTGTTCCAGATCAACTTGCTAGCTTCGGCTTTCCGCACGGGGAGCGGCCGATGTGGGACCGCATCATTCGGCTGAGAGCCTGACATCACAATATCACCATCATTTGCCGCACCGGACGGCTCTGCCAAGGTGTATGAGTTATCTGGTTTATTGACTGGATACAGAAATCTAAGCCTTCCAGACTCATTTCGTTCCGACGGTACTTCAAGTTCCAGCAGTTCGGAGTCAGTAACGTCGAAAGGAGATTGAAACACCGCAGTATTTATTTCAATCACCAGCTGTGAGGCATCGTTTGACGCAGCTGTTTCTAAGCTGGTGGGCTTAACTGCCGAGGTGCCTGTCTTATGGCTGCTCGATACCTCAAGGAAACCTTCCGTGGCGCCCACCTCCTGTATATGGCTGGGATGCAGGCTTGATATTCCTGTGTTCAATATAGTCAGTGATTGGCGATTTCCATAGTTCCTTGTAGGACCTCGAAGGGGGGAGTTGAACACTTTAGGGCAAGCGAAAGCGGGTAAGTCAAGCGGGCAGCTACTGGAGGCATGTGGCGAGGTTTGAATGGGAAAATGAGTCACCGGTGGCACATTTTCCATGCATATCGCCTCTGCGGGCATCGTTAGACTCTTTCCACGCTGCCCACTCTGATTTCCCCAGTCATATCCGGCTAGTGAGCCCACATGCGGCGGTGAAATATTGTGGATGGTGTTTGCCGCAGTTACCACAGGGTCCACTAGTTCTACAAGGCCGAGCTCGTCTTTGCCACTATTAGTATTACTCTCAGCGGCAGCCTCGACAGCAGAAGCAAAAGCGGAAGCAGCTAAATGGTCAGACCTCGCTCTAGGGAGGAGCGTTTGCCTGACCATTGCACGCGTCAGGGGGCCCGTTTCGGTCATCCAAGGAGTAGTGAGGAATTAGTGAATTAGTTTCACTTACCTTCTCACGACCGTCAACCGAGCAGCCGAGCAGCCCACCTCAACCAGCCTCCGTTCAGCCACGGACTGCCGCAGACTGAACTCTGCCCGAACTCCGCGCGCGCTCCGCGCTCGAGGCAGGTTTTTATAGGAAGTTGGGCTTTTCTTTCTTAAAGGGATAAGTATGTAGGAACACGATCCAGCAAAGTCGCAGTCGCTGCAGCTCCTCTCACCACACTCCACCAGGTACTGCCGCAGACTGAACTCTGCCCGAACTCCGTGCGCGCTCCGCGCTCGAGGCAGGTTTTTATAGGAAGTTGGGCTTTTCTTTCTTTAAGGGATAAGTATGTAGGAACACGATCCAGCAAAGTCGCAGTCGCTGCAGCTCCTCTCACCACACTCCACCAGGTACTGCCGCAGACTGAACTCTGCCCGAACTCCGCGCGCGCTCCGCGCTCGAGGCAGGTTTTTATAGGAAGTTGGCCTTTTCTTTCTTAAACGGATAAGTATGTAGGAACACGACCCAGCAAAGTCGCAGTCGCTGCAGCTCCTCTCACCACACTCCACCAGGTACTGCCGCAGACTGAACTCTGCCGGAACTCCGCGCGCGCTCTGCGCTCGAGGCAGGTTTTTATAGGAAGTTGGGCTTTTCTTTCTTAAAAGGGATAAGTATGTAGGAACACGATCCAGCAAAGTCGCAGTCGCTGCAGCTCCTCTCACCACACTCCACCAGGTACTGCCGCAGACTGAACTCTGCCCGAACTCCGTGTGCGCTCCGCGCTCGAGGCAGGTTTTTATAGGAAATTGGGCTTGTCTTTCTTAAAGGGATAAGTATGTAGGAACACGATCCAGCAAAGTCGCAGTCGCTGCAGCTCCTCTCACCACACTCCACCAGGTACTGCCGCAGACTGAACTCTGCCCGAACTCCGCGCGCGCTCCGCGCTCGAGGCAGGTTTTTATAGGAAGTTGGGCTTTTCTTTCTTAAAGGGATAAGTATGTAGGAACACGATCCAGCAAAGTCGCAATCGCTGCAGCTCCTCTCACCACACTCCACCAGGTACTGCCGCAGATTGAATTCTGCCCGATATCCGCGCGCGCTCCGCGCTCGAGGCAGGTTTTTATAGGAAGTTGGGCTTTTCTTTCTTAAAGGGATAAGTATGTAGGAACACGATCCAGCAAAGTCGCAGTCGCTGCAGCTCCTCTCACCACACTCCACCAGGTACTGCTGCAGACTGAACTCTGCCCGAACTCCGAAGTGGCTTGTGTGGAGTAAGCAGTAACTTTCATACTAGTAGTATGTCTCCTGGGAGAGAGGGCGTTCTGTTGAGGGTCAGCAAAAACACACCAACAATCCCGAACATCCCAGTGTAATAGCTCGTCCAAGCAAAGTAACCCAAGAAATGGCACCCCTTTATTTTAAGGTGCATGCCAATCAAATAAATAGTCCTTTGATTCAACAGAGACATCTCGACTGCAATTCGGCACATGCAGACATAGTTAATGGAAATAGAACATATTTAATATATTTAATGGGAAAGATGGCATAGAAAGGCGGTTCTGAAGGTTTACACTTGGGGCCTGCTGTAGGAATACTGTTTGCATGAGGAGTACTTCAAATATCTGCATGAGGATTGTGTGGGTATGACACACACCAGGTTCTTTTATCTGCCCACAACCTACCTCCAACTTCGCTCTCCTTCTCAGCAGTAAGGCTTCCCTAGCGGTCTTTTGAAGGAGGCCATTCTGATGACCCATTCTACTCTGGCAGGCTCCGCCCTCTTGTGATCACACGCTCAGAATCAGGGCCTGAAAGCCCCAGGTCTGCACAGCAAACAGTTTCCATTGGCTCAAAAGCAGCCAATGGAAACCGAGCGTGTGCATGACTGACAGTAGACCTTAGCCTCAGACTCTGGCTTCAGACTGGCTAAGGTCTGCTGTCAGTCACACAAGGTTGCTGTTGCTACAATCGTATGCTATTTGCCTAGCTTCAGGTAGTCAACAGGGCCTGTCCATGAACGCCCTGCTGGACTCAAATGAAAAGCTTTACTTGAGTTGCGCACAGCACTGGACTCAGTGCAGCAAAACATTGAGAAAGACTTCTTGGCATGGGACGCGCCACTGCGCAGGCCACACCAGCTCCCTATTCTGGTGAGCAACGCATGCGCATAAAGATTATTACACACTCGCACAGCTGCTGCTAATAGCAGATCATGCTGCAGGATCGGCGCTGCACTCGGTGAAAGATGGAAGTGTGTTTTTAATAAAAACTTAATTCTTTCACCTAGCGCAAAACAATGACGATGGCGCCCAACCATACGGGCCTCCACTGGCTACTAGGGAGGCGATTATGGGCTTCAGCCGGAAGGCCTGGGCCGCGACAAGTGACCTTTCCTCTTTGAAAATCCTTGGTGCAACATATACAGTAGCCACGGCCGAAGGACATAGCTAGTGGGCCCCGAAAAAACTATAGTACAATAAAACTCCTGCTAATTCAGTGGAACAACTTTAGTCAAAAAAGAGTTAAGGTGATCTGATTTATTGCAACAAAACCCTTTAAGTTCAGTGGATGTGGGAAGTAATGAGCATCTCAATTCGGCGTCCCCTCACCACCTTTGCAAAGCCCATGAACGCATACCTCATATCACCGAATGGATTAAAAATGAGATACAAAATTACATAATTGGGGACATTAACGTGGGACACACACCCAGTTAAGGTGTTCCTCACTTCCCACATCCACTCAATTTCCAGGGTTTGGTGCAATAAATCAATAACTCTGATCACCTTAGCTCGGGCTTGACCAATGGTTTTTCCCAGAATATATATATGTGAACAAGCAACTATCTTGTGGCGAAACGTGGCGGGCTGCCTGCCGGCATCACTGATACTGGGAAATTACACTTTTTTACTGCAATGTATTGAATAAAGGTAGTTACATTTAAATTGTCCAACCTTTGCAGTTCTCTTTGTTCTTTCTTGGCGTTTTAGGGACTTATGGATATGCCAAATTGGAGTGCTACTCGCTGGAATGGCTTTTTTGTCGCCTTTCAAACTCTGGATGTATATATATATATATATATATATATATATATATATATATATATATATATATATATATATATATGTGAACAAGCGGTCAGTGGACCGTGAAACGCGTAGACTCCATCTACTATGCGCCAGCTACCTTGGGAGGGACACAATGTGAGTGGCTTGTGAAAACTTGTTCTTGCCATGAGGATGTGCAATGATTTTATGGATTTTTCCTTTTGATATTTAAATAAAGTGAAACAATTTTGCATTTTGGCTTCCTGATTTTGTAAATCCATCTGGGACCAAGGAGTGCTCCTCCACCAACTGCGGAAACGACATCTGAAGTAAGATATATATATATATATATATATATATATATATATATATATATATATATATATATATATATCAGTGAAAAAACATTGTTAAAAGGACGTGTTATGGTTACAAGTAAAACCGAAAAAACCTTGAAATTCGCCACCACCTTGCACTGCAAAGACTAGCACCCAGGACATGAAAGTTGACATTACAAAATTATGACATCACTGATGACATCACATATCAAATTAATTCTGATGACAAGTCGCTAGAAAGGGTTGTCTGTACAATGTTGGCAGCAACATATCACATGTAATTGGGGGACCTCTCATGAACTTAATGTATAAAAAATGTACTTATTTAAACAAACTGTTATATTGGAGTGTCTTTGTTAATAAAACAACATAATAATGCATACACATAGGAAATGGGTGCAGCATGCACCACAGCAGTACAGTTTTTTAAATCTGGTAATATTAGTCAGTAAAACAATGAATGCAAGTCTATCACAATTTGGTCTTGTGTTAAACTTGAAATAAATAGCTAACAATGCAAGATTTATAACACACTTGTGTTAGTACAAAGAATACATATAAATAGATGCAATGCATTACAATGTGAGGCATATACATGGAAACTCCAGTAAGGAGTAAAGAAACAACATCAACAGAAAATGACAATAACATTAGAGTTCATCATCATGTACACAAATGAATTGTGTGTTTGAGGCATGCTTTTTAATTTTTTAAATGGTACAGTTTAATGGTAAACTTTTCATTTATAAACATTTTTGAGTGCTTTTCTTTCTACAACTGTGTGATTTAGATCTAGCTGTCACTATTTCTGAGTTTCTTCGATTGGGTGTCTTTGTCCAATTCCAGTACATTTCTGAGAAATTGGGTAATTGTGGAAATGAGTTTGTTCGAGTTGCCGTTGAGCATCAGTGCCCATCTTGCTTCGGTATCCATGGATTGGGAGGAGATGTTGATTAGGGCGCCAAATCGAGATCTCTAGGGGGCTAGTTTTTCGAATTCAATGAAGAGATGGTATAGCGTTTCTGGTACTGTGTGCTCTTTACAAAGCGGCAAAATTGTTCTGTGAGAGGAATCAATCTCGAGTTGGCTAGGTAAGAGCGTGTTGGTATTGTATTCATTTGAATTTTCATATATGTTGCTCTGATCTTGTTGTCTGGAAAGATTGTCAGATAGTTGGGTAACTCGTTGATCGCTCGTATATCTGTGTGGCAGTTTAAATTCATGCAGTATTTTTCTTTTTGGTTGATGGTTTCTCATCAGTTTTAGTTTTGCATGTTGTGGGCCTTGCGTTAATAATTTGAGTGAAATGTCTTCATTTCCGAGTTGTTGGATAAGTTTGTCTTTCCATGCTTGCAGGACAGAGTTATTCATGGTATTGGGGTGATACCTCAGGATTTGAATGGCAGGTGTTTTCTCATCAGATACTAGTTTGCAAAGTATGTCTAATTGTTTCCAAAGAACAATTGAGTCTATTGACAGGGCCGCTATTACATACCTTATTCTGGGCATGGGATATGTCGGCAGAAGCTGTAGGATCTTTCGCCAAAAGATTGCTTCAAGTTTTGTCCAGTTATAGGATCATGCGTTGAGCATGGCCTCAGTTCCGTAGGTGATGGACGGAATTACTTTTTGCCTGTAGTAGTTGATTACGGGTTTAAAGGAGAATTTTCCATACTTGCGGTGAAGGACGCAACCTTGCCTTGCTAAGGATTGTGTTTTTTCTTTGAGGTTGGTTGCCCATTGTTTTTCTGACTTAGATTGATTGATGTAGCTTCCCAGATATTTCAATGTTTTAACTTCATCTAACTGATTTCCATTGAGCGTTAGGTTCAGTCGTTTTTCCCTTTTGTAGTGCTGTTTCGCTAGAAGCATGAGTTTTGTTTTTTGTGCATTGATAGAAAGTTCATTCAGTTCCATGTATTCACTGAGTTGAAGTAGGCTATTTTGTAGTCCAGAGGTTGTGTTATCAAGTAAGATGAAGGTACTGAGTTTATCTTTGAAGGGTTCAGTGCATCAGTTTGAAAATGGTGCTTGATGTCTGTGGTAAATAGATTGTACAATGTGGCAGCTAGTGGGCAGCCCTGTTTTAGACCGTTTGCTGTTTGGATGTCAGGAGTGGTTATGCCCTCTTTGTACAATCTGATCTTTATAGAGGTGCTCGAAAAGAGTTGTTTGATAGGCCTTATGATGTCCTTTGGGCAATTCCAATTTTCTAGCTTCTCCCATAGTTTCTGTCTGGAAATTGCTTTGAAGGCCATGTGAAGGTCGATAAATGCCACATATACAGTAGTGTTATTCTTTATTGCTTCATGCTTAATCAGATTCAATATAAGCAGATTGATGTTCTTGCCGACATTTTCTGTGAAGCCTGTTTGTCTTATTGCAAATTGGTTGGTGTCATTGGCCCATTTTTTAAGGTTCTGAGAATCGAGGCGAACAACTTTCCCAGAGGATCCAGTAGAGCAATAGGTCGAAAATATGCTGGGTCGTCTCGGGCCCCTTGTTTGAAGATTGGTACAATTGTGGCAGTCTGCCAGAAGGGCGAGATTTGATTTAATTTGTTGATCAGCGAAATTATGTTCTCAAACTAGGTTGCCCAAGTTTGTGGATTTTTCTTAATGGTTGTGTTCGAGATCCCGTCTGGGCCGGGAGCACGTAATGTGTTTAGTTTTTGTATCATCACCAAGATGTCTTGTTTATTGCAGTTTACATGCCAGTTGTCTTTCCTATCTGTTTTCCCAGGTGCAGTGTCAGAATGTTGTGGTTTGTATATGTCAGAGTAGTGCTGGATCCATCTTTGTTGTGAGAAATTTGCAGTCAGTCTGTGCTGGTTTCCAGAATGATTTTTCAGAAGATTCCATAGTTTTCTCAGGTTGTGAGTTTTATAGGTTGCTAGAATAGCTTCTGTGTCGTTTTGTTGCAAGATCTTACAGTGGGATTTTCTCCAGTTGGTGTAAGCCTGTTTGGACGCTTTTATTTGTGCAGCATTATCTTCTCTGTTGGTGTTTCTTAGTTGTTGGAGTGTCTTTCGCAAGATCTTTTTTTCTGCTAGTTCTTTGTTGTATGCATGAGGGTGTGATTTTCTGGCCTGCGTTGTCATCTGCTTGTAGAAGGGAATAAGTAACCATTGATAATCAAGTTTGTCTGCGTCATCCATTGTTGTTTGTTGGAATTGGTTCGGCAGCAAGGTGATTTGTTCTTGGATTATGCGCAATCTTCTGCCTGTTGAAGCGAGTTCTAGATGAATCTTCGGTTGGGTTTCCGCAGGTTGTCCCATGTCTCGACCTTGTATGATTAGCTGATTGTGGTCACTTTTTGTTTTTAGGATGGTACATACTTTCTCTATGGATTCTCTTAGGTCTGTCGACATGTAAATGAAATCGATTACAGCTGTCGATTTCCCACGTGTCCAAGTTGGGATGATGTTATTCCTCTCATCCGTTGGATGAGGGATGAGTTTGAGATCACAAATGTGAGTTTGTTTGTTCCATCTGCTTGCGTGTATTGTCAGGTCTTTTTGGTCAAGCAATTGGCCGTTATGTGTGTAGAGATGGTGGGTTAGATCTCTGCAGATGATAAATTCAATCGCTTTGTGTTTGTTGATCAGCTTGTCAATTGATAAGAATACCCCGCCGAGAAAGGTGTCATTATTTATAGCTGTTGGATTCCAGTACAGATTCATGATTGAAATTACCCTTTCCTGCAGCTGATGAAACTGGGTGTGGTGGTCGGTCTTATAGGTTTGGCTTTTTATTACAGTGTTCTGTGTCCAAGAGTTGATATTCTCTGAGTATAGTACAGTCCATGCAGGATCGATCTTAATCAGCATGAGTTGGCCTGAAGATGGTCTCCCTTGGGTTCTTTCTGGTGCTGGATTGAGAAATGCTAGAAATCCATCACAGCAGGGTGGTTCGGTGATCCATGTTTCTTGTAGACAGATAATATGATGTAGTTTGAGTTCAGGCGATGGGCAGTTGAATAGGTGTGCATTTCCTCTTGTGTTCCATGAACATAAAGACCAGTTGTTTCTATTAAGGGTTAATGGTTATGAAATGTTGCTTAGATTGTTGTAAGTATCCTCAGAGTGTCTATCGTAGGCATCATATTCTCGTCTTATCAGCCATCTTTCGTTCTCTGAACAGTTCTTGTTCTGATCATTTTCCTGAGTGGAAAATGAATCTTGAGTTAGTAGAGTCTTGTTTCTGCGTGTAGAAAGGACTTTGTTGTGAATTTTTTGTGCGTGATCACGGCAGTTTGGATTTAATTAGATCTCTGCATTGTCGCTGTCTGGTATTCTTGTGCACTTGAATCCTAGTTTGCACATTTCCTTTTCCACCATTAGGACCTTTTCCATGACCTCCTTTTCTTTGATTTTCAGACATATTTTGTCAAGGCATAGATCGTCCTCGGAGATAACCAGGGAAATGTCTCTCGTTCTTATTTTGTTCAGTTGTGGGATTGCTTGAAGAAGTAATAACACATTGGTCGTGTTTAGTACTAGGGGTGTGGTTCTGGTGGTGATGTTTTCTATCCGCATGGTGTAAGTTTGTGTTTGATGAAAAGGATTGACAAATGTAGGTTGGTATAGATCTTCGTCCATGTTGATATTTTGTTTACGAGGGTCTGTGGAAGATCTAATATTGGGCTGCTTTTTGATTGGTTGTCTTGGTGTGGTTGCCGTTCCATGGTTACTGGTTGTTACATACATCATTGAGGTCGATGAGATTTCTTTGTAAGTTTTGTTCTAATTACTTGTTTTACTTGAGTGCGCCAATGAGATGTCTGAGATTTCTTCAAATTGAGAGATCAGAGATTTCGCCATGGCTCAGATTGAATTCATCAATGATTATCAGAGTGGAGTCAGTTGTTTGGTTATTTGGCTCTATCGCTTCTGGATCATATGGGTCCATGTGATTTGTGAAGTTGAGTAAATCTTCAATTGTAGGAGTGACTTCTTCATTGGTTGTTGTGTGGGAAACTATGGAAGATTAGATTTTTTACGGTCACTGTCAGGTTTGTTTGTTGATGGATGTTTCCTCTGGTCTTTTTCCTTTCTCGCTGGTGGTGCGTTTAGATGGCATAAAAATGCTTGTGATCCAGTTTGTTTGGTTGGACGTTTGGTTAACTTATTCGGGTGTGCAAGGGGAGTTTTCTTTCCATGAGAGAAGATCTGAAAAGTGTCTTTCATGCTAGCTTCTTGCATATTTGTTGGAGGGTTAATGGTTAGAGGATTTAGAGTTGAGGGCTTTGCAATCTGATTTTTTGTGATCTGAATCGATCTATGGAGGTCTTTTGAGGTCTGTTTTGGTCTGAGTTGAACTAAGTTTAGCCGTTCTGGAACCAGACAATCTACCAATTGTTTGGAGTTGTTTCCGAGTGTGGTTGGGTTGGAGGTGGGAGGACGGTTGGTTGCGAGTTTGTGTTGTTGGGCTTTAAACCAGGCCATTAGTTCAGTGGTTAGCTGTGTTTTTTCCTCCTGCTCTCCTCTCGCAACCTCGAAAATTCTTTGTTGCCAGATGCGGATTGTTCGGCTTCCAGGTCTAGTTGTTTTTCTATGGTGGATATAAAGTTTTCTGTTTAGATTTGCATGGAATGGATCATTGTGAGTAATGTTGCTTGGTCTCGGATGCTGTGTTTTATGGTTTCCTGTAGTTTGAGGAAAGGTATCATCGATTGGGAAATTACTGCAATAAGCATATTTTGAAGATCTAACATTGTGGTTGGTATCCTGTGGTTGGTTTGGTCGGCTGTTTGATGATTTTGGTTTGGACGTATGCTAGGGGTTTAGTTGGTATGTCTGGGCGTTGACTCTCGTTTGTCTGCGAGGGAGTGTGGAAGGATTCCTCAGGTTCGTAAGCAAAGTGGGTTGCAGTTGGTTCTTTGGAGTATGGTGGGTTTAATGTTTCAGGTTTTATGTGGGGTTTGTGAGTCTTTTGTGGTATGCTGGTTTTAATCAAGGGTGTTGAAGTAGAATTTGGGTGTCTTGGTTGCGCAGATTACAAATATTTCCTTCCGTCTTTCTATGCTATTCATGATGGATTCTATTTCGGTGATGTCCAATGATAATCGCGCAACTTTGGTTGTTGTGCTGTTTGTTAGTTGTAGTGCAGATTCTCTGGCAAGTTTTTGGGCTGTATGAGAATGGAGGCATTGTAATTTCGGAAGTTTGGCTTTTTGTTTCTTTGTTATACCAACTAGGGGAGAACATGTCATTTGGTTTGGGTTTCTTGCACTGATTACGTTTCCAGGCGGTTCTCCTGCAGAAGCTGTATGATCTATCATTGGTTGACTTTTTTGGTCACTCTCTGGTTCTGGGAGAGGAGAGTGTAGTATAGTTGTGCGGTTGATCGCCCAGATTGGATCAGTGAGTGTACACTTGGGGGTATCATTTGCAGTTAGATCTTCAGAGCGAGTGTTGCCTTGGAACTCTGGTAGAGTCCTGTTGTTTGGGATTCTGTGGTCTTTGGTGGCATCTTCATTTGCGACTTCTGCTAGGCTGGTTATGATCAGAGTCAGAGTTGAACCTGTAGCTATTTCTATAGCAGTGTCTTCGGGCTGGGTAGAAGTGTCCTTGTTGGCCTGAGTCAATCGTTGGTGCTGGGGGTCATGGTTTGTGCTGGCTGATTCAGGCTGTGTTGCATGATCGGTGCTATCAAAATTGGCCTTTATTGTTTTGCATTTTAGAATGGCTTGTTCCATTGTCAATTGGGTTGAATCATTGTTTAATCCTAGTTTGCCCCGCTGCCTTGTGTTAGGGCCAACAGTCTGGATTGATTTGGTCTGGTTAACAAGGCCATTCTTTGTGCTTATTCGAAGAGTCAAGCAGCTGTGCAGATTTTCGAGTGGCTCTTTGTTTTGAGGATTTTGGTCGATGGTAGAGCCATGGAGCACCAGAGGTGAGGGCAGCGGGCAGTGGGAACTCCCATGCCCTGATCTATGATGTTCTGGTTCTTTTCCTTGTATTGTCATCACCAGGGGTGTGGTGAATGGGATCAAAGGGTAGACCTCCCACAGTCTCCCGTATCCTGTTAATTTGCAGTTCGGTGAATGGGATCAAGGGGCGGGTGCCCTGCAGTTTCCCAAGTCAGTCCTCGTTAGTTCGGGATGGTAAATACTGTTAGTGAGGAGCGGGGATATCAAGCAGCTGCGCAGGTTCTCAAGTGGCTCTTTGTTTTGTGGATTCGATCGATGGTAGAGTCACGGAGCACAAAAGCTGAGGGCAGCGGGTGGTGCGGACTCCCAGGCTCTGATGTAGGGTGTTATGATTCTTATCACCAGGGATGTGGGGAACAGGATCAAAGGGGTAGGCCCCCCGCAGTCTCCCGTATCATGTTAATTTGTAGTTTGGTGGATAGGATTAAAGGGTGGGTGGCCTGCAGTTTCCCAAATCGGTCCTTGTGGCTTTCGAAGGGTAGGTTCTTTTTGGTTTGTAGGATTACTTGCAGAGAGTAAGGAGCAGGATGTCAATTGGTTGAGTGTGCTCCCAGACAGGTCTTCTTTTTTGAGGATTCTCTCAGTGGCTACGTAGCGCTGGGTTGCAGGCGAAGTCCAGAGAGGACGGGCGGCGAGTGCTCTCAGGTCCTGGGATAAGGTTTTCTCTCTGTGTCTCATGTGATCTGGCCAACACAAAAGTGACTTGTGCTTCTGTGATCAAGTCTTGTGGTAGAAAGGGGTAGTTGTTAGTTTCTCATCCTTTCTGTATGGTGAGTAGGGAAGGTACATCACTTTGTTTGTTGTATGTTTTCTTTAAGTAAGAGTGTGGTTTCGAATTGTACGGAAAGTTGCTGTTGCGTTGCGCGTTTGAGATCACAGGTCGCAGCTCACGTCGCAAGGGGCGTGGATCTGTGGGGTGATCGTTCGGCTCTTGGGTCACGGTATGTGTATAGTCAGTGCTGGGCTTACTGGTATACGCTTACTTCTGTCTGTGAGGGCTGGGCGAGTGACCAAGTGAGCATTGGTGAGCGGTTCGTTTGTCAATGTTGGTGCAAAGGCGCTCAGCAAGTTAGTTCTTGCGGATGGGTCACAGGGTAGGGCCGTGAAGCTGGCAGAGCCTAAAGACCGAATGACTCTGCGACCGACTCCGCAGCCCGCTCCTCTGCTTTCTGGGTTATTTGAATGGTTGAAACAGTCGCAGTAGAAAGAGGACAAAAGTTCAGAATTAATCCAGGAGGTAGGACGCAGTAGCTTCTTTCTCCGATACCGAAAGATTCTGCAACCGACTCTGTGGCTTTCTGGGTTATTTGAATGGGTGAAACAGTCACAGTAGAAAGAGGACAAAAGTTCAGAATGAATCCAGGAGGTAGGATGCAATAGCTTCTTTCTCCGATACCGAAAGACTGTGCGACCGATTCTGCGGCCCGCTCCGCAGCTTTCTGGGTTATTTGAATGGGTGAAACAGTTGCAGTAGGAAGAGGACAAAAGTTCAGAATTAATCCAGTAGGTAGGACACAGTAGCTTCTTTCTCCGATACCGAAAGACTCTACGACCGGCACCGCGGCGCGCTTCACGGCTTTCTGGGTTATTTAAGTAATGCTTATTGCCCCATGTGTATGCACCATGAGCTGAAGCCAAACCCTATGGAAAGTACTTTAAGAACATAAAACAAGGTTAAAATCTGGATATATAGCACAATTTGAATTTTGAATTTTTGAAATTCTCTAAGTCAGTTAACAAAAACAGCTGCCCTACACATGTTAGTGAACAAAAACAAGTGGTCCAGATATGTGATGTCATCAGTGATGTCATCAATGTCATTTGTGATGTCATCTTTCATGTCCTGAGTATTAGCAGTGCATGGTGGTGGATAACTGGTGAATATCAAGGGTTTTTTGGGTTTACTTGTAACCATAACATCCTTTTAACAACGTTTTTTCACAGAATTTCATAGGGTTTTATCAGTGCAACTTAACCATAACACCCCTTTAACAACGTTTTTTCACTGAATATTATAGGTTTTCATTAGTGAATCTTAACCATAATGTCCCATTAACAATGTTTTTTCACTTAATTTCATAGGTTTGTATTAGTGCAACTTTACCATAACATCCCTTTGACAACTTTTCTTCACTGAATTTCATGGGTTTTTACCAGTGCACCTTAATTAGCTACAACTTCCTAATATAATACCCCCAATATAACCTTATTTCTGACAAATGTACAAAGTTTTAACTTAAAACTGTAGCATTCCCTACTTCCTAGCAACATTTAAAAAACTTTTATACACTTTTTGCTACTTTTTCCACTATTTATGTGTTCGCAGATGTTTGCGAACTTCTAACATCACAGCAGACTTACTGGACAGTGTCACGTGACCACGCACATGTGTGCAGCAGGATGAAGTGTTCGCGAACGTGTCTGCACTTTGTGAATGGGTCCTTGCTTTGCAAACAGTTTGGATTCACATTTCCATCTGATCTAGGAAGTTATAAACTGAAAATGTACCGTAGCACAGTTCCTACAAATTATTTTACTGATTATCCATTTGCAATCTACGACACAGCACATGCCTGCAAGAATATTGGCAGAACTGCTATTTATTTCCAAAATTGGCATTAGCTTTGCCATCCCTCCTCCACCAAAAATAGACATTCTTCCCGCTCTCTGTTTCAAAAAGCAGTAAGTTGGACATATTATAGTCCTTGCAATTAGCAGGAGTCAAAGTACACATTATCGGCTGTAGTGATACCATTCCTGGGCTTCAGGCCAAGAATAATTCTTGCAGCCCTATTCTAGATTAGCCAAAGGGGGTATAGACAACACATGGGGATGGTTAAGGAAGAGGCTATTGTAGTAGTGCAGCCTACACAGTACCAGGGCTGTACAGACATTGAGCTTCTGGGGCAACGTGAGGAACAGTGCAATGCCTCTAAGGAGGTTAAGCTCAAACCATGGGCTTTCTTTACAACGTACAAAATGTAATGAGTAAAAAAGAGAAAACACTTAAAGACAGCCCCAACATGTTTGGCCTCACAGAATGGTAAGAGTAGAAGGCCCAAAAACAGCAGCCACAGGGTAGGAGAAAAACTGGGTACAGATGTCATAATAAGAAAGATCTCTGTCTTACATATATAGTAACTTTTCCATTTAAACATTCTTACTATCAGTGAAGAAAACCGATCGGCTTTGATATGCCAGTGAACAAAACCAAGTGGCCCAGACTTCTGATGTCATCAGTGATGTCATCAATGAAAATTGTGATGTCATCTTTGATGTCTTGGGTGTTAGTTTTAGCAGTGCATGGTGGTGGTGCGGGTTATGGTTGCTTACTTTACCATAACTTGCACATTTCTGGGGGGGGTTTCATTTTACTTGTAACCATAACATCCCTTTAACAAAGTTTTTCCACTGAATTCGTTAGGTTTTTATTAGTGCAACTTAAACTTAGTGTCCCTTTAACAGAGTTTTTACCAGGATACCCTTAATTTTTCTCCATGTTCCTTACATCATGCTGAGCCACCCCTACCTCCATCGTGATAGCCGCAGAGTCTGCGAACCGCGAAAATGTCTGCAGACTTCGGACAACAGTCACACTGCCCAAAAGCACAGTGGTTACCTTACAATATTGTATCCTGCAACAGGCAAAAACATATGCATGAAAAAAATAAGAGATATTTGTACTGCATCCAAAAATAAATAGTTATAGAATTTCTGTACTTGAAAAACCACAAGTATGTTTTCATAGGCTGCACAATATAATGGAATGCACCAAGCACAAAGCTTAACTGTACACATAACAGTATCACCTCAGTGGGGAACCTTGCTTAAACACTGACAAGCACCAGGCAGTTATTCCAGAAGAAACCCTTAGAAAATAGTAAGTACACCGTATTTCCTTCTGTAAAATTAACGTTTATTATGTGTACATAACTTGTAAGAAATAGTACTATTGTTTTTCTTTGAACAGAAACGGCAAGCACACTGGAATGGTTGGCGGAACATTTCCCCAATGATGAAATGAGTGAAGAAAACAGCTGTAATGGTACAGAATAAATATTTTAAAGCAGAAAAAGTGATCTAATTTGTTCAAATATCACTATAAAATTTTTTAACAGTTCATAGTGGGAATCCAGGCCCGAATTACATTTGAGTGAACCTGAAGATGTCCACAGACATCCCCTAACTCCAAATGCACAGAATGAACTGATGAAGGTATCAGCAAAAATGGATGAACTAAATAATAATTTTATGCAGTTGATGACAATTGTGAAAAATCGCCTGCCTCGACATGTCCACTCGCACATGAAGCACTTTTAATTAGTTTGGGGACAGTGCCCCTGTCCTGCGGACACTCGCACGCATGCGTACATCGTCTTCTGCCCAATAGGTGTCCGCAGGACAGCCGTCATGTCCTCGGGATGTCATCAAGTACCGCACCCACGCGGCTGGCTGCAAGTGTTCATGGAGAGTGTCTATAACCCCAGACAGTTTAAAACTGCATTTTGGGCCAATCTAGGGTGTTTCAAGCTGAAACTTTACCCTTGCAGAGCTCCTAGATTGTGTCTTAGTTGATCTGGCAACTTTTTATCCATTTTTAAGTGCCAATTCTGGCTTGGTAGTCCACGGACAGTCGTGCGGTCCACAGACAGCCTGTTGAAGGTACCCACCCATTACTGCTCCTTTTTCCACCACCACCATCTGGAGTGCCTGGAGAGGGGAACAGGCATGGTGATATCGAAGTGGATCAAGAGGAAGATGAGGATGATATGATATGATAGGTTATATATAATGCGCTTAATACTAAGCGGTTTCTGAGAGCAGATCCGGGGATCGAACAGGTGATGCTACATGTCGTCTTGCTTCCAAGGTGAGTCCGTTGCCCCTGAGCTATAGTACTGGAAGTCCCTCTCTCCAGCTCCTGTCATGAGTTCTGGGTGTGGCTGATTTTTTACCACCATTGGGGTGTACCAAATGCTTGGGCAGACAAGGTTTGATGCACTGAGTGCAAGGTCTGTACTCCCACAGGGCCACCCCCATGCAGCACCACCTCACGTCCAATCACATGGGAGCAGTGCGGAAGGTTGCACCTTTCAAAGGGACAAGTAGGCTGATGCCCACTACCTGATCCTCATCATCTGCTCGTGTCACCACAAGAGACACTCTTGCGTGGCAGAGGATCCCAGTGAAAGCCTCACAGGCCATATATAACATGGTCTACCCTTACCTTTCGAGGGTGACAGTGCTGTGTATGTACTGTGACACAGTGCTCTGTACGGGGAGCAGTTTCAGAGTGCTTTCGAGGCCGCAGTCAAAGAGCATGAGAAACACTGTCGCCTACCTGATTAGCCCAAAATCTTCCTCTCTCCACCTGCCCCTTCATCCTTGTGGTAGGTGACCATTCCCTCCCCTCCCTTGTCTCTCCTGCAAGACAGAAAAAGCCCCAAAAAATACAAAACTCTAAAAACACACAAAAAAATTGTTCCTTTAGGAGCCACCTTTCACATTTGAAAAATAGAAGTACCAAAAATAGTAACAGGCCCCTACGTGGCCTGTGGAGTCCACGGACAGCGCGGTTGTCTACGGACATCAGACAAATGTGTGCAGTGGTAGAATCAAAAAACATTTATCTCTTTTGTGTAGGAAAGTGGTGGCTCTGAACTGAAAAGTTTTAAAGTAAACTAAAGAACATAGTACTAAACTGAACAATTTCTTTAAAAAAGTAGGCATTTTGTTTCGCCATGTTTCCATATTTTTTTTTGCACCTATTGAAAAATGCTCTGTTTGTTTACAAAAACACCTTCAAAGCATTTGGAATATTTTGCAGAAAAATCTGATTATCCCCTTTAGTAAGATGTACTCCATCTCTGTGGACATTTTTGGCAATGTCAAATTTAATATTTTCCTTATGGAAAGACATCATGCCAACATCTCCCAAAAATGCACACCCAGCCTTGTTGACATTGCACCTCGTTTTCTCCATTCATGGATCAAATAAACTGCAGCACATCCACATCTGTCTCTGGGCAATGTGAGAAAAAATCAATCTTGAATTCGGGAACATTTCCTTCAATTTGCCAAATGTCTTCTTCATTGCAAACTGCGGTGAAATTCCAGTGACATACCCTAAACTGTTCCCTTCACAATGAACAATGATAATGTCTGGATGTTTCAGTGTGACCACATTTACACAAAATGGGAGCAAGTCCACCCACTTCATGTCACACACTCCATACCATTGTACATGAACCTCATCAAATACAAGATTTTCAGCCGCTTCACAGTGCTCAGCATACACCTTCAGCCAGTGGATCCACGAGTCCCCAAAAATCCATACACTCTGCCTCCTGAAACACATAGCCATATCCATCTTCATTTCTCTCAGCAAAAAAAGCTTCTACCAGACTCTCTCCTTTGCATTGTCAAATCCAGACAGAAATATGATTGTTAGCATGGATTCTCAAGTTTTATGAATCCTAGCATGTCCACACTTAGATAGAATTGTGATTGTTAGCATGTCCACATTTGGATAGAATTGTGAATGTTAGCATGCCCACTCTCAGATGGAATTGTGAATACTGGCATGTCCACACCTAGATAGAATTGTGAATGTTAGCATGTCCACATTTGGATAGAATTGTGCATGTTAGCATGCCCACTCTCAGATGGAACTGTGAATACTGGCATGTCCACACCTAGATAGAATTGTGAATGTTAGCATGTCCACACTTGGATAGAATTGTGAATGTTAGCATGTCCACACTTAGACAGAATTGTGAATGTTGGCATGCCCACTCTTGGATGGAGTTGTGAATGTTAGCATGTCCACATTTGGATAGAATTGTGAATGTTAGCATGTCCACACTTGGATAGAATTGTGAATGTTAGCATATCCACGCTTAGATGGAGTTGTGAATATCGGCCTGCGTCGCATCTAGATGGAATTGTAAATGTTAACATGTGAAAGATGCATTAAGAAAGCGTGCCCTATAGCCTCTCCATGAATTTAGAAATGTGCCCAATAGCCTGTCTGGTAAACTGAATTTAGAAGTGTACCCAAGATCCTCTGTGACAGTTGCATTTAGAAGTGTGCCCAATAGACACTCTGGAAAGTTGCATCTAGAAGTGTGCCCAATAACCTCGCTGTGAATTTAGTAGGGTTCCCAATAGACACTCTATGAAAGTTGCATTTAGAAGTATGTCCATTATCCCCTCAGTGAAATTTAGAAGTGTACCCATAGCCTCCCTGAGAGTTGCATTTAGAAGTGTGCCCAATAGTCTCTCTAATAAATTGAATTTAGAAGTGTTCCCAACACCCTCTCTGGAAAAGCCTCTCTGAAAAATTGACTTAATAGTGCGCCCAGTAGCCTCTCCGTAGAAAATGGAATTTAGAAATGCGCCCAATAGCATCGCTGTGAAGGTTCCATTTTAGAAGTGTAACCAATACTCTCTGTGAAAGTTGATTATAGAAGTGTATCCAATAGACGCTCTGTAAAGTTGAATTTAGAAGTGTTCCCAATTGCATCTGTGAAAGTTGACTATAGAAATGTATCCTATAGACACTCTGGAAAGTTGCATTTAGAAGTGTGCCCAATAGTCTCTCTAGTAAATTGAATTTAGAAGTGTTCCCAACACCCTCCCTGGAAAAGCCTCTCTGAAAATTGACTTAATAGTGCGCCCAGAATCCACTACGTAGAAAATGGAATTTAGAATTGCGCCCAATAGCATCGCTGTGAAGGTTGCATTTAGAAGTGTAACCAATACCCTCTGTGAAAGTTGATTATAGAAGTGTATCCAATAGACGCTCTGTAAAGTTGAATTTAGAAGTGTTCCCAATAGTCGCTCTGTGAAGTTGAATTTAGAAGTGTTCCCAATAGCATCTGTGAAAGTTGACTATAGAATTGTATCCTATAGACACTCTGGAAAGTTTCATTTATAAGTGTGCCCAATAGCCTCTATTAAACTGAATCTAGAAGTGTGCCCAATAGCCTCTCTGTGGAAAACTGTATTTAGAAGTGCGCCCAGTACCCTCTCTGGGAAAGTTGCAATTAGAAGTGTGCTCAGTGAAAGAGCATATAACCGATCATACCACACCACCATGCTTACTCTCTCCTTACATCACCACTCAACTAGAACACAGAGATACTATGACACCATTCGGTATAACTGTTCTCATACCAACATTCCGCCGCTTACTCCACATCATTCTATGTAATCACTGCTGGTCCCACACCCCCAGCCAGGCGTTTTCCTCAGGCCTAACGCAGCCACATCCGTTCTGGATAAATCCTGCCAGAACGAACACATTCTCCTGATCTCTCAACCACCACACCTATCGCTAAGAAGCAGCTATTACACGAGTACCGCACGAGCTGCACACATACCCGGTGCTCACACGCACCTTTTGACTCTCCCTACTCTCTCTACTGATCTGAACTTCGGTTCCCAAGGGCGTTCAACCTACAAGCGCCTTCAGACCATACCAATGGTATATAAGGCGCTATATAAGTACAAAATAACAATAACAATAACAATAACAATATACCACTACCAGGAAACCTGATTGGCTAATCCACTGGGATACACAGTCCAATTTCCATGCCTGGCATCCTGAAAAGACCTGCATGTCACATGTGCCATCCGTGTTCCACCGTGGTGTCTGTTGACAGATTGTCAAATTGAAGGGGGTGGTGGGATTAAACACAATGTATGTTATTTAATCTTTGGCGGTGGCTCTGAAAATAACCTTTTTTCAGTTTTGATTTTTTTGGGTGGCTTTTTAATGTTTTGTTTCCTACTTACATGCTCGCTACATTATTTTCACAGGAACTTTCTGATTGCATTTTGAATGTTTTGAAGAAAGATTGCAATGCCAAAGTCAGTGAAAATCATGCCATCACTGAAAAAATTAGGTCCACCATCGGCACAATGGTCTCATTTGGGAAGGATGTCATCCCAAAACCATTAAAAAATGACCATACCCCTTTATTCACAAGGTGCCTTCCTGCTTCTTGGGGACAAAACACATCGATGCATCTCCATACTGCCCTAGGAGGTATGTGTGAATAGATTATCTTTCCATGTGGAAATAGTTCCATTAGTGTTTTCAGCATATGTTTCAGTGCAATCTGCAAAGATATTGCACTAATGTAGCCCAAACTATGTCTTCAACAATGTAACACAAATAAATCTGGACATTGGAAATGAGACAGGTTTTTGCAATATGCAAATAAACTCTCCCAGGTTTGGCCAGGCACACCATACCATGAAACCTCCCCTACCCCCAATCCAATATTAGCAGAAATGCCACACATTTCTGTGTACCTTTTCAGATTCAGCATCCAAGAATCTCCCACCATCCACACAGTGAGTTTTCTCATCTCAACAACCACAGCCATCTTCCCTACACACAGCAATGACAAGAACTGCTACCCTCACTTCCTATACATCACAACCAAAACACCTCATTGGCTAATCCCCACAGTCCCCTTTCCATGCCAGCCATCCTTAAAAGACCCAGATGTGGCACTCCCTGTCTGTGGACTACCGCACTGTATGCAGACCCTGTAACACAGAGCAGCCCTTCTTCCCTTTCCACTTTAATCTTTGTAGCAGTCCCTCATTGGCTACTTTCAAACAGTCACACACCCATCCACCAATCACATCCAAAAACCCTACATCTAACTCTGTCATCTTAGTGCAACACTTCAAATTTGTGGCCTGATTCACAGAATGTTTTCCTATGGGATTGTGCCATTATAAAACACTTCCATGAATCAGGCCCTTAATGTTGAACTCTCAGATTACATGTCTCCTGTTACTCAAAAGCACCTGCTTCAGAAAGTACTATAAACATCTCCAAGACTTCTATTTGCAGATTCAACCACACCTGCATCTATCAAGACAAAGTACAGATATGCTTATATTTTTGAAGTTATATTTCCAACTCCTTTACAAATTCATGTAAACAGGATTCCTGCCACTTACCCTGCATTATCCTACTCAGTAATCATACTCTCTTTTGCCCCATCCCCTGACATCAAGTGGCAGCTACTTAGAATGCTGGATGGTTACAAAATGTTCTTTTAATGAGCATTTTCAGCACAGTTTAAAAATATATATTTGCAATTCCAGCACCACTGACTATGTTTTTTTTGTGAAAGAAACGAAAATCACATGTAAAACATTTCTACAGCATGATGATTGAAACACTTGTATATAGGCACATTATAAATGCCATATCATATCATATCATGAAATGACAGATCCTGTATGAAAGTTCAATATATTGGCAGTGCATGAATACTGCCCATTATGACCCATTATAACCTACCAAGTGTTATTTTTTTCATTCTGTCACTTGTAACACCACTTCTCCCTCTAACAAAGTTACACTAGAACTATCATAATCCAAACTGAAAATGAACACAGTTCAAGTATGTTGCTAAAGCATGGCATCTACATGGAATGAAAAATGGGAAAATGCAGTGTGTTTAAAAATATTCATTTCAGCACCATTCGAAGTACAACTAATAAATACATGTGCACATTTACAATAGTACTGTGTGTAATTTCTAACAAATAAATGAAAGGAAATGGAAACAATTTGTTCTGCATTTTGAAATAACATTGTGTGCAATTGTATTGACTTTGACGCACATGCATACTTGCTAACATTCCCCTTTCTAATGTGTATGTGCTTATTGGCTCCTACATTTTCTCTGCATTCTGGGACTTGTAATGCACCTTTCCCAATGGAAAAAGTGCAGCCACAACTCTCACAATACAAACAAAAGCACCATCACTTAATAAGCAACTACACATTGAAATGCATCACATGGGCAAGTATGTATGCACTGAGACCATAGTAAACTTTCAAAAAAGTGCCACTTAAAAGTGTAGTACAAATGTTTTCCATCTCCACATCTTTTTTAATGAAAACATCACAGACAGTGCTGCTATAAATCTGCAAAACCATTTCTCATCTTTCATGTACAGCCTCCCAAAAAGGACAGCTTTTGAAACCCTCAGCATTTTCCATTTGGAATTCTATACAAATGTCACACTTTCTTGCTGCAGCCCCATTAGGCATACTTATCATGGGACCAACAGCCCCATTAACAACAGATCCAGTCCTTCCATGTCCCCATTCTCTGAGAGTCCAATGAGACTCCACGGGAATAGAGACTAACAGTTTCCGGCAACTGACTTCCTTGGCCAATGAGTCTTGTAATATCGTGCTGGCACCGGAAAGTTAGGTGCCAAAGAATGATTAGGAATCTGGTGGCAACCCATCTGCAGCACTGCCATTGTTACCACCATACTCATAATGAGGGCCAATTTTATGAAGTCTTTTTTCCAATAACTCATCCTCCATTAATAAATGATGTCTTCTTGTACTAAAATTACTTCACCACTACCATATATAGCCCCTAATTGTCTTCTTTCAAAATTACAGTGAAAAACAGCATCCATGAAGACAACAATCTGAAGGAAACTACTCTTCACATCCTACAAAGTAATTGCATTACTGCAGTAGTATTCTTTCTGTTACACGTACAGTATAGTTTAGCCACATAGTAGCCTACAAAATTCCTTTCAAAACAACAACAATTATTTGGCTGTTACTCAATACACCTCAACATGTAGACTCTTTCTATGGTCACATATACACCATTATTATAACACCCACTATTATACTGAAATCATCATAATGTCCTCACTTATTCATTGACACTACCACTGTCTTATACACTTACCCAAGCCCTCCACACTTCTAAACACACAGCTACCCTTAGAACCTTCCCAACCACAAGTATCAACCCATTATACAATCAGACAGCCCTCTATTATTGTCTGCCATCATATTCACAAAGTCATTCACAATATTACACAACTTTCAAACCCATCCTTTCCTTTTCTTTCCAACAGACAGAACAAAATGCCTGCTAAAAACCAACTCTGTAGAAAACAAAGATAGAATAGAGCCGATAAAAATTAAAGCATGGCAAATACTCATACACCTCTAGCAGAATTTATAGCAAACATTGAAACAAAACTGCTAATACAACCAGTCAACAAAAGTAAACCGGTAACCACTAAAAAACCTCTATATCTAACAATTTTAACATAGCCAGGATTCCAAAAAAGTATTTTTACAAAAAGAATTCCACCGCAGAGTTCTTGACAATCTTATGAAGACAGCTGAGAAATCACACTCTACCCTTAAAAATTACTGCAGAAGACTAAACCTGGAAAATGTAATTGACAGCGCAATTCTGCTGAAAAGAAAATTGTTTATATTAATTTTAAACAGAATGAAACCACTAACAAAATGAATCAGTAAATTACAAATAGTACTTATAAACATGCACAATGTCAACATAGATACCTTTTCAAACTTCTGTGAATGGTTTCACACAAGCAGCACAGCAGCACAGAACCATATTTCAATGAAGAGGCTTATAAACATGAACAGAAAAACCCAATTGCCATACATACTAACGGCCGAGTGTATGAAATGGTAGAAAACACCAATATGGCACAAGAAACCCTTATCGAAAACACATCCCTAACAAACTTTAAATCTACTGTTCCTTTCACCCAACCAATCCGTCCAGTCTACAAATGGCCATGAAGCTCAATGTATAACGTACACCAAAAATCCTTCCAATCTTTACGACAATCCCTCAATCACTATGTGAAAGTGAAAGAAAAAATGAGAATAAAAACTTTACAAATCATTGACTCCTTTCCAGTGCGCAAATACACTGGACTGCGAGGACATTAATTAGCCTGCATTTCTGAAACTGCTTGCAAAAGCACCTTCCACCACATCAAAATGTTAACTTCACACCATTCCACTATATGGAAACTTCTGCAGAGACTGTACAATGCAAAAACTCCTGCTTTACAACTGCAACATTTTAATAACATTCTCATACATGGAACAGCCAAAGAACTCCTTCAACAAATAGAACACATCCAAAGTAAATATTTTGGAAGTGAAGATGGCTTAGAAAATTCACTAACTTTAGAAAACATTACCGAAATCCTTACAAACACCAATCTCTTAACAGGCACATACAAAAAAGAAATAGAAAAGTTTAAAAGCTCACCTGCTGAAGTACCAAACCAAGTATGTATGTGTTGTCGCAGAACCTTTTATAAAAAGAGCACAAAAAATTGTAGATATGACTTACAGAATAGAGGACAATGAAGAAATCCAACTGTTCCAATTAGCTTTACATTTTATAACAGAAAATAAATAAAAAATAAGGGACCCCCCTCAATACTTTGCACACACTGCAATACAAAGCTTGATAATAACCAAATGTCATCACGTGCTGTCACTAATAACTTGGAAATATTCCCACTTCCCAAACCTCTCCAACAGCTTAATTTGTATGAAAGCATTATAATCCAGACAATACACCAATTTCAATCTATAATATGCCTTCAACCCAAAACAGTAAAATTGCCTTCTTCTCAATTTTTCAAAGGCATTTGTGGCAAAGTAGTATTTTTGCCATTAGATCTTAACAAAAATGTAGACATTGTAGGAGTGCAACGGCCAATAGATCAATCTTTGATTATCCTAGTAAATTGTATACCAACAAAAGACAAACAAATTTGGCAACAACTAGTAGACATAAACAAAGTAAGAAAAGCCCTACAATATCTAAAAGAAAACAATTAGTACTATAAAGATATAATCATTGAAGAGAAATTAAGAGAAACTACCCAAATAATTCAGGATTCATCACCAACTGGCCAATTTGAATATGTAGATCCTATTGCCTCAGCCAATATGTTGTACCAGTATACAATTCACCCACTACACTCCAAAGACACAATAGTTGAGGCATTAAAAACATATCAAATGGTCAAGCAGAAGGATCTCGAATCAGCATATGGGAAAAAAGTGTAGAAGCACGTGCCTTTCCTCTACTCTTTCCTACAGGAAAAGGAAGAAGATATGATGAAAGATCCACACAAATAACAGCATCCGAATATCGTTCTTTACGAATGTATTCTGAAGACCCCAGATTCAGACAAAATGTACAAAACATATTCCACCTCCTGTTTGAAAGTGAACTAGCAACTCTTTATTACGGAGTTGTACACACATTAAAAACAGGCTCTAATTTTTTTAAACATGTCTGCTACCCAACTGCTTCAAAAGATAAAATGAAGTTTTGCAGTCAAATATCACAAATCTCTTGGCAAACCTGTGTGGTACAAAAGAATACTGCTTCCAACGTCACACTGATGTGCGTTGTATGCTAAGGAACCTCGGCCCACCCATATTGCTTGTTACTTTAAGTTGGGCAGAATATGCATGGCATGACTTGGACGACTTCTTATGCATAGCAAACCAAAATAAAGAAGGAATAGACATAAAACCACCAGGAGAACTCTGTTCTCCTCACCCTGTGAATGTATCAAGATACTTCCACCACCGCTTTATTGACATGCTGCACTTCATCTGTAATACAAGTATCCCACCCCTCGGAGAAGTGCAACACTTCTTTTGGAGAAAAGAATATCAATCCAGAGGAGAACCACACATCCACATGCTTTTGTGGATAAATGATGCTCCCAAATTTGGTAATGACAGTGATGCCACTATTTTGCAGTTTATTCACAAATACATATTTTGCGACATCCCTTCAGGAACCACAAATACTGTGCTACACACATTTTATACTTCCAAAAACATAAGTGTGGCAAATACTGCTGATGCAGATATATAAACAAAGGTGAATACTACACCAAATGCTGCTTTGGTTTCCCTAGACCAGTTTCAGCAAAAGAACAAATAAACAGCTTGATGTCTTCTGTTAGACACCCTGTGAAAGGAAAATCACCTAATAACACATACAGCATTAAAATAAATGAAGCTTCAAAGTACATCAATGATTACAAAGCAATCATTGCCTCTTGTGGAATGCAAACATAGATATACAATATATTGCAGACAATCCCACTGCTGTTGCAAGATATGTCACAGCCTATCTCACCAAAGCTGGGAAAACAGAGCTAAAAGACCTCTGGGATGACATATCATCTGACAAAACACTGTTACAAATATTCTCTCCCATAGAGAATGCGGATGCTACAAAGCCGCAGACCATTAAACAGTCACAATCTTATGTGTCACATCTGAACACATAGGGTGTCATTCCGAGTTTGGAGGCAGCCATGGTGCTATTGCCACCATGGCTGCCCCCAAACCCGGGTCTGGGTCCGGTCTGGCTGAATGGGGACTTACCGGGTCATTCTGACCCTGGAGGACCCGGTAAGTCCCCATTCAGTAAACCATTCCCCATTCCCATTTGAGCCCCTATAGGGAATGGGGAAGGAGCTAATTACGGGCCCACAAATAGCGGGCCCGTTATTAACGCCCTGGTCCCTTAGCGTGACCCGCAAAGGACGTGTGGTCAGACCACACCTCCTTTGCGGGTCACGCTAAGGGACCTCGGAATAGGGTGGTAAGGGTTTACCGGCATCCTTACCGGTGCCGGTAAACCCTTACCGCCCAACTCGGAATGAGGCCCATAGTCTAGTCTGAACACATAGTCTAAGCATTGGTTCAGCTGCATCCAGAAAAAGAGTGCTGAAATCCTATCAAGACATAGGGCCTCATTACATGGTAGGCATTACGTGCTATTAGCACCTTGGTCCATGCCGGTAAAATACCGGCGCCGCCTTGGAGGAAAGGGAAGTTACCACCCTATTCCAAGGTTGGCGGGGCGGTAATTCCCTCTTCCCCCATTGCCCTTCCTCATTTTTGCCCCATAGGGCTCTATGGGAATGGGGAAGGCGCTAATTACGGTACCACACATTGCGGTACCATAATTAGCACCCTGGTCCCTTTGCGGGTTGGTTTTTAACGCCTGCTAAACAGCAGGCGTTAAAGTACCTACCCGCAAAGGGACCTCGTAGTAAGGCGGTAAGGGTTTACCGGTACCAGTGCCCTTACCGGTACCGGTAAACCCTTACCGCCATCCGTGTAATGAGGCCCGTAGAAACAATAGCCAGAAATGGTCACAACAGCCAGGACATTTTAAAAAACAATGCATTAGACACATACTATCCAAACAGAAGTACTACTTTGGAAAACATGTGCCTGTACCACATAGCCCAAAACCTCTCCTACTAAAGTGAAACCAGATGAAAAAAGTGGAAAATACGTGGTTTTAGCTTGCGAAGGATGCCTTGTCAGATTTACCAAGCCCTGCCTAATAATTAATCATATAAAATAATCATTTAAAACTTCTCAACATAGAGAACTTTACTACGTGCCCTACTGCAACTCTTTAAACCATGGATAAAAGAAGAGGATTTATTAGATAACCATGACTCATTTGAAGCAGCATTCAATGCAAATGAAAGCAGTATAACAAATGCCAATTCCAAGCAACACACAAACATGTTGGACAATGAATGCCAACAAGAGGAAGAAGTTCAAGCACAACTAGATGAAGACACTCCTGAGGGCAGTCAACCTTCTCTTACAGGAAACCAAGCACAACTCTGTTACTCTATGTAAGTGGTGAAGCTGGTTCTTGAAAAACATTCTTAATTAAAATCATCAGCAAATTTCTCCAAACGTAACAAACAACAACCTTTCAGCTGTTGTAACAGCACCCAGAGGTTTAGCTGCTTACAACATAGGAGGTGTTACTTTACACCGACTAATGCTCCTTCCAGTAGAACACCTAAACAAATTAGAGTACTACAAACCAGAACCAGAACACCTAAACAAATTAGAGTACTACAAAAAGTATGCAGAATTCTGAAACAAATGAAGATGCTCCTAATAGATGAGGTAAGCATGGTTTCCAGCATAATGTTAGCTTTAATTCACCTCAGATTGCAAGAAGTCCTTAAAACGGACTACAAATAACTCTTTGAAGGAAAACATGTTATTGTTTTTTGAGAGCTCTTACAATTAATACCAGTGAAAGGTGAACCTATTTTTAAAACCTTAGGACACAAACAGTGCTGCAACACACGTGGCAGCATAGGAAATGTAAATCTCTGGCATCATTTCCAATACAGAGAACTAACTCAAAACATGCGTCAATCTGCAAAAGCATTAGAACTGGTCTTCTTTCTAAAGATGCACAATCCATCTTAAATAGTAGACTCATCATGAGCTATATGAATGTAACACATCTGCTCCTGAAATCATGGAACAATTAGCGCAAATAAAAGTAAAATGCATGTCCTTAATGCCAACCATAGCAAGCTGTACACAATTCAATGAGACAATGTTAAAAAAGAAATGCAACCAATAGTGCATATTGGTTGTATACTAATTGACCTTGGGAGAATTTACCTAATTTAGAAGGTCAATTAGGACATATATGCGGGGGAAACCCCTCGCAACTCCCCACCCAATCCAAAACCCCCCACAAACCCCATCCAATCCCCTTATATTATTTATAATCCAAAACCAACCCAATACATATATAAAATAACTAAAATAATATAAAGGTCAATTGTGCAAAAGGTCAATTGTAAAAGGTCAATTTGGGTAATACCTGCCTATTAGCTTCACAGACAAACTGGAAGTGCACGGCATGACTAAATAGCTTAGAAAAATATATCTCCCAAACAGCTGGTTTGAAGAAAATGTTAATGTTGTGTTTAACCTGCAGAGTAACTCTAAAACGTAACCTTGACGTGGAGAAAGGTTAAGTCAATGGAGGAATTGGTACAGTTGTTGGCTTCCCGACGTATCCACATGACAACAACATTCAGTTTGTCAACATCTACTTTTACAAACTATTCGTGTTAAAAGGATAGGATTCTCAACAGCACAATTCCTTCTTTTCAAAGATGTGTATGTACACAGAGAACAATTATCTCTGTCTCTTGTATATGCAGTCACTATTCACAAATCGCAAGCTCTAACCCTAGATCAGGCATTGATTGACATTGGCAGCACAGACTTTAAAGAAGGTATGCGTTATGTAGCATTTTCACATCTACGTACACTCAAAGGACTATTTCTAGTCAATTATGATTCAAACAAAGTCAAGGCTGACATTCCTTGCAATCCTAGAGTACAACAGACTATGGGCCTCATTACATGGTAGGCGGATTACCAACATGCCGGTAAAATACCGGCAACGCCTTGGTGGAAAGGGGAATTACCGCCCTATTCCAAGGTTGGCGGGACGGTAATTCCCCCTTCCCCCATTGCCCTTCCCCATTCCCATTTTTGCCCCATAGGGCTCTATGGGAATGGGGAAGGCACTAATTACGGTGCCGCAAATTGCGGTACCGTAATTAGCACCCTGGTCCCTTTGCGGGTTGGTTTTTAACGCCTGCTAAGCAGCAGGCGTTAAAGTACCTACCCGCAAAGGGACCTCGTAGTAAGGCGGTAAGGGTTAACGGTCACCGGTACCATTACCGGTGACCGTTAACCCTTACCGCCTTCTGTGTAATGAGGCCCTATGTGTACTCTACACACCCCATCTAGATATATACCCTGTTCCTCAAAAAGGCACTGTTTGAAAAAGAAAATTAATGCAAACAGAACTTATAAGAGATCTCCCAACAGTACCACCAAAGAAACAAAAAACAACTGCTACTCCATCAAGCAGTGCAACCACAAACCTATATAGTGCATAAACAACTTCACATCCAACAGCAGATATAAAGAGAAATATTTCTTCTACAAATACAAGTGGGGCTCAAGCAAATGACACCGAGACACTTTCTGGTCCATCTAAATGTTCCAAAACAACCAGTGTAAATTGCCATGCAAATGTAGCAATTAATCTTCTGTTCCAATTGCCACCAAATGTTTAAAACATTTACTTGAACGGCTCAGACTAGCTGTTTTTGCCAATGCTCGTCCTTAATAGAAATGACACAAATAATCCTGACAACACTTACAGTGTCTCAGGAATAAGGCAAGAATTGGACTAATGTGCAGGAATGGTAACATTCACCATAAACACAGAGTAAGATCCATAGGAATTTCTAATGCACTTACTACCAAAAACATACCTATTAATGAAATCTTCCACATTTCATACATGTGAAAACATACATGCACTCTCTGCAACCATGTTTCACAAGAGCACATCCTAATGAACGATTTGTGTATGTATCTATACCAAATTCTGAATCCATTCCATTTCATTAGCTGGTGCAAAATGCATATCATGCCATATTATGCAGTTTTTGCAATGCAGACAATCGTTCCACCTTGTACATAAATTCACATAGCCAATATGTGATACTAATGCTTTTAAGGTACAACGTAGATGGTACCAAAAACAACTGCAAGCTTACTAGCTTCACACATGGGTAAGTATCTCTTGGCAAGGAAACCTTCACATCAGTAGGCCTAATCTACCACATTGGTGCCAAAACCACTGCAGGTCACTATACAGCATACATTAAAAAAATAGTTGGTTGGTTTGAATGCAACAACACTTCCTTTACTGTAAAACAGACATTAGCAGCAAATCTAACAAATGCCTCCTTAATATTCCTTAATCACTAACCTGTGAAACTATCAATTGTTAGTGCACTTTAAGCATTCCCTTAAGTACTGCACAGTTCAAACAAACATACCGTGAAAGTTAAACTCACATAAATGTAGTACTTTTTTAAATATTTCTGTATAGATGTATTTTTTCCAATGATCCAATGATTATGCAAACAGAAACACGAACTGTGCAAAACACACAGTTATGTTCTTTCAAACATAGTACTTACAATGTACTGATTATGAGGGTCTACACAGTTTAGTCACTGACCTGTAGAATTATCAACAGTTAGAAAATGCCATCTTCTAGCGAACTGCATCCATAGTATGCATTCAGGATTCAACTGCCCCAGGAGGCACAGAGGAAACGGTGTGCATAGCACCATATTGAAGTAACTTATTCACTCGTAGTTACTCTGCTTTTTTTTACTTGACTTGCTAATTGTAATTGTATATTTGGAATAGAAGCTCAGCCTCATAAAGACTGTAGCAACTTAATTCAATAATACTTTACTGTTTTAGCAAAACAGGAAGCAGCAAACCTAAGTTAACCACAGGAAGTTAAATGCACACCAGCATTTTAATTTGAAGTACAGACTGTAGTTGTTGCAACTGTATAGATTGTGCAGTTTATTATTGTTGTATTTGCACCCTAAATCCTTGATTCTATCTCTGTACCTGTTGAGCATTCCGGCATCACTTGCCACTACAGGCACACAAGCACGCACAGTCAGGAACTACAGTTCCCAGAGTGCTCTCACGGCAACTTAAAGAAACGTCAGGTGCTTCAGCGCCGGCGCTTCTGCAACGAAGCCGTCTATGCCGGTCCACGGCGTCCAACGGCTCACGGCCAGAACCGCTGGCGGTTTCCAAATTCAGGCTTCGCGGCTAAAACTCAGGTATGGGTTACCCAAATCATACTGATCTACTGTCCCGAACTGCTATATTACAGCAGCAAGGGTTGGTCCAAGATTTTCTCAGACACAGACATGATCCACTCGATCAAAATGAGACACAGATTAGAAGCTTTACACCTAAAGCTACCCCCCTCATGAAAACAAACCAGGAGACAGGAGCTGATAATGTACACCTTAAAATTGCACTACTTAACATCAGGTCAATGGGCCTCATTCCGAGTACGGCGCTAACCAATGGCGCTATTAACGCCTTGGTTGACGCCGTACCCGGACCGGCAGCGCCTTGGTGGATGGCGGAATTACCGCCCCATTCCAAGGTTGGCGGGGCGGTAATTCCCCAATCCCCATTTACCCTTCCCCATTCCCATTCTTGCCCCATAGGGCATAATGGGAGTGGGGAAGGCGTTAATTATGCCACCGTAAATTACGGTGGCGTAATTAACATCAAGGTCCCTTAGCGCCATGGTTTTTAACACCTGCTAAAAGCAGGTGTTAAAACCTCCATGGCGCAAATGGAACTCGGAGTATGGCGGTAAGGGATTACCGCCACCGCTCTCGTTAGCGGTGGCCGCTATCCCTTACCGCCATACTCGGAATGAGGCCCAATGTCTAAACATGCTCAAGAAATCCACGATTACATTATAGATGAGAAACTGGACATTTTATGCCTAACAGAAACATGGCTGCAAGAGCCAGTTGGACCTACTATTGATATTGCAGTACCTACAAACTACAACATATCTCTAAAAAATAGAGAAACTGGAAAGGGAGGAGGAGTGGCGATTAACGCAAAAAACTCAGTTAAACTCTTTGCCACCCCTATTCAGTGCTCAGGATGTGAGGTCATTCACCTCAAACTGACTCCTACGCAAAACAACTGCATTAACATTATCACTATATATAGACTCCCATCTCTAACATCGGAGTTCAATGACGAGATTGTGTCCAAATTAAACAACCTCAAATCAACCAACACAGAGACTATACTTTTGGGTGACATAAACAGATGGAGGGGACACCAACATGACCAACAAGCCATAAGCCTAGAAGAGGACCTTGAGAATAGCGACTTCACCATTATTAACAAAGGCTCTACGGCAACCACAGGGAACCAGCTGGACTGGATTGTCACAAATAGCCATAAAGTAACCATGCTTGGAACTTATCCATGCATCTGGTCGGACCATTTTAAAAATGAAATCTCACTACTACTGAACTTTAAAAAGGAAAAAGGAAAAACCAGCTAATGTACCGAAATCAGTCCTTGGCAGGAATCTGAAAAAAATCACGAGCATTATGCTTTCAGAGGAAATGCAGAAAACCATGGCCACCACCAATAATGAAGACCCTAGCGAACATATAATATCATCATACAATCAAGGCATGATAAAACTGTTAGATCTCCATGCCCCCCTAAAAGAAAAGAAAGTCAGACCAAATCCCAATCACCAAAAATGGTTCACTGCTGAAGCAATTGAGCTAAAAAAAGACAAAAGGAACCTTTAGAGGAAATGGCTAAAATAACCCACTGAAATAAACAAAACAAATTGGAAGATTGCAGACCACATATAGAAATCTAAACTCATAGATTTGAAGAAAAACTACTATAATGACATCATTAGCACTGCAGCCAACTCCATCGGAAAGCTTTTCCAGATCCTCAAAACCATAGACAAACCCACAACACTTACTCCACCCTTCCAACCCACTGAAACAGATTGCGAGAAAGTCCAAATTGCATTCTAAAATAAAATTTCCAAAGCTAGAGAAACCATCATTAACTGCCTGACCACAAACACCTCAGTTAAAACCCACTTCACAGAAAATAAAAACAAGATAGAAACCTCAAAATTCCAATTCAGACCCATCACACTCGATGTAATGAAGAAAACACTCACCACCATGAGGTGTACCTTCTGCTCGGAAAATGTTTTACCACCTAAACTCATTCTAGAAAACCCTGACATCTTTGCCCCTTTATTCACAAGAATGGTAAGCGCTTCTTTTAGGGACCAAACTGTACCCAACATTATCAAAACGGTCACGGTCACTACTCTACCAAAAAAACCTGACCTCAACCAACAGGACCCGGCCAATCTCAGACCCATTACTAACTGCAATTTTCTGCTGAAAATTCTGGATAAAATAGCCACAGAACAACTTCAAAGCTATGTAGATGAAAACAACTTATTGCATCCACAGCAGTCCGGATTTAGATCCAGCCACAGTACCGAGTCTGCGCTGTTAGACCTCCAGACAGAAATGCTGTCTATTTTGGACAAAGGCAAATCAGGCCTGCTAATATTATTGGACCTCTCGGCGCCATTTGATTTGCTTGATCATGCAAAACTCAGAGAGGCCCTTGAATACTCAGGCAACTGCTCACCAGGAGCAATTGAATGGATAGCCTCATTCTTGCAAAACAGGCAATCCAGGATTGTCTGGGGAGACAAAACATCTAACACCAAACCGGTCGATTGTGGTATCCCCCAAGGGGCCAGTTTTTCTCCTTTGCTATTCAATCTCTACATGCGCTGCCTGTGCACCATGCTAACCCAGATGGGTATATTTTTCACCAATTTTGCCGACGATACCCAACTAGTGTTTGAACTCAGTGGGGATTACAAAATGGATAGTGACAAACTCTCATCCCTATACAACACCATAGAATGTTGGATGAAAGAAAACTGGATGTGCTTGAACGGCTCCAAGACCGAGCTTATGATATTCGGCTCCACACAGGCCAGAAAGAATTTGAGCCCATCCTACTCATCATTCCTCATCAAAAATACCCAAATTCCAACATCAGAAAAAGTGAAGACCTTAGGAGTGTATCTTCAAGCATCATTAGGCGCTGAAGCACACACAGCCTACCTAAAGAAAAACTGTCAGTACCACCAAATACTTTTGAGAAACATCAGACCATTGCTAGATCAACAAAACAGCACGATCATCGCTAGAGCCACTATACTGTCCAGATTGGATTATGGAAATTCCCTACTATTAGGAGCTAACAGCAAATGTGTGCAAAGATGCCAAGTAATCCAAAATAATGCCATCAGAACGATCACAGGAAAAACTCGGAGAGAACATATCACCAGAGAAAGGAAGGCTCTCCATTGGTTGGCTATGAAGGAGAGAATTTCCTTCAAGTCTCTCACCATGGTTCATCGCTGCCTATATGGCAAAGCCCCGGTCTAGCTCAAGAAACAATTCAAGTGGTACGAGCCACCTAGGCGACTTAGATCCGCCAACACGGGTAAATTGCAAATCACTAAAACGAAAAAGCAGCACGGCCTTGGCAAGGCATTCCCGACCTTAAGCATTCAAAAATGGAACGAACTTCCCACCTCATTGAAGCTTGAACCCAATTACATTCTCTTCAGGAAAAAATTGAAAACATTACTCTTCAATTGAATCCTGGATGTAGCTCTTACTAAGTATGAAGCAACACTGGTCACTCCACACCTTGTCCCGTCTTAACCTGCTGTTGTCCTGTCTCTTCGTAAGCGTTCTGATGCCCACGGGCTTTAGCGCTATACAAATAAATAAATAAAAAATAAAATAAATAGTACTGCAATGCTACTTTTGAGTAGCAAAATAGTTAGAATTCACCAACAGGTATCAAACTGTTTCAAAAAATACCCTTCAAAACTATAAAACTGTCAACAGTTAGAATACGCCAACTGGTATATAACTGCATCCATAGTACTGCAATGCTACTTTGAACTGCAAAATAGTTCAAATATGCCAACAGGTATCTAACTGATTCAAAAATACCCTGAAAAACTATGAAACCATCAACAGTTACAATACACCAACTGGTATCTAACTGCATCTATAATACTGCAATGCTACTTTTCAATAGCAAAATAGTTAGAATACGTCAAACAAGTATCTAACTGCTTTAAAAAATACTCTTCATAACTACAAAACTATGAACAGTTAGGATACATCATCTGGTATCTAAGTACTTCAATAATATCCTTCCTTACACTTCATTGCAAATACACCATTACGATTCTTCCTACTGCAACACTGCTTGTCACAACAAATATACTTATTGCTGCACTTTAAACTTCCCCTTAGGTACTGCACACTTCAAACACACATACTGTGAAAGCTAAAGCCACATACATGTAGTAGTTTTTAAAAAAAATCCAGTATGGATTTATTTTCCCAATGACACAATGATTATGCAAACAAACAGGAACTGTGCAGAACACACAGTCATGCTGTTTCAAACATAGTTATTGAAATCTACAAGTTATGAGGGTCTAAAAAGTACATGAATATGTGACATTGTATGCAATGAGACATTGTACACTATCCTGCCTAACATATTATGCTGTGTTTTTTTTCACAGAGAAAGAAGCAAATATGTCTCCTTCATTACCATGTACCCCCATTGGTACAGCAATCATAAATACTATTTTCACTTCAATTGTATAATGTCACCATGTTCGAAATACTGTATACTGCCCGTACACTATCTGTAATTACTATACACATATTATTATAATGGTTGTATCCAGTGGCCAGATTCAATTTCTGTGCACAGATTATTATAATAGTTGTGGCTAGTGGCCAGACGGTCATGCACCCAAGAATCTAGCCTCTGGCCACAACCACCACAGCATAATACGGCTATGCACCCAAGAATCTGGCCACTGGCCACAACCACCACACCACAACTCGCCCTGAACCTCCCAATTAAAATGATATCTGCAGACAGCGAAATGGACTGCGCACCCTATTTTTCACCTATGAAAATATCCCCATATCATCTAGATTCCACTCCCCTACCCTGAGCAAGCCCTCTTTGAGTCACAAAATAACCCCAAATGTGTGTCTCAAGCTGTCCGCCCAAGCCCTCTTTCAGTCACCCGATAATCCAAGCTGTCCATCCAACCCCTCTTTCAGTCACCAAATAACCCTAAATGTGTGTCTCAAAATGTCCGGCCAAGACTCTGTCTGTGGACTACAGTGGTGTCCGTGGACTACCGCGCCACTCGTACGCTCTTCTTCCACATAGACAAAGAGCCCCATATCACCTTTATTCCACTCCCTGCCCTTCTTTCCAACACCAAATGACCCAAAATGTGTTTTCCAGAATGCTTCCCCACTGATCAGCCGGCGGTCAGTTGCGGCTGTCCGCGGATCCAACATGGCAGGCGTTTCATAACCTCATGCTTTTCACCATCCAATCAGCAGGTGTGTTTGATGTCCGCGGACCTCACGTCGACCCCTGGGCCAATTGGAGGCCCCTCCGAGGACCGAACAGGGAAGTGGGTCCACGGACCGAACCCAGATATCACTAATTTCTTTTTACCTACTTTTGGCCTGTTTTAAAAAACATATACTGAACGGATTTACACCGAATTTACAAAGGCACACTTTCGGGACCAAGCTGCCGCCCCTGCCGCAAATTTGGGGGAAATCCATCCAGCGGTTTGGGCTGTAGACATGAGCAAACATTCTTTTCATTGCGTCTATGGAAAAAACTGAAATGTTGGCACCCTGCTATAACTTTGCCCCCCCTTGACAAAACCTCACCGAACTTCTCAGAATCAATCTGATGGGGCCAAATACTTTTTTGCAAGTTTGGTAAGGATTTGTCTGGGGGGGGGCAAAGTTATAAGCCACCCAAAAAGTGCTCTTCCTATGGGTTGAGCAACTTAACCATAACTACAGGGCCGCTACTGCAGGCCCTGTTATATATATATACATATGTTCAGTGAAAAAACTTTGTTAAAGGGACGTTATGGTTACAAGTAAAACCGGAAAACCCCTGAAATTCGCCAGTTATGGTCAGCTAAGCAACCATAACTCGCGCCACCACCATGCACTGCTAAGACTAATACCCATGATATCAAAGATGACATCACAAATGCCATTCATGACATCACTGATGACATCACATGTGCATTTAGTTTTTATGCAGAGCCTATACAAGGGATTGTCATTATAATGTTGCAGAGAAATGGCAAAAAATAATTTTGACCTATCCTTTGCCCTGCACTGTCTCATTTGCATGCCCCTCAGCTTCATAATCCCTACACGTAATACATGCTGTCTGCAGACAACCGCGGTGTCCGTGGACAAATCGTTAAATAGTGTGCCCCACTTCCCCTTTGAGGTTGGCTCTGAAAAGAGCCTTTTTTTGTTTTTTTGGAAAGTGCTTATAAAAAAACAGCTTTCATTTTTTTTTCCACTTATTTCTTCACATTATCCTCTGTAAAGCACTCCTTATATTTTTAAATAACATAGCATTTCCCAATATAGATAAACAAATTCCATCTGCTTTAAAATAGTCACCATTAACAACATCAATATTGTCGTTCTTACAAGACAACATTCCAGTTCTCAACAAGAAACCAGACATCCCTCTGTTCACCAAACACCTTCCACCATTTTGCTGGGGACAGAAAACATTAGAATTGTCCGATAGCACCCTAGGCAATATTTCCGAAAAAATCACCTTCCCATTTGGAACAACCTCCATCACTACCTGAACTAAGTTTTCAAGAGTACTCAACAAACTAGGAGCACTGATGTATCCCAAATGGACACCACCCCAATGCAGTACCACTACATTTGGTCACTTCCACATACAGAAAGTTTTACAAGCCCCAACCACTGCCTGCATATTGGAACCAGGCACAGTGGACCAGAAAACCTGCACTCCATCAAAACCAAAACTGGCAGCCTTATGTTTAAACATAGCATACCTCTCCAAACCATCTACAAATAAATCTCCAACAACCAACACCCTCACTTTCTTCACCTCTGCCATCTTCACTACACACACACACACCCTCTCTTCCTGCAAAGAACAACTTCAACACCTAATTGGCTAATCCCAACAGTCCCCTTTCCATGCTGGATTTGCTGAAAAACCCCGGATGTGGCACGCCCTGTCCGCGAATAGCCGCGGTGACCGCGGAATGCGTAACACTGGGGCAGTCCTTATACCCTTTCCACATCATTCTCTGCACCATTCCCTCATTGGTTACTGTTAAGCAGTCACACAACCATCCACCAATCACATCCAATAACTCTACATCTAACTCCATCATCACAGTTCAGCACTTTAGCTGTACTGTTAATCACCCTGAGTACAATTCCACTGTGATTGCAAAGCACCTACAGCAATAACTACTGGAAAACTCTCCAACATTTCTGCTTGCAGATTCATGCACATCCACATGCATGAACACAAACTACATGTATGAATATGTTGTGCCCAGTACATGTACAGCTCTTGTTTAAATGCATCTGAACAGGGTAACTGCCAATTACCCTGTATAAACTGCAAAAAAACTTACTGCAATCTATTATGATCAAGTTTCACTTGCAAAGCTGTGTGCTTTCCAAATGTTCATTTACCCATATTACTAATTGTTATGTTCAAACTGTTATTCTCTTCATTTATTCTGTCATTTCTGTTACCACTGCCACCTATTTATCGACATTTCAATCATAGTAGCATTTCATGCATTATAGTGCATAGGAGGTACTTACAATTTCCTTTGTGTACATTCTGGGCATTTTACATATAATCTATCATTTGAAGTGTACAAAATAAGCATCAACCTCTGGCAGAATTTATACAAAAAGTTCAAACAAAACAGCTAATACAGTCACTAAGCGAAACAAAAGCAGCTTCCAGTAAAGAAATTTTGCCTCCTCTTTCAAAATGTAAAACTAAACACAAAGTGATTAGAAAAACTACAGCTACTACCAGTGCAAACACTCCACCTATAAATCTCGATGTAGCCACAAGTAAGCACACCAAAAAAATTATTTTACTAAAAATGTTCCACCACAGAGTCCTTCAGAACCTTATAAAAACAAGAGAGAAATCATGCACAACCCTTAAAACCTACCATAGAAAATTAATCCTGGAAGCTCTCATAGACAGTGCAATCCTTCTCAAAAGGAAATTATTTATTTTAGTTTTAAACAGAATGATACCACTAACAAAACTAACTACGAAACTACAAAAAAGACTTCTCAATAAACGGAATATCAACAAAGATAGCTTTGCAAACATCTGTGGAGGTGAGTGGAGTCACACCACCAGCACAGAGCCATATTTCCATGAAGAAGCATACAAACAAAAGCAAAGAATCCCAATTGCCATACATAGCAGTGGACAAGGGTATGAAACACTTAATTATACTATTATGGAACAAGAAACGCTGCTCTCAAAAATATCCCCAGGAAACTTAGTATCAACTCTCCATTCCACTGAACCAATACGTGTAGTCTACAAATGGCCGTGCACATCAAGCCGGACAAGTGGCACAGCGAGTAGAGTGCTTGCTTTGACATCCGTGCAGAGCTTGCTAACGCAGGTTCAAATCCCGGCAGGGCCAAACTTAGCCTTTCATCCGTCCGAGGTCGATAAATGAGCACCACACACCGTGGGTAATAATAAGCAGCGCTCAGATACTTGAGGGTTCGTAGCGCTATATAAATGTAAAATTATTATTATCAATGTGTAACACAAGCAAAAAATCTTTCACATCTTTATGCCACTTCCTCAATCAGTACGTGAAAGGCAAAGACAAAATGAAAATAAAACTGTTACAAACTATGGACTCCTGTCCATTGCGAAAATACTCAGGACTAGAAGGACATTCATTAGCCTGCATTTCTGGACCTATTTGCAAAAACACCTTCCACAAAATCAAAATGATAGGAACACACCATTCAACTGTACGAAATCTTCTTCATGAACTCTACTATGCCAACAGTCCTGCTTTAGCACTGTCCAATTTAAATAACATTCTTCTACATGGTACAGCCAAAGAACTACTCGAAGAAATAGACCACATCCAGAAAAAATATTTCGAAATTGAAAGCCACTTACAAAATTCAATATCTCTAGAACAAAATAGCAACAACTTTACAGATTACAACCTTCTACTGCACACATACAAAAAAGAAATACTGAGGTTTAAAAGCACATCTGCTGAAGTACCAAACCATGTGTGTGTGCGTTGCCGCAGGACTTTTTATAAGAATAGCACAAAAACTGTAGACATAATGTACAAAATAGAAGACAATGAAGATTCCAAATGGTTCCAATTAGCTATCTATATTATAGCAGAAAACAAATAAAAAATACTAACCGCTGAATACTTTGTAGTTACTGCAATGCAAAACTTGACAACAACCAAATACCTTCACGTGCTATCACTAGTAACTTGGAATTATTCCCACTACCAAAACCACTGCAACAACTTAACTTGTATGAGAGCATCATAATTCAAAGAGTACACCCATTTCAAGTAATAATACGCCTTGAACCAAAAACAGCAAAACTTCCTCCCTCTGAATTACTGAAAGGCATTCATGGCAAAGTAGTTTATTTGCCATTAGATATCAAAGAAAATGTACACACTCTAGGAGTGCAACATCCAATAGAGCAATCTTTGAGTATCCTAGTAAATGGCGTACCTACAAAAGACAAAACAAATTGGTTCCATATGATAATATCGCTGCAAAAATATCACCATACAAAAATGTTGCCATATTTTTGCGGTGATATTACCCCATGGAACCTGCGGGGGACACCCCTGCAAACCCCCATATATTTTAAAAGGGAGTGGGGGACACCCCCACAACCCCCCCATCCATTTACCCCATAAATTATCCCCACCAAAAATATCGCCTATGGCTGTTCTCGACGACCATATTTACGGCGATATTTTTGGTGGTGATATTACCTGATACCAACAAATTGGCAGCAAGTAGTTGATTTACATGAAGTTAGAGAAGCCCTGCAATATCTAAAAGACAACAATGAATACTACAAAGAAATAAACATCGAAGAAAACCTGAGGGAAACAACCAAAATAATTAAAGACTCATCAGGAACTTGCCAATTTCAACTTCTAGATCCTACTACAGAATCCAATATTTTAGACCGTTATAAAATTCACCCATTGCACTGTAAAGATACCATAGATGATGCACTGGAAACCTACCAAATGCGACAAGCCAAAGGATCTCCAATCAGCATATGGGAACAAAGTGTAGAAGCACAAGCCTTTCCTCTTCTCTTTCCAACTGGAAAAGGAGGAAAGTACGATGAAAGACCTACACAAATAACAGCATCAGAATACCGCTCTTTACGGATGTATTGTGAAGACCCCAGATTCAGATAAAATGTGGAATACATATTCCACCTTCTCTTTGAAAGTGAACTAGCAACTCTATGCTATGGAGTTGCACACACATTGAAATCAGGTACCAATTTTCAAAATATCTCAGCTAAGCAATTACTACAAAAAGTGCAAGAAAAAGACTACGTTTTACAATCAAACATCACAAATCTTTTAGCAAACATGTGTGGTACAAAAGAATACTGGTTCCAACGTCATGCAGATGTATGCTGTGTGATAAGAAACCTTGGCCCACCCACTTGGTTTGTGACATTAAGTTGTGCAGAATATGCATGGGAAGATTTGCACGATTTCCTATGCATAGCAAACAAAAATAAAACATATATAGATATGAAAACACCAGGAGACCTCTGCTCTCTAGATCCTGTAAATGTATCAAGATATTTCCATCATCTCTTCATTGCTATGCTACACTTCATTTGTAATAAAACAGTGCATCCCCTCGGAGAAGTGCAACACTTCTTTTGGAGAAAAGAATACCAAGCTGGAGGAGTACCACACATCCATATGCTTTTGTGGATTAAAGATGCTCCTAAATTTGGTCAGGATAGTGATGCCACTGTTTTACAGTTCATTCAGAAATATGTCACTTGGGAAATCCGTTCACAAATTACACATAGTCACCTGCATGCACAAATTTTACAATTTCAAAGACACACATGTGGAAAGTATTGACGTCGCAAATATAAAAACAAAGGGAAATACTACACCAAGTGCCGCTTCGGCGTCCCTAGACCAGTTTCAACAAAAAGTCAAGTGATCAACTTCATGCCTTCAGTTAGACATAGTGTCGAACGTAAATCACCTAAGAACACATATTGCATTAAAAGAACAGAAGGCTCAAAATACATCAATGATTACAATGCAATCATTGCCCTCCTATGGAATGCAAATATAGATGTGCAATACATTGCAGACAATTCCACTGCAGTTGCATGATATGTTACAGCCTCCTTAACCAAATCAGAAAAAACAGAGCTCAAAGACCTCTGGGATGATATAACATCTGATAAAACACTGTCACAAAAATTGTACAGTTTAGGCATAAAAATGCTCTCCCATAGAGAATGTGGCAGCTACGAAGCCACAGACCGTTTAACCGGTACTGCTTGTATGGGAAATCTGAAAACATAGTATGGCGAAGCCTTGGTCCTGCTAAATCCAGAAAAAGAGTTCTCAAATCATATGAAGAGATATAAACAATAGCCAAAAATGATCCCAACAGCCAGGACATTTTGAAAAACAACTTACTAGATACATACTACCCAAATAGCAGTACCACTTTGGAAACCATGTGTCTATTTCACGTAGCTCAAAACTTCACATACAAAAATAATATTAAACCAGATGAGAAGAAAGGTAGATACAGAGTCAAAAATTGCAAAGGCAGCCTGGTGAATCTTACCAAACAAAGCTTAATTAATCATATTAATTTTTCATTAAAAACTCCTCAACATAAAGAACTGTATTACATGTCCCTACTACAACCTTTTAAACCATGGAGAAAAGAAGAAGATTTACTAGATACTCATGACTGCTATGAAGATGCTTTCAAAGCAAATTAAAGCATTATGACAGACGTAAACTTTACTCTATACAAAACAATGTTACAAAATGAACAGCAACAAGAAGAAGAACTCCAGGCGCAACTAAATGTGATACTCCTGACAGCAGTCAACCTTCTGTAACAGGAAGCCAAGAACCACTTTGACAGCCACTAATAGCAAATGAGGCAGAATTAGCCAAGACTGAAGTAGAAAACACCATGTGTCAGTATGAACAATTGCGGAAGACTTTGCTCTACTGAAATCACAACTAAACAATGAACAGCATAGCATTTTCCTAGAAATAACAAAACAAAATGAACATGGTATGTAGAATGAAACTAAAAATTGCACCTGTCAAGACTACAAGCCTATACTGCTATATGTGAGTGGTCAAGCTGGTTCAGGCAAAACATTCTTAATCAAAATCATCAGCAAGTTCCTCCAACACTTGACAAACAACAAACTGTCAGCTGTTGTAACTGACCCCCCAAGTTTAGCTGCCTACAACAAAGGCGGAGTCACTTTACACCAATTACTGCTCCTTCCAGTAGAACACCAAAACAAATTAGACTACTTCTCCAGAAGCTGCAATGGAACTACGCAGAGTTTTGAAACAAATTAAAATTCTGCTAATCGATGAGGTGAGCATGGTTTCCAACCTAATGTTAGCCTTCATTCACCTCAGATTACAAGAGTTCCTGAAAACAGATGACGACAATCTCTTTGGAGGAAAACACATTATTGTTTTTGGAGATCTTCTTCAATTATCACCAGTTAATGGTGAACCTATTTTTAAAACCTTAGGGCACAAACTATGCCGTAAAACTCTTGGCAGCATAGGAAATGTCAACCTTTGTCAACATTTCCAATACAAAGAATTAACTGAAAACATGCGTCAATCAGTAGACCTCACGTACGCCAACATTTTAAAAAGTATTAGAGTTGGTGTACTATCTCAAGAAGCACAATCTATATTAAATACCAGGCACATCCATGCACTCTATGACTATAACTCATGTGCTACTGATGTCATGGAACAATTAGCACACAAAAATGTAAACTGTATGTCCTTGAAGCCAACTCTTGCAAGCTGTGCTCAATTCAAAGAAACAATGTTGAAAAAAAGAAATGCAACCAATAGTTGAAATTTGCTCCACAGACAAACTGGACGTGCACGGTATGACACTACCCATGTGTGAACAAGCCACAGCATGACTAAATACCTTAGAAAACTAACCCAGCTGGTTTGGAGAAAATATTAAAATTATTTTCAAACTGTAGAGTAATGCTTAAACGTAACCTTGACATGGAGCAAGGACTAGTTAATGGAGCACTTGGTACAGATGTTGGCTTTCAAACATACCCACATGACAACAACATTCAGTTTGTCAATATTCACTTTGACAAACTATCAGAACTTAAAAGGATAGGACACTCAACAGCCCGATTCCTTCTTTTCAAAGACATGTATGTATGCAGAGAACAATGTTCTTTATCTCTAGCATACACTGTCACGTTCATAAATCACAAGGTCTTACCCTAGATAAAGCATTGATAGATATTGGTAGCACAGTGTTTAAATAGGGCATGAGCTGTGTAGCACTATCACACTTATGTACACTTGATGGACTATTTCAAGTCAACTTTGATGCAAGTAAAGTAAACGCTGATATTCCTTGCATTCTAGAATACAATAGACTGCATGCACTATACAACCCCATCTCAAAACCTATCCTGTTCCTCAAAAAGCAAAAGTTTGTAAAAGAAAACTACTTCAGACTCAAATTATGCAGGATCTCACAGCAATACCTCCAAAGAAATTAAAATAAGCTAATACTTCATCAGTGATCACAACCAAACAAGGACCTATTGCACAAACAAAACTAACTACCTCTTCAAAGAAAGAACGTGCACTCCGAACAAATAACTTGGACACAGAACTGTCCATTCAAGTTTTGAAATACAACTGGTGTATATTGCTATGCAAATGTAGCAATCAATATTCTATTCCAATTGCCACCAATTGTTGAAAACATTTACTTAAACGAGACAGACCAATTGTGTTTGAAAATGTTAGTCCTTCACAGAAATGCAACCAACAATCCTGACAACACTTACAGTGTTTCTGGAATAAGGCAGGAATTGGACTACTGTGCTGGAAAGTTCAAATTCACTATAAAAACACAAGAAAATCCACAAGAATGTCTAATGTACTTACTACAAGTACTGGAAAAAAAAACATACCTAAAAATGAAATCTTCCAAATTTCATACATGTGGAAACATACATGCACTCTCTGCAGCCATGTGGCACAGGAACAAGTCCCTAATGAACGCTTTGTGTATGTATCCATACCTAACTGTGAATCCATTCCATTTCAACAAATTGTACAAAATGCAAACCATGACAGATTATGTACTACCTGCATTTCCGATAATCGCTCCACCTTACAAATAGAGTCACATGGTGAATACGTAATAGTAATGCTTTTACCTTAAAATGCAGATGGTACCAAAAAGAACTGCAAGCTGATTGGATTCACACATGGACAAGTTTCACTTGGTAAGAAAACCTTCACAACAGTAGGTATAATCTACCACACAGGAACCACAACCAATGCAGGTCACTACACTGAATACATAAAAAAGAATTGTGGATGGTTTGAATGTAATGATACTACCATTACTCTAAAGCAGAGATTACCACCAAATCTTGTAAACGCTTACTTAATATTCTTAAAACCAAAATTTAATCACTAATCTGAGTATGAACATCAACACAATTTCCTCAATAACCTTTAAATCCATAAATTACAACCAGAAAACATCAACATGAATTTTTCTAAGGAAACCCTGCAACACTTATTACGTATATAAAAATACCCTCACCAACCCCAAGACTATCAACAGTTAGAATACGCCAACAGGTACCTAACTGCCCCAAGATTCTGCAACAACCAAACAGATAAATGAATACTTCTAAAATTCAACAAGAAATAAACAATTAGAATATGCCAACTGGTTTCTAATTGCAACAATACTACCACCACTTCCAAACCAAAAACCATACACCTATTCAATTCCTCCTATTGAAATCAACCACAGAAAGATTTTGTACCATAACGTAGAAAGGTTTTTTTTAATCCGGCATGGATTTGTTTTTTCCACAGACCCAATGATTTCATGAACAAACACAGGAACTGAGCAAATTGTACAGTACACTGCTTTGAACCATAGTACTTGTAAAGTACTAACGTTGAGGGTCGGAAAAGTACAGAAATGTATACTATGCAATGCAATAACTCATTACAAACTACCTACACTAACATGTGTTCTTTTCTTTTATCATAGAGATTGAAGAAACAATGTCTGCTCCAACTACCCCTGCCATGAAAAAAGTACATACAACCGCAACAAATCAAACAGTAAGTATATAATGATTGGACTCACAAACACCGCAGCATAACACACCCATTCAAGCAAACACCTGACCATAGACCGCAATTCAAAATGTTTCCTTGCATGGGTATTTTATGCTGCAGTGATTGGAGCCAAACCTTACAGTCTTGACTGCACGACCTGGCCAAAACCCTACATACAACCGCAACAAATCAAACAGTAAGTATATAATGATTGGACTCACAAACACTGCAGCATAACACACCCATTCAAGCAAACTCCTGACCATAGACCGCAATTCAAAATGTTTCCTTGCATGGGTATTTTATGCTGCAGTGATTGGAGCCAAACCTTACAGTCTTGACTGCATGACCTGGCCAAAACCCTACATGCAGCCTCAAAAAAGCAAACAGTAAGTATATAATGATTGGACTCACAAACACTGCAACAGAACACACCCATGCAAACGAACACTTGACCAAATAAATACAACCCAAAATGCCTAGAGTCTTGAGTACCAACATTCTGAACACAATCCAACAAACCAACTAACACACATCATGTCACTATCCCAGAAACACTACTGCCAATCAGTACACAAACTTTTGAAAACATATCCCCTAATCAGCCTACATACCACAGTCAACGTGTTTGATTGCATGGGTGTATTATGCTGCAGTGGTTGTGGCCAGAGCCTAGAGTCCTGGGTGCATGGCCGAAGGAACTCAGAACTCTGTGAGAGTTCTGAGAGTCAATTTATTTGCCTTTTGCTGAATTGCATTCTGGTATTTGAAGTCCCCTAGTCAAGATGTGGGGAATGGTGCCAGAATTGTACACTTTTTTTTTAAACATAGTTCTGTAAGTATTTATATATTTTAGTGACACTATGGTATGTGTACTTTTCAAGTTATCTTTATAAAGCAGAGTATTGTTGAAAACCAGACATGGGGGTGAGGAGGGGACATGATGAGAAGGCAAGTAAGTCATGAGTTTTTGCCCAGGATCTGGCAAGAGAGGTTGTAATCCTGACACTGGTGCAGTTATTTTCCTTTGATTGTGGCTGCTTTTCAGGACACAAGTAAAGGACACATGAGGGTGGACAGCGTAATGTTTTTTCAGAGGGCGGACGCAACACCTTATATTATTTTAGGTTTACAAGCTTGCTCAAGTATTTAGCCACCAGGATTTTACTCAGTTTTTCATGTTCCCAGTGCATGCGCTTACCCACAAAACCACAAGTCCCGTACTGGGATTTTGTTTTCCAGGGAACATTTCACTACAGATTGCTGGGTTTAAAAGGTGAGCATATTTTATACTTTGCCAACATATTTATTAGAACATTTCCTCTCTCGGGTTATTTTTCTGGTGTTCGTTACTTTTTTGAATGTCCGTTGCCATTTTGTCTTGAGCACTTTCTTGGAAGGGGAAGGTCAATTGAACTACATTTGTATATTTCACTTTAAGATATTGTTCACCTGCTGTGGGTATATTCATGGATGCCAGCTTTTGATTTGTGCTATGGGTCAAGAGTGCCTGTCCACAGAGCATATGAGTTTTACAGTAAATACATTACACAATTAACATCTCCTAAAAAACTCACATTAAAGGCAAGTCTCAGCTGACTTTAATGTGAGTTTTATGTCAATGGATTAAATGAATATTGAGTGTATGAATTGATTTTGATGGCAGTTTTAAGATGATGGGATAATGTACACTTTTCATACAAACTGTACACAGATTGGGCACCTGCAGCCTTACAACACACACTCTAATGACACACAACCCTATAACATATGCACCTACCACACATGTACCTACTACACATAACATGTGAGCATACGGCACAGGCTCTCACCTATACTTAGGGGACATGCACGTATGACACATTCTCTGATGAGAAATGCTCCTATGACATATGCTTCTATCACATACACTCTTATGAGACATACTGTAATGACACGCGTTCCTATGACACGTGCTCCTAAGACATGTGCTCCTTCATCACACGCTGCTATAACAAGTGCTCCTACACCACACACTCCTATGATATATGTTCCCATAGCAAGCACAACTACTACATATGCGCCTACTACACATAATATGTGGATGTAAAACAAGTGCTTTCACATGCACATAGGACACATGCTCCTATGTCACATGCTCCTATGTCACATGCTCATACAACACATGATCTTATGACACACATTCCTACCACACACACTCTCATGACACACTCCTAAAACACATGCTCCTATGACACGTGATACTATATGTGCTCCTCCACCACACACTCCTACACTACACACTCCACCAGCACACACTCCTAGAACACAAACTCCAACAATACATGCTCCTACAACACATGCTGCTACAACACGCATGACACAAAATCTTACCACACACAGTTTTACAACACAGAAACTTACAAAACATGCAGTTACGAATCATATACTTACATCATATGCCGTCATGCAACATGCTCTTGTGCCACACACACACTTATACTACATTTATTTTATTTATTGTTTCTTTGTAATGCACCTATACACGAGTGTTCTGAGGTGCAGCAAGGCGGGGGGGAAGGGCAAATGGGAAGGAGGAAAGTAGGGATATTAATAGACCAGGTGATATTCAGCTTGTGCAAGTGCGGTAGCGAGAGGTGCAAGGGAGGGAGGTGGGGAACTGCAGGAACTGAGTGGAAGGGACCATGAGAATGAGAATACCAGGCAGGCCATGTGGACAGGGCCACGGGGAAGAAGAGAATGAAAAGGGGTCTACAAATTAAGTGCAAGTAAGGGAGATGAAAGGCTGCAAGGGACATACGCCAACAAGCCTAGTGTAGGCAGGGGGGGGCCTGTGAGGGCAAGTGCAGGATGAGGGTTGGGTGGGGCGAGGATGGGAGAATAAATGCAGAGGTAGAGTGTGCAGGGGAGGGCCTGGTACCATGGAAGACTCTGAAGGAACCAGGCCATCAGTCTCAGGCAAAGGAGGAATTAGCAGGGGAGCAAGAGGGGGAAGGAAGAAGAGAAAAGGAAGGTCTTGAGGAGCTTCCAGAACTTAAGAGATCAGGCTCCAGGCTGAGAGGGGCAGGGAGGCCATTCCAGAGGGAGGCACCTGAGGAAGATAGAGACATACCACCACTCTCTGCTTAGAAAACACATCTGATTAGCAGAGAGTTTGAGCTAGATGAGTGAAGGGCTGTAATGAGGAGGTATTTAGGGAGAGAATGCTGGATATAGCGAGGTCCCAGGCTCCAGAAAGCCTTGTGGATGATGCAGAGGGTCTTCAGTTTGATCCTCGCAGCAACCAGGAGCCAGTGGAGAGATTTCAGGGCTGGAGAGATGCAGTGCCTGGGCTTAAGGCCAAGGATAAGTCTCACAGTCCTATTCTGGATTAGATGATGGGGAGAAGGGAAAAGTTAGGCAGATTGAGGAAGAGGCTTTTGCAGTAGTCCAGCCTGGAGAGAACCAGAACTCTGGAGACATTGAGTTTCTAGGGGAAGGTGAGGAAGAGGAGGATGCCTCTGAGGATGTGTAGCTGAAAGTGGGCCTTCTTGGCCAGGTCTATGATGTGAGGGGTCGAAGGAGAGGGAAGAGTCAAAGATGACACTAACGTGTTTTACTTCACATGCAGATGAAGGGAGGGGGCCCAATGAGGGTGGCCAGAGTGTGGGGGGGAAAGAGGGAACAGGGGTCCCAATGAGAAGGATCTCTGCCTTACAGACTTTAAGGCAGAGATCGCTAGTAGTGCACCATGCATGAATAGCAGGCAGCTAGTCAGGAATGAGAGAGGAAGAAAAGGAGGTAGAAGAGGGTAGTTTGGAAGAAAGCTGCGTGTCATCAGCATAACACTGTAAATTAGGAGGAAAGGTGGAGATCAGATGGGCTAGGGAGGCTAGGTAGATATTGAAGAGCCAGGGCGAGAGGGACACCACAGGTGGATAGTGAGATGGTAGAGATGAAAGGGCCCAATTGAACCTGGATAGGGTCGGTCAGAGAAGAAGGAGGTCAACCAGTCTAGAACCAGGTTTGTGATGCCAAGTGTGTCACAAAGCTGCTTAATAAGGGTTGCATGATTGACCGTATCAAAGGCAGAGGAGAGGTCAAGAAGGGTCAAAACAGATGGTGAGTTGGAATCTAGATTAGTAAGCAGGTCTTCACAGGTGTTCAGGAGACCAGTTTCCAAGACAGACTGGTGGTTGTGGAGGCAACCAACATTCGGTGTGGTGGACAAGCTCAGAGATGGCAAGCTTCTCCAAGAGTTTGCCCAAGAAGGGGATAGTGGAGATAGGGCAGTAGTTTGCTGGACAGGAAGGATCGGCATAAGCTTTTTTGAGGAGAGGATGAACCAGGGAGTGCTTGAGGGGTGAGTGGAAGGATCCAGTGGCAATGGTGTGATTGCATAAATCAGCCAAGGCTGGAGCAAGGGAGACAATGCTGTCCTTAATAGTCCTGGAGTAGCAGGGGAGCATCTGTTTATAAGAGACTTTCATAGAACGGACTTGTTTAGAAACCTCATCAGGTGTTATTGGAGAAAAAGAGGGGAATAAAAGGGGGCAAAGAGGGGGGCCAAGGGATACCTGGAGGAAGGAGAGGGAGAATGAAGTGGAGCAGGGGTGGGTGAGGAGAGGATGTCCTGGGTTTTGGAGATGAAGTGAGAGGCCCGAGAAGTGCATAGTTCCAGGGAGGGCAGAGGAGAATTGGAGACTGCAGTAGGGTTGGCGAATGTTCCTTGCAGATTTTTAAAAGTTCAGCTGTGTTGTTAGTGGCCCCAGAGATGCAGGTGTGGATATATGCCCTCTTCATAGAGTAGATGGCAAGTCTGCATTGCCTTTGGAGCAGGCGGCAGGCCAGTTTGTTAGAGTATGTGCTCAAAACAGCCACTTCTGCTCAGCAACTCTGCACTTGCTTTTCAGAGCGGCCAGATCAGAATCATACCAGGAATTGCACTTGGAAGCCAGCTTCAGGGGAATCCTCATAGCAAGGGCAAGGATATCCAGAGTGTTGGAGATGGAGGGTTGAAGGTTAGAGAGGCCTGTGTCAGAGCGAGAGTCCGTGGAGGGAGTAGGAGGTGGAGTGAAGGAGAGGTCAAAAGTGGCAGCTGACACTTGCTTCATCAGATGAAGGAAGGGGAAGGAGTCTGGCAGTGCAGGTGAGGGCTTAGCTGGGGGGCCAAGGAGACCAGGAGAGAGGAGTAGCGCAAGGGTTGGAGATGGTGAGGTATGAGGAGATTAGAGCATCCAAGGCGTGTCTGGCAGAGTGTGTTGGACCAGAGGGGAAAATGGAGAGGAAAAGAGAGTCACAGAGGTTGCAGCAAGACCCAGAGGCCGCATCATGGGAGTCGAGGTGAATATTGGGGTCTCCAAGGAAGAGAAGCTTGGAGGAGGAGGTTACCAGGGAAGAGGTGAGGCCAGCCCACTCAGAGAGGAAGTGAGAGACCTGGCCAGGGGGCCTAGAGATAAAGGCCAGAGTCAGAGAGAGGCCAGAGGAGACACCAAGCCTGCAGATAAGGGATTTGAAAGAGGAATAGGACTAAGTTGCTATGATAATAGCAGAGACCCATTCAGGGAAAATGAGAGCCACTCCATCCCTATGCTGGTTAAGCCTGGGTTTAGAGAGGATCTTGTAGCCCTCAAGTAGGAGAGTGTCAAAACTTGTGACAGAGCTATCCTTGAACTATGTCTCACTGAGAGTGAGGACATCTAGATTGAGATCCTCAAGGAGGTGGCAAATGTCAGAGGAGTGTTTGAATGCAGAGCGAGAGTTGAGGGTAGCTAAGTGGAGCAGATTGCCACTTTTGAAGGTCTTCTGAGGAGGGGTACAGGACTCAAGAGCATGGTACACCATCAGAGATGGCAGAGGAGCCAGAGGGATGACAGACAGAGGAGAGGCAAGAGAGGGGAGGAGGAAGTTGGTGAGAGATGGGAGATACCTATCTAGAGGGAGGATGTTAGCCTGAGATCCCTGGGCCATGACAGTGACCTTCTGATAGACATTAATGAGGACCCTGGAGGAGAGGAAGGATACGAAGAGTGCCTCCCAGCTAGTGCCACCATTAATGGGAGAAGAAGAGAAAGGGGAGACCATAAGGGGAACCCAAAGGCTTGGAGAGGGAATGAAAAAGAGGATATAGGTAAGGGTCTGCCTGGGAGAAGCTTTGACATTGGTGTCAGCAATAGGCAGGCCAGGGTTGAAGATCTGGAGATCCTTCTTGACCTTTTTCATTCCCGTCTTAGACAGAGGGGTAGGATAGGTGATAGAGAAGCAGTCAGAGAAAATGGGAGAGATAGAGAGCATCATAGTGGAGACTAGGGGAGAGAAAGGGGGGAGGGAGGAACTGCAGAGCACAATCCACTAGCCACAAGGCAATGCAATAAGCAGGCCAAGAGATAGAGGATGAGGCAAGAATTACAGATAAAGCATAAGTGTACGAACAATGAAGGGGCGTAAGCAGGGACAGAGAGACAAGATAGAGGGAGGGATATGGGGGATCTAATAGGCTAAAAGCAGCAGCAAATTGACAGTCACACTGAAGAAGAGAGTGCATACTTTTAAACACAACCAGCAATTAGCAGATAGGTGGATTCGACTTTCATACAGGTGAGTAAAAAGGATACTTTTTAAAAAACAACCAGCAATTAGCATATACGCGGGTTTTGACTTTCATACAAGTGAGTATAACGTGTACTTTTAAAAACACAACCTGCAATTAGCAGATAGGCGGATTCGACTTTCCTACAAGTGAGTATAAAGCATACTTTTTAAAACACAACCAGCAATTATCAGATAGGTGGATCTGTCTTTCAGACAGGTGAGTAAAAAGGGTACTTTTAAAACACAACCAGCAAATAGCACATAGGTAGATTCAACTTTTCTTGCAAGTGAGTAAAAATCATAGTATTGACTTCTAAAATAAGGTCTAGCTTTTAAGCATATCTAGTGGTATCAGAGACAAGATTAGACTTTCAAATAGAGGTAGCACAGCAGCAATTATAAAGCATAGGATTTGGATTCAATAATAGAGGTCGAAGGACTAGTATATAAACAAACCCAATAGAATCAAAACCCCTCAATTTAGTTTTTATAAAAAGCAAAAAAAAGCCTGATGATAAACAAAGCAGGCAGCCAGTACAACATAAATAGATTAATGCAGCCCTCAGTGCAAAATACAGACTGAGGTAGGCAGGAAGAGATGGGCAGCACAACAATGGAAACACTTATCCAACCGGAAAGGTAGTATTGTGTGGCGGCAATATAAAAGTTGGTTAGTGCAGGCTGATATGCGCGAGGCAGTGAGGGCATCCCCAGAAGCCTCTTAAGGTAGAGGTTGCTTGTGACGTGACTTGTAGAAAAGTTAGGAGGTTTAGGTTGTAGGCAGTTAAGAGTCAGCTAACACGGAGTTAGTGGAGCAGTGCAGGACAGATGAAGGCAGTATCCAGCATCATAATGGTCCAGGGAGTGAAGTAAGGTATAGGCTGCAGACAAGTGGAGGAAGTCAATCCTGCAGAGATGGGACTTGGGGCAGAGAAGACATGAAACTGCGGCTGCTGTGAATGAGGGAGAACCAGGCTCGGTCACTGGCAATGTCAGGTATTCAGAACCGGGACAGAGGGCAAAGAGGCCACCTCTGGGCGTAGGGTGGAGTGGGGTGCCTTACCGGAGAACCCAGCCAGGATGGGAGTTCTAAATAAAACCACTCCCACTCCACGGGAGAGAGAGGAATAGTAAGGGGTGGGGTGCTTACCCAAATTCATGAAGTGCAGGGCCAATGGTAGGCGAATGGCAACTCTGTGGGCGGCGAGCCCTACCATGCCCGGACAGGCCCAGACAGTGTCTTCATATCTCCTTAGAGCTTGCTCTTTGAGGGGACTGGTGTCGCCTGCCAGCTCCCGGGTCAGGTGCAATTTGTTAGAACAAAGACCCAATGAGGTGGCTGCGGGTGCAGGAAAGGAGTCACTGTGGATGCGGGCCGAGCTCGGCGGTCATGTTAAAGGGGCCACGCCGAGCAGATGGTGAATGAGGGTCCAGTCAATAAGGGCTCGATGTTGTCATCCCAGATGAATAAAGTTTAATGAGGCCAGACAGGGTCTTCATATGCCCTTAGAGGTGGCCCTTTGAGGGGTCCAGTGTCGCCTACCGGCTCCCGGATTGGGCTGCAATTTATTAGAACAAAGGCCAAATCAGGTGGCTTGGATGCAGGAAGGGAATCACTGCAGATGCAGATGAGCTCTGTGGCCATGTTGAAGGGGCCGCACCGAGTGGTTGGCGAATGAGGCTCCATGTAGTCCAGCGGATAAGGGCTCGATGTAGTCAGTGCAGATGAATAACGTTGACAACACAGGCTATTATTACAACAAACACTAAGCATCAATAATCATGCTACCATAAAAAAGTTGAATTTATATGAAAAAATCATTTTCTTTTACAAAAGGGTTAAGGTTAAGCCAACTAAAATGTAATGTCTACAAACATCAGAAATAATAAAATTAAAGTAGTAACATGATTAGCTTTATTAATGAATAAAAAATATATTTAAATCAAATATCGTGGTAACCTAAACTCACCCACACACTTAAAAGCATACATTATTACCATAACAGTTGAACTACTTCACACATAAAAACAAATATTGTATAAAATGTCAAATCATTCAAAAGTACATTAAATGTACACCTATCATAAATGTTAAATGAAACTATCATATATTTTTGTAATACTTGATCACTACAATAACACATTGAAATTATAATATACAGAAGCATCATTCCTCCAAGAAATTGCAATTAAAAAATACAAAGAATATTTTCAAAAATAAATCTACAATAACAAAACATATATAATTATTCACATCTTATAAATTATGAAGGCAATACTATCAATTAACAATTAACTTTACAAATTAATAAAAATACAAATACAAAATGAATTAGCAAGGTATATATCATCATTGTAAATACATATAATTTACTAAACAATAAACATGCCATTATAAAAATAAAACATACACAAAGCCAATAAATAATTGTTAAAATATCATATACAGTAAAAGCTTTGTAACATTTACTTCTACAAATAACATTAACATATACACAACATTTATACTTGTTACACTGTGCATAAACAATGCAAACATTTAATATGTGTTCTAAATTAAATTGAGCAAATAATGCAAACTATAAACACTAACTAAAGCAGCACACGTGCAATGCACATTAAAACATAAACACATCAAAAAATGTTAACACTTTTATTAAAAGCAAACAAATATTCACATAGCATATTACATTACTACAAATGTAAAGCATTTTAGAGCAAAAACAAAATATTGCCAAACAAAAACAAGGCGAGTTAAGGTTTTACCTTAACTTTATTAATACTGATGTTTGTACACTTTAGGTTTTTGTTCGTTTAACCTTAACTCTTTTGCAGAGAATATATGTATATATTTTTAAGTATAATAATTAATTTGAGCCAAGTCACACATACCTCAACACCACCTACTAGACATCGCTGGAAGTTCACCTCCATTTCAGAGATATAGCAGCAAGTCATTGTGGGTATGCAAATTAGCCCAAATGCAAGCCTTTGGCTCCAAACATGACCCAATGCTCCAACCACAAGGCTGTCATGACTATACTGCACTGATGATCCCTAATAAGGGTGATACTGGTATGTAGTTGTCTGGCGGCCTTGCAAAATCTCTGTCTTGGGCTGATCAATCTATGTATAAAGTAGCACTGCCCTCTAAGACAAAGACAATTATATATATGTGCATATATATACATATTATAGGGTGGTGTTCGCCGCCCTATAGTTAAGGTAAGTCGGTCCCTCATAGGAACCTCTCAAAATTCTATTGTTAATAACTTTTGATTCGTTAAAGACCAGGGGATCCCCCCAGACTGCAACATTTCATAAAGATCTGTTAATAAATAAAGAAGTTATTAAGTATAAAAAAAATCAAAAGTGCGGCCTACTTCCCATTCATTTTCCGATAGACAAACAAGGTAATTTTTTGCCATAGCACCCAGCCCAAACTGCTGTGCAGATTTGGAACAGGTCCGAAACAAGTTGGGTATGAAGCATTGCATGCTTATTCCATGCTGTAGTTATTTAAATATTTGATGGAGAAGGTGTTGCTGCCTTCCCAAGAATAGATAGTGCTATTTAGGGGATTTACCCGAAACTGGGTGTCTTTAGAAATGAAACAACCACCATCTTGTTTTTCTTTCGATGCAAGAGATACCCGCGGCTATAGCCGAGGATATGGGAATATTAAACGTAGGAAAAAAGCTATTTGCAGGTCAAAAACATTGAAATGCCATCAGGCTAGAGGTGGGTGGGGGGAAAGGGAGAGGGTAGGGGAGGTGTGGAGGCCATCTGGGAGTGAGGGGAGGAGGCACAGATGAGGGGGCACATGGTGAGGTGCTGGGGGGCAGGAAAGCATGTTTTTGTGTGGCCATTTTGCCGATATACACAGCTATAGCCAAGGCTACAAAGGACTACAGATAACCGTGGGTTTGAGTAGTTCTGTTCCCGCAGCTAAATATTTTTTATTTTGGCTGTGTGTTTACAGGCTTTTGTGTAAGTGAGACTTTGGAGAAAAAGAGAAGAAATTAGTTTAACAAAATTAATATAAAAGGGATCAATCATATTCTATTTTTAGATGCCCCATAAAATGCATTTTAGGCTGTGTGTTCTTACTTTTGGTATTCTGTTGTGTGGCTGTGAAATTTTTGTTCACCCAGTTTACTGTTATGTATTATGCTCTGCTAGCTTTATTTTCAGCTACTTTATATAAGTACATGAGTAGTGTTGTGATGTATTGATCTTTTAAGTTGTATTGTTGTATAAAATCTGAAGTGAGGCCCCCTTTTTTAACACATTTTTCTAATCACGGTTATGATAAAAGTCAATTAAATGTAACCACAAATATCATAAAAACCTTGTCTTTATCTATTGTATTTTTGTATTTACACTGTATTTCCTTCATCGGTTAGGTGTTCTCTAGTCATGTTTATGAAAACAGGCCATGTAGATCTGTATCCGCGGCTACGCAGAAGCCATCCAATGCGCAGCATTGCTATTCGTGGGTAAATGTGGTACCTGTGCAGCCGTGGATATTTTGGGTCAAATGGAACGTTGTGTGTTTGTGGATGTGTGATAGCCACATTTTGGATGGAGTTGCATCATAGATGCATTGAGTGTTTTGGGGATTTGGGAGAGATCGGGAGAGTGGAGAAGGATCATGGGGAGAGGAGGGAGGCTGTTATGTTTCTTAGGGACACTTGTTTGGAGTTTGGGGGAGTTGAAGTACATTTTTCAATTCGTAGTTTTTGCAAGTAACTGCGGCTACCAGCAAATGCCAATGTATGGGTCTTATATAACCGCACGTATAAAACGCACGTGCGTAGGTGCATCAACGCTTTTTGTCTTTTCATTGGTTGTCTGTGTAGGTGCGGTTATATTTATAGACGTGGATACGAATATACATTTTCTCTGCTACAATTATATTGCTGTGTGGATGATATAGCGCAGAACTTTATATGTGTGTGTTATTTTGTGTGTTTAGTTGTCTTATTTAAAGTTTTGAAGGTTGGCTTAGATTGTTTTTTAGTTTGTTGAAAATGTATGTTTAGCCATGTCTACAAGTAAAGTCTGTATCTGGGTTGATTATTCGCGGCTACTAGTGATGCTGGTCAGGGTTTGTATGTGTTTCTAATTGACTGGTGTTCATGTTATAAATGTGTACTTTGTTGTGATAGGTTGCAGTGAATATGTGTCAGCCATTTTATTAGTTTTCTTACAATATAGTCCTCTTTTTCTGGTTTTGATTTTGGAACGTATGAAACTCCCCATGTTGTCTACTTTTCTCATTTTGACTGCAGAAATCGCACTGTGCAGTTCATGTTACCTGTGATAAAATATGATTTGCATTAATCAGTTTTTTGTCATTGTTTTGTTGAAAGTTTGATTTGATAATATGTTGATAATGCCTCTGTGTTTTTTTTTTACTGTATTTGTTAACAATGAAGTGGTCCTGCTGTATATGTAGAAAATGTGTGGAAATAATTGTTGGAAGTTGTTTATTAGGAAAGAAATTGAATTTTAGTGAGGTACATGATAAAGAAACATGAAGTATACTTGTTGCATTCAAAATATAAGAATGACCACACTGCAGTAGAAATTTGATTTTATCTACAATGCTTTTTAAATCACTTATGGTGTGTGTGTTAAAGTGATTTTTGGGGTGATAACGAAAATGTATTTGTTTTAAAAATATTACATTTTTTGCTGGTGTGGTGTGATTTGAAAATGTGCGTTTAAAAAAAGATGTGTTTACTGAAGTGAGTTACTGTGTTGTTATATATAAGAGAAATTCAATTTGTCTTTGGTGTTTTGTGAAACCTAGTGTTTAATTTCATGAAAAATATGTTTGATTGGTTTTACTTTAAAATATATATTCATAAAGAATGTAAGAATGGTATTAATTGTGCAAACTGCTATTATGTAAAAAAGAAATGGAATGCATTTTTTGGTTTAAATTGCCCCAATAAATGTAGGCACACTATGTGTTCGGCAATGCTATTTGAGTACACAAATTAAAGGTTGTAACATGTTGGGATGGTTTATTTTAAGTTTACATGTGCAACAGTTTAAAATAGGAAACACACTGATTTCTTTTTAATTTTCTTGTTACTGTACTGTTTGTTATTTGATACAGATGTACTGGCAGCTGCCAATGGCAGCTTACTGGGCACACTGGTTCTGCTATGGAGTTTAGGTGAATATTTAGCATGCCTATAGTTACAGGTCAGACCAACATGAGGGCTTTAATGAAGACCCTGGGCATTATCTGATGCAGGAATGCCTCCTTGGTTCTGGGTTATAGATATTAGGGCTGTTGCCATTACACTGAAGTAGTAATATTTTTTTTTTTGTTTGCTTGGATGACACACTGGCATTTTGCACCTGAAAAAGATTTCTGCATGGAATGGGATACAAAGCCTGTTAACTCTTTCAATGGTTGCTGTTTAATACAGGAGGAGGTCATGTGCATAGTTTGAGAACTGAGCATGTTTCTAGGCAATATTTCAGATCTTGTCCATGCTATGGGAGAATTTGAACTAATTCTGTATGAGGGATAAATGCTGTGAACTATGTGTCATACTAGCATCTTACATTTTCTGGATATTGTGGCCAATACTTAGTTGTACATTGCACAAGACAACACTAAGATGTTGTCCTTCTAATGTTCCGTCACAAATATTGGGAATATGCAACAATTTAAAACAGGAAACATACACATTATTTTATAATGTTCTTGAAACGTTCTGCTACATGATACATAAATACTGTCAGTTGTGAATGGCAGTTTACTGGGCACACTGGTTCGTGCATGGAGTTAAGGTGAATATCTAGTGTGCCCGTAGTTACAAGTCCAACTAACATGAGGGCTTTAACAAAGACCCTGGGGCATTATCTGATGCAGGAATGCCCCACTGGCTCTAGGTTTATTGCTGTTAGGATTGTGTCTCATGAAACTCGTGTAATAATAGTGCCTTTATTTGCTCGGAAGACCGACCAGAATTTTGCAACTGAGAAAGATTTCTGTCATGGAATAAAGATTATGTATCAATGTAGCACTTAATGCCTTCTGAATGGTCTGGCCTATACTGGGCTCTGACCTTTTTTGACTTACATGTGGCCTTACCTGTTAAATGTGGCTTTGAGCAGTGGTTGTGTAGAATGAATCTGCACCCATTTAAGGTGCTGCCAGTAACAGCCAGGGTGTTGAAACATCTGCAGAACTGGAACACTCCATTTGAAGATTCATCCAAAATGCTAGAGAGATTTAGAGAGGAGTCTTCATTTTTTTGTGGTATTGTCTTTTTGGTGTTGTCTTTATTGTTTTTTATTTTCTTGCTATTGTACTGCTACTTGATACAGAAATACTGTCAGCTGTGAATGCCTGTTTACTGAGCACACTGGTTCTTGCATGGAGGTAAGGCAAATGTTTAGCATGCCTATAGTTATAGGTTCGACCAACGTGAGGGCTTTAACAAAGACCCTGGGGTATTTCAGGAATGCCCCCTGCATCTGGGATTATTGCTATTAGGATTGTGTCCCATGAGACTGCATTAGTGATAGTGTCTTTATTTGTTTGCAAGACACACCAGCATTTTACAACTGAAACAGATTACTGCCATGGATTTGGATACAAAGTCTGTTCACCCTTTCGATGGTTGCTATCTAATACAGGAGGAGGTCATGTGCATACTTTGAAAACTTAGAATATTTCTAGGCAATATTTCTGATCTTGTCCATGCCTTGGGAGAACTTTAACTAAATCTGTATGAGGGATGGATGCTGTGAACTATGCATCATACTAGCATCTAACGTCTTCTGAATGGTGTGACCTATACTTGGTTGCACTTGATTGCACTTGGTTGCACATTGTGGAAGACAGCACTTAGACGTGGCCCTTCATATGTTCTGTAACAAAGCTTGGGAACTTCAATTATGATAAATTATATGGTGCGAGGTTCCTGGGATGATGTGGATGATGCGTATTGGAAATTTCATGAGAACCACAAAAAAGAAATGCTTGGGGCTCATGTGTTATATGTATGGAAATTGGCAGCACGTCGAGAAGGTCATTCCACCAGTGGCATGCCATCAATAATTAATGAACCCTCGACTTTGACAGAAGTTTCAATTGCACATGTTCCAGTTTTACCGTCTGCCAATTTCTAAGTTATGATAGTTATTTGTGTTCTATGTCAGCAATGGGTAGCTGTGGGATTGTGTGTAGCTAAAGATTGGAACAAGTTAATAGCTCAATACTAATTTTATTCTGGGTTTTTCTTTTTTTAGAGCTTTTATGTCTTTATGTGTTTTGGAAGATGATTGCATTTCTGTCTTTTATTTACTGGATTGCTAATGCTAGCTTTCTTTTTACTCAACTGAGCTGGGTGAGGATATTTAATATGACGTGTTTTCTTTTATCATTGATCAAAGTGCTTTTCTTTTACCTCTTTTTTCTTTTTGTGGTGTAGTTGCACATGTGTGGCCATCATGTGCCCTCTGGGCTTTCTTTTTCCTATTTCTTCTCTTATATGGATGGCTATATTTTTTATCTTGTCTATGACTTGGGAGAATTGTATCTCATTCGGAATGAGGCATAGATATTGTGAGCTATGTTTCAAAATATCACCTAATGGCCCTCATTACAAGTCAGGCGTTAAGGGTTTAACGGCGCCATCGGCGCGTTAACCCTTAACGCCTGATTAAGAGGTCCCTTGTTTTAACGCCTGCTTTTTGCAGGCATTAAAACCCATGCCGCAAAGCAACCTTGGTGCTAAGTACGGTGCCGCAATTTGCAGCACCGAACTTAGCGCCTTTCCCCATTCCCATTATGCCCTATGGGGCAAAAATGGGAATGGGGAAGGGCAAATGGTGAATGGGGAATTACCGCCCCACTCACCTTGGAATGGGGAGGTAATTACGCCATCCACCATGGCGGAATCCGGCATGGACCATGGTGCTAATAGCACCATGGTCCACCGCCTGACTTGTAATGAGGGCCAATGTCTTCTGAATGGTCGGAGCATACTCGGCTGCAGACATTTCTGTCTTGCATGCAGTATTACCTGTTTATTGTAGCTGTGAGTGGTTTGTGTGTACAATTAACCACCCATTAAAGATGCTGACGCCAGCAGCCAGAGTGTTGAAACACCTGTAGTACTGGAACACATTTGAAGAGTTATTAGAAATTTTAGAGTCATTTTTTTGTGAGGTTGTCTTTTTAGAGTTGTCATTTGTGTTATTTAATGCTTTCTGAATGGTGTGACCCATACTGGGCTGCATCTTATTTTGGGTTACATGGGGTCTTACCTATTAATTGTACTTGTGAGCGGTGGCTGTGCAGAATCATCTCCACCCATTAAAGATGCTGCTAGTAACAGCCAGAGTGTTGAAACACCTGTAGAGCTGGAGCACTCCATTTGAACATTCATCTGAAGTGTTAGAGAGGTTTAGAGATGAGGGTTCATTTTATTGTGGCATTGTCTTTTTAGAGTTGTCATTTTTGTTATTTTATATATTCCTTCCTGGTTGGACATTCCAACATGTCCGACCACGAGAGTATCTGCAGTGATGATGACGTTATTGTTTGGGTTCTGAATCAGTTGTCACTGAGGAAGAAGTCAATTGGGTTTAAACCATTGCTGACAGTTAGGGCTTCTATGATGTCAAACAACACTGTTCTAGAACAGAAGCAGAGGAGGTACTTTGCACACGTGCAATGTCACCAACACTTAATTAACTCTTGACTTTGGCAGCTGTGTCAACTTCATATTTTGTAGTTTTACCAGCTGCCAATATGCAAGTTAGGAGAGTCATCTTTGATCTATGCCACAAGAGTGCATTTGTTTTGTTATTTAGAGCTTGCTTTATTAAACATTATTGTTTACCTTCTTAGAGATTTCTATTTGAAGATTCACAAACATCTATATATTCTTTTATTTATATTAATTTTCATTAAAAATGAAAAATATGTAAAGAAAACAATTTACTCACTGTAAGTGGTTTCAACCCAGCACTCCACCTAAGTCAATGCCTAGCGTGAGATGCCTAGCTGGAACCCTTAATTATATGTTTTTATGTCTAAAGTTATTTTATTTCTGAATGATGTACCCTTATATCACGCCCCTCTTTTTGAATCCCCCCCGGTCTCACTGAACCAAGAAGTAGGTTGTTTTGCAAAGTTAAAAGACTTATTTTATGAATTTGAACAATATATATATCACACTTTTATGAATTTGAACAATATCTAGATATCACACTATTAATATTTATACAATGATCAGTGTTGGGTGATATTAAAATCAACAATCTCTTTAATTAATAGGAGTATGGATGAGAAGAATAATGTAGCATAGAATGAAAACTTGATGTGGGTTCAATGAAATGCAATGGGACCGTATCTCTCCAGGACTGAAATCGCTACACTGGCTCCCTGTGGCTGCGAGGATTAAGTTCAAAACCCTCTGCATTGTCCACAAGGCCTTCTGGGGCCTGGGGCAAAAATACCTTCAACTCTCCCTTCCTAAATATCTTCCTTCTCGAGCACTTCGCTCATCCGCCTCCAACTCCCTCAGGGTCAGCCGCTTCTCTAAGCAACGAGTTGGTGGGAGATCTCTATCCGCTGCAGGGGCCTCCCTCTGGAACAGCCTTCCTGCCTCCCTAAAACTTGAGGAGAACCATCTCCGGTTCCGGAAGCGCCTCAAAACCCTCCTCTTTGCTTCTGCTTTCTCTCCCCCTCTCCCCTGCTAAATCACTGAAATTGTACTAAATCAGCAACTGGGCCACTCACCAATCTCGGTCCTTGGCCCAGCCACTCTCCCCTGCACTGCCTTCCCGGCAACCCCTGCACTGCGGGACTGTCTCTGTATCCCTACAGCCCCTCTTCCCAGCACTTGTCTGCACTTATCTTGCACTTGCCACCAGCTGGCCCTTATTATTTATCTTGTTCGTTTCTAACCGTGTACTGCACTTTCCCCTCTCCCTTTCCCCCTTGCACTTTTCCCGTCCCCTTAACCTTGCACTCGCGCAATCTGAATGACACCTGGCCTAGTAGGATATTGTCTGTCTCCCTTTGTTCCCCCCTCCTTGCCTCGTCGCGCCTTGAAACACTTGTGTATAGGCGCGTTACAAATGCCATATCATATCATAGGAAATTAATGCAGCACATAATACTTTTGTGTGTTCAATCAAATGCAATGTAATCACTCTTTCCCCCTGATACTACTCAATCCCCCTACTATGCAATAGAGAGATGAAGGAGAGAAAACAGGTTTCGGGAATATACAATCTCAACCAATGCAGTTTCAATTCCAATTCCCCCAGCAAGCTTAGAGAGAAACAGGAATGATTTCAAAATAAATCAATTGCTTTTGAATGTGATTTTATATGAATGGGAAAAATGCTAAAAATTAATTTAATTCTCTAAATTGGATTCAAAACTAGTGGGAGCCGCTTTGGATAGCTTCAGGTAAACACTAGCAATGATGATTGAATAACTAGCAGATTGGAAACTGAATTCTGAGGTTGAATGCAAGAAATAGCTATTTTACATGTGGTGAAACTGAGCCAAATGCAGATTTGCTGCAAACTTTTCAGTGTGCGAGAAACGCGATTACAGAATTGCAGATTCGTTTGGAAGCTGGGGATGTTAGCTTCAATTTGACACTTAAATTATTTTTCTAGCATGTACGGTTCAGAAGTTATGAAGGTTTTAGTAGAGGTTGATTTCTTTCAGAAAGAGTTAAGGTGTTCAAATGAAGGATGCACTTTTGAATATTACAAACAATAATTTTCTTGGCACTAAGGAGGCTATGAAGATGCAAGATACTCAACGGTACAGCCACCAGAACAGGGCGCCTCCGCTCTGACTTTTGCCCTCCGAGACACTTGTCTTTCCTCAGCAAATATATTAGCGCAAAGTTGATATTATCACTACTATTATCAAAGGACTATATGGATAAGGCAAAGATTCGGAATAGACAAAAGAGATTCTACAAAGCAGTCTGGATATGTTGGAATGGATTGGATAGGATTACTTAAGGATAAGAGATTGGCTATGGACAATTCTATGCTAAATACTCACAACTATGGTTGTGGAATAAATTTGGACTGGAATTCGGCTAGCCCACCAGACAGGATTCAGGCTCCCGGTTCTGCACTCAGCACAGCACTCTGGTCTCTGCACAGCACTCTGGACTGGATCTGATGGGTTGGCTCTGGAGTTTACAGCTATCTGGTTTCAGTTCTGCTCTACTGGTTTGGATCTCTGGGTTCTGGCAAGAGTTCTTGGCAAGAAGCAGAAAAACGCACAGCCAGGCTGTTCAATTTTTGATGTGCCCCTTGGAAATCTAGGGTTAAAATCAGGTTCAAGATTTTAAAGGCCAGCTGAGAAGGGTTGAGCTTTGGAATTGGGCCTTCTGCTTTCAGAGTTCTGGAGTCTTGGATCTGGATTCTCCTGCTTCGCCAGTAAATCAGTTGATGGGTGAATGTGTGTGTCCTTCTAGGTCCTAAACAGTCCCTATTTATCTATTTCCCAAAGGGGTGGATAGGCAGATTATACTAAGCCCACCCTCTAGGAATATGATTGGTCTGAGCATTCCCCTCTCCTGATTTGAGAAGGAAACCTAGTGTCATAGTGATGCTGCAATTTACAATCCAGGGAAAAACCTCTGCTTTGTTTCTACACAGAAAATCTATTTTTCATAGAAAGCATATCACAATATCACCAACTTGCTAATAATACATATTCACATCACATATTTAATAACGCACGTATCCCTCTGAGTCCCATCTTCTTGAGAGTTTCAGTTTAAAACTGACTGTTTTTCACGCTTTTGGTTGGTTACCCAGTGTCAGATCAGTACACAATATTCCACATACATGCGCATGACATCTGGGCATAATCCTGTTAACTTTCATATTCCTAGCATGATCACAATTGCTACAATATCAACATTTTAGTAGTCCGGTCTCTGAATATCACACAGGGTTCAGAGTAGTTTCACATTGTGAGCAGCATTTTTATACTAACAACCTATAAAACACAGATTTTTCAAATTTGTTCACAGTTTTCTATGAGTCTTTTTCCAAAAATATATGTCCTTGAAATTTCAGATACACATATCAGTCTAGCTCCGCCTCCAAGGTTTGGCTGGGCCAGAGCAACCTGAGCCTCTCTTCCTTAGCATTTGGTTTCTGTTGACCCCCGAATTTGCATTTTCTTTCAGTCAAGGGAGTTTTTTGTCCCTACTCAGAGCAACAGGCCAAAGTCTCCTCCCACTTCGCTTAACAACTCAATGCCAGTTCCTGTGCAGAAAACAGGAGGAAGATTCCTTTGTTTGGGGAGAAGCTGTGGAATGTCTTTGAAGTCCAGTGTAGCTGACATTGATACATAATTTAAACACAGTTTAAAATGGTCCTTTCTAAAATACAATTTACATTTTCTACAAATATCCACACAAATCTCTTCATTCCAGTCTTTTTAAAACATAGAAATTGAATTGTAGCAACCCATATTGGTTTTGATGGCAAGTCTCTTCTTTTCTACAATTTAATTTTAAGACACAAGTATTAAACTGACAGTATAAGTAATGACAGGTAGGACGCAGGCGAGCGATGGTACTGCGCCCATTTCTGACATATTTTTCCCATGCAAGCACCTTTTGAATGTGGATTTTTTTATGGTGAAAGGTGTTTCTCCTGACATGGTGCTTAAATAAGGTGATGGTGAACACCCCACATGGATGTTTGATCGTCTCTGCTGTTTGGGAGCCATGATTTTGCACTTCCTTCAGCCAAGGAAAAATGGATTTTAAACACTTCTGTATTTTCCTGGCAATGCAGCACTGCCTTTTCAAGCAGTTCTATTCCACTCTGTGGGCAGCCCAATGCCAGGTTTGGCAGTGTGGTCTCCTGTTTTACCACCGACATAGGCAAAAATAGATTCGGCAGCCTATTTTTTAGGTTTCCCTGCGCACTTCTCGCAGATTTTTAGTGCACATAAGGCTTTTTGGCGGCCATACTGTTATTTTTGATGAAAGCAACACACAGTGATGTTGCAGGGGAGAGCCAGTGGGTAAGAACATCTCACAAGCCCCCACTTGCGATTTGGCATTGCTCGTCCATCAATGGGAAGTCGCAAGACTGGAATGATCAGTCTCTCTTCTTTTGGTTCCAAAGATGGCAGAGTTCATCATCTTTTCCTCCATCAGGGGTGGATCGACCAGTTCTCCTTGCCCAGTCCTGATGTGAGTATGGAGCGATACTCCGGGCCCCTTGGATCATTCCTCCCGGTCCCTGGGTGGTCCTCCTTGGTTTTAGTCTCCATGGTTTCCAATTAACTAGGATGACAAAGCAAAAACATATTTGTAGACATTTTCCCACCACTATTAATGTAGTGGGGCGGACACATACATTTTGACAAATCAGGACACATTTTTCTATTGTAATTTATGGACTATATATGGAATATTTTATAGTTGGAATTCTAGGGAGCTGGAGTGACCCCCTCTGGGGTTCCAGAAGACTCCTCCAGTTGAGTTGCTGCAGAGCGTGCCTAGGATGGCAACACTTTAGTTGGTTAATATGGACCCACTTATCTTCCCCCTCTGCCAAACTGCCTTTGGAGATGCGGATTTTGTAGGCGACTGGTGAGATTTTGTCTACAATTTCAAAAGGTCCCCTCCAGCTAGGCAAAATTAGCGCTGTTTGGCATGGTTCCTTTGGAAATTGTATAAGTAGACCGGGTCTCCTACATTGTATTCTTTTCTAGTAGTCTTTAAGTCATAGTGGGTCTTCATGTTGTCTGCAGATCTTTCTAGATTTAGCTGAGCATAGGCAAAAGCATGTTGAAGGTGTTTTCTTAGATTTTCAACATACTCATGAGTTGTTGAGGCATTTATCAATGTCTGCTCTTAGGTTCTGTAGAGCACATGCTGGGGAAGCACCATCCTGCGTCCAGTCATCAGCTCAAACGGTGACATTTTAGTTGCAGATGAAGGGGTAGATCTGATGGCCATTAGGACAAGAGGTAATCAAATATCCCAACTGGCCCAGAATCGGCCACAAACCTTTTTGATATTCTCACAATTGTTTTGTTGTATCTTTCTACTGCACTACTAGAGGCTATCCGGTAAGCAATGTGTAGCTTCATTTTGACCCAAAGTATCTCCAACATCTTTGTCAGTACTTCGCTAGTGAAATGGCTACCTCTGTCTGACTAGATCCTTTGGGGTAGTCCAAAACGCGAAAAGATGTGGCTGATCATCAGAGCAGCTGCTGTTTCTGCCTTGCAATTTGGGTCCGGGAAACATTCCACCCACTTAGTAAACAAACATGTCACGGACAACATCTACTTGTTCCCCTAGAGGAGCGAATCACAGGCCCGATATAGTCGACTTGTAAATCTGACCAAGGCAGTGTCATCCCCCTCTTTTGGAGAGGCGCACGGTGTGTGAGGGATGTTGGCTGAAATTGTGCACACACAAGACACCCCTTCAAGTATTGGTTGAGGTCCTGCCCTGTGCGTGGCCAGTATGCAACATCTCTTAAGATTTCAAGTGTTGTATGAAACCCCCTATGACCGGCTGTGGCCCCATCATGAGCGTGACTTAACATCAGGCTTCGGAATGAGGTAGGGACCACACACTGATCATGGCCAGCTAGGGATCACCAACAAACCGTCTTGGATTCGGAACATTTTTGGACATTTCATCAACACTCTGAGGTCCTCTTTCCCAATGTAATCGGTAGCTGTCAGGGGAAGGTTCTCAGGGTCCTCAATGTGTTGATAAAACTTACCAATTATTGGATCCCCTTTTTGAGCCGTAATCAAATCAGCATTTGGGGTCTCCTTACTCCATTGTGCAGTTGAAATATCATTGTGAGCATTTGTCTGGGACCTAGTGATAGCAGTGACCTGGATTTCCCCCAACAGGGACTCGATCTCTATTAGATCCCCTTGGATGGCTCCGGTTTTGGCCAGATGATCAGCTAAGTCATTTCCAGTTTTGTCTGGTCCCTCTACTTTGGAATGACCCTTGATCTTTTTCCAGTAGATGGTCATCCCATTCGAGGTGACCAGATCATCAATGTTTGAATTAATTTCCCATGTTTCAAAGGTTTATTATTAGCACATACCATGCCTCTGGTTTTCCAGTTAACCAGGTGCTCCACGAACCTGTTCCGTACATAATCTGAATCTGTGATTATGACCAGTTCATGGAGTTGATGTTGGACAGCAGTGAGGATGGCTTGATGTACAGCCATCAACTCTGCCACTTGACTACTTCGGGGACCAATCTTGTACCCAGCGGAGGGTTCTGGGTTCTCATTCACCCATGCATTCCCTACGCCGGCCACAAGTTCTTTTTCCCCGGGTTGCCAACATGGTAGGAGCATCCATCCACATAGACAGCGAGAATTCCCTCACACTTGCCTTCTTCAAAGATTTTGTGTGGGGAATTGAGGTATGCCTCCATGTTGTCTTTAATTTTTAGACTCTCGTCCTCGAGACAGTTTTTCTCTGGCACAATCATGCAAGTCAGTCAGACCTTGCGCGAGGGAACTGTTCTTGTTTTGGCCATATCCGACCACCACAGGAAAGCCTTGCATTGACAGAATCCAGGAAGTAATTCGGGAATTACTGACATTTCCAGCCCGGATTCTGTCACTTTGGAGATATTGCAAAGGCTGGTGTGGAGTCTCCACTATGATGTGTTCCCCCTGGATAAACGGGCGGTAATTCTTCAATGCCCACACCGTTGCCAGGAGTGCCTTCTCACAATCGTTGAATTTTTCCTCCACAGAGGATAAAGTTTTACTTGCATAGGAGATTACCTTATTGACCTTGTCATTCTTTTGGTATAATACTGCAGTCAAGCATGTATTAGAGAACCCTAACTCTAAGAAGACCTCCTTGTTTTTGACAGGGTAAGCTAGGCAAGGGCTGAGAGGCTTCTTTTGAGTTGTCTTACTGCCTCGGCTTGTTCTGGACCCCATTCTCACTTGACCGCTCCCTTCAAAAGATGAATCAGGGGTCTTGTGATCTCTGCATAGTCCTCAATGAACTTTGTACTGTAATTAGTCAGTCCAAGGAGGCTCCTTAGTTCCCGCAGAGTTGTGGGGTCTTTCAATTTCTGGTGTGCTTCCACTTTCTTTTCCTGGGGACAGAGACAATGAGGAGTAATCTCATGCCCCAAGAAATTGACACGGATTCTACACCACTGTGCCTTTTGAAAGGAAAGTTTTGCTCCGGCCGCCCTCAACTGTGTCAGAACATAAAGGCTTTCCGCTATGTGTTCCTTCACAGTTGAACTTTTGATGAGAACATCATCTACATAGGCCAGGTTACCCCTTTCACCCAGGTCGGGCATGGCCTTATGTAGAAAAATGTTGAATTAATTGCCGTAGTTGATGTATCCAAAGGGAGTCTGTGTCCATGTGTACTTCTGCCCCCCAAAGGTGAAGGCCAGCTTGTATTGGTCCTCCCTACTGACAGGTACAGTCCAGTATCCATTGGTCAGATCTATTGCAGTGAATACATGTGACCCCAGGATCTTGGCCAGCCCTTGGTCAATTTAGGGAAGAGGCCATCTGGAAGTATGGACCCATTTGTTGAGCTCCCTAAGGTCGGCGCGGAGCCTCCACTGGCCGTTTGGCTTCAATATCCCCAGCACTGGATTATTGAAGGTGCTGTGGACTTGACGGATTATCCCACGGGACTCAAGGTTCTTAATTATTTCAGAACGGGACTCCATTGAGAGGCAAGAGATATTGCTTCACAAACACTGGGGTCATGCCAGGGTCCGTGGGAATTGTTGTTGTGTGGATGTCGGTGCGACCACAGTCATATGAGTCTACCGCAAAGAGATCTTGAAAATCCAAGAAATCTTGTTTCAAATTTTGCTTCTGCTCCGGAGTCCCACAGGCATCAGCTAGGTTGACTCTCTCTTCAACCATCTGCCTGAAGCCCGGAAAGACTTCTGCTTTTGCTATCTCAGCGGCCTTCTTCAGCTGGGTGGAGAAGTCCCTGGTCAAAGTGCTGATTTGGACTGGTGGCTTCAGGTGGGGAAGACAATCCTCGCTGACTTGGAAAATCACCTCATCCCTCCTGAAGTCACAAGTCACATCTTCCTTACCATAAGGGCAGGAAGTGTACACCAGGAAGTTCCCCCCATGTCGGATAAAGATCCTGTCTGGTGTTGTGTTGTCATCACTATCACTGTCAAAACAGTCCTTGGGGATTGGTCCTAACAGTTCATTGCCTAAATCTTTGGAAAAATGTCGGTCATCAACCGCCATTCCAATAATGGGGCCTGCGGCTACAGTGATACTCTTTAAGTCGCTGTTGTCCACCTCTATTGGGATGGTGTCATGTTCTATAGTGACTAGTGGTGTTGGGTTTACCCCCAACCCTTGCTGTTGGAGAGAAGCATTTAGATGGATATATGCATCAAGGTTTTTCAATTTCTGTCCTCTTTTAACTTTCACTTACAGGGAGAATTGTCGGGTCCTTTCTGGGATGGTGACTTCCTCTCCAATCTGAATTTCAACTGCATAAGGCAGCAGTTGAGCTGACCTAAATGCTTTTTCTGGGTCATCAAAGCCCATGGGATTATCCGCTAACCGGGACCAAGCTTTGAAGTTTATTAGGTCCAAACTAATGGCAAAGCGATTGAGAATGTCACTGCCTAAGTAAAAGGCGGCAGTGAAGTCTCGCACGACCCAACAATTATGGACTATGCTCTTGTTGCCTATGAAGATTTTGAGCATACACCTGCTTGGCAGGAGATGTTTGGAATTGGGTGTTTCCAGATCCATTTCCCATTTGTCTATCAGTTTAAATGTGGGAATGGCTGGATCTTTTGGGAGTTTGCGGAACATGGCTTTGCTGATGAAGCTCTAACCATTGTTCACACACACTCGGGCAAGAACAGAGTCCTTCCCTTCATTTAACTGAACAGGGATGAATAACTGTTTCAAAAAAGGTAGCAGGCGCTCCTCTCCAGAAAGAACATGGCATGATAACCTGTTCTGAGATGAGAGTTTGCAGCACAAGCTTTTTGCTCACTGTACCTTTCACAGATGGGAAATATCCATTTGCATATCAGTCTTTGTCTCACCCACATGGGCAGTCCAGCACCGAAATGCTACAGCAATTCCTCTCTGAACAAGAGTACCAAAAGCAACTCCTTACACGTGTTTCAGCCTTGTTGGGCCTCATCAGTGAGGTGAAGCTTTGCCTCTCTGAGCACAGTGAGCAGGGAGTCCACGTCTGGTTGCCCCCAGGTAACCCAGGGTGACCAACCCCAAGTTCCTTGCAAATATTTCAAAAAAGGTAGCAGGGATGAACAACTGCTCTCCAACTTGATGAATATCAGCCAGGCTCTGAGCTGATTTCTCATCTTTCTGGACTATAGGAGTGGGAATGTCTGATTGTGGATTGGTAAAGAATTTCAGAGTGTTTCCTTCCAGTGTGGAATGCCACCTTTAACTGGAAGGAAGGTTAATTTTCAGAAATAGAGAGGACCCCTCATCACCAATTTGTTGTCCTACTGCTATTACTGTCACATCTGGTATTGGGTTGTTCTGGAAGTGAAATTCTACTTGGTCAGATTTTTGTTCAACCATGTGGCAGGTTCCGTTTAAACTAACATGGTTGACACTCTGTTTTAGTTTCATTGGTCTGCTAGTCTGGGTCCAGAGGACCTTGTTTACGCAATCTATTAGGGGTGACAACCTTCGCAGGAGGTAATTCCCTAGTAAACAAGGGGTGCCCTCTTGAGTTACAACTATGACCGGGTGCTCCACCTTGTGTCCCCCAATTTTAATGTCCAAATCCGCAGTCCCCTCGATGGGAATTTCCTTCCCGTCGAAGTTCTGAAGTTGTACAGGAAGAAGGGCGAGAGGAATTTGGTAATTCTCCCCCCTTCCTGCATTCAGTTTATCAAAGGCCTTTTTGGACAGAAGGGTAGCTTGGGATCCAGTGTCCACCAGTTCCAAAATTGTACCCTACCCCTGTATTTGGACCAGGGCATAGAATCTTCCCTCCTTCTCTGCAAGGGGGCACAGATAATGTACATTTTTGGACAACTGGTGGGTTAGTTTTCTAGTTTTGGACACTGATAGAGAAGAGATTTGGGCAGAATTCTGTTCGGAATCTAGGGAATCTGCAAAGAAAATGTGACAACTAGATATGGGAGATGTTTTGGGTTCCCCTGGTTCTGGTGCTGGGCTGTCCCCCCCTTTTTGGAGGCAGTCACCAGGATGGGTTTGAACCAGGGGATTTTCATGTTGTTGTTTCTGAGGGTGGATGATGGGCGGCGCTATCTCAGTCCCCACATCTCCCCAGTCTGGATTTGAATCCTTTGGGACCAATTCTTCTTTGGGAGGAATTCCCCCATCTCTGGAGGAGAAGATCATTTTCCCAGGATCCTCTGAGGATCCCTCTCCTTCAAATTGGAAGATTTGTACCTCCTCCTCAAAATGGGTCTGTTTGGGTTCTTTGTTTCTCCTATCCCCCCTCTGCTCCTTGGGTTGCAGACTTTCAGGGGCAGGAGATTTTGGTCCGGTTCCTGGGTTTCCAGGGGCTTTTTACAAGTGGGGGAGGAAGCTTCCTCCAAGGCTTTACACCCCCCTTCCCCTTGTGCCTCCTCCCTGGGAACCGGTGGGTTGTCGGGGTTCTACCCCCGTCATTGCTCTGGAGCACCAGGTCCGAAGTTTGAGGCATTCTACGCCAGCATGCTCATCTGAGGGTTCTGTTGATCCCTCTGCATGTGACCTAGATCCTGTGACATGTTTTGGACCTGGCGCTCTAGCTGTGACACCCGCTCAGGCTGATAAGGAGTTCTCATTTCTCCCCTGTGACGATCCCGGGAAGGGTAGCTATCCCTTCTCTGAAAATACACCGGGTTTGGAAAATTTGGGTACCCCTCCACCCTTGGCCTGCCCTCTCCCGGATTGGGTTGTCTGGCTCAGGAAAGTGGGGAAAGAAGGATGGATTGTTCTGGGGTTGAATGTTTTGTGGGTACCTGGGGAAGAGGTTCTTTCTAGGATCTGGGGAATTTCTGCCCTCCTGGGGGAAGTGAGGAGGGAAGTTCCCTGGGTTAGCTGGTGCTTGGTTGGATCCCCCCCTTGGGCTGGAGGAGTCCACACATAACCCAGGATGGGTCTGTTCCCCTTGTAGCGGTGACTTATGTAGTCAGGGGAGTGAGGGATCCCATTTGGGACTACCTCCTTGGCTCCCTGTCTGTGACTGGCCCTAGGGCCTTCTGGGCTTGGGATTATTCTGCTGTGCAGGCAGGTTTTTAGGCCCCCCCATCTCCAAATCTAAAATGGGGGCAACCTTCACCTCTGCCACCTTAGCAGCAGCAGGGGTGTTGGTTGTTTTGGGGCTTTTAGTATTATTCTTGTTTTCTATGGGCTTTTGCACCTCATAAATTCAGGTGGCCTTTTCAATGACCCAGTCTAGTGATCTTTTCTCATGACAATCTCTCACTAGCTGGGTCATGATGTACTTTGGTAGAGCGTGGAAAAAAGTATTGACAAATTCTTTGCTGTCCGTGCGCACCCTTCTGATGGTCTGTGCAAAGGCACGCTTTAATTCCTGCACACATTCTTGTGGGGCCTGATCCTCCCCACATTGCAAGTTGTAGGCTGCCTTGCGAGCCTCCTGAGGATTTCTGTGCATGGAAAATGCCTCAAGGTGGCCGCCCTATAGGTAGACCATCTAGAATGATTTTGGTCCTCCCGCCCCGCAAAGAATCTGGAGTATTCTGGTGAGAAGGTCCATTTCACATATTGAATACTGCTTTGGCTGTCCTTCAAATGGAAAGTGTCCATTATCTCCTCAAAGTGCTCTAAGTGTTCCCAAACAGAATATTTAGCGTTCTTATGATAAAGTGTCATGACACTCCTTATCGCTTTGATTTGCTTTAAGGGCTCCTTAAACAAGGCCCTTTTTGCCTTATTGGCCTTCTTGGTTCGGGTAACCCTGGTCCATTCCTACTCTGATTCAGAGGCACTGCTCCCAGAGGTGCCCGTCTGGTCTTCTAGGTTTTCCCAGATTCTGTGAGCCTGGGAATGGCTGGCAGAATGTGGGGACCTAGTCTCCTGTGTCCTGGGGCACTCAGAGGAGTCTTCTGATTCCTCCTTGCTCCTAGGATTTGATGAGTACCCCGCCTCCCCCACTGTCCTAGCTGGGCAGAGGTTTTCAGGATGCCCTTAGTGGGCCTACTCTGATGGAGTTCCCCACTAAATTTTACAGTACTTCGGTACCCATACCCAGATGCCCGTCATCCATTCCTGGGAGGTGCTGGTCTATGAGCCCCACATTTCTGATTGGCTTGAAATCTGCCATCCCTGTGGCCCTTGGCTCATGTGCGCCAGTGGACATGGGGGTGGCAGAGTCCAGGGATTGGAAGAGGTGAAGACCTCTGGTGCTAGTGTTCCTGAAGTTATGCTCAGGTGTTTCCCTTTCCCAGAGAAGCTCATCTCTATCAGCCCCTGCTCTCTGTTGCCATGCAAGAAGCTGAGCTTCCTGTTCCTCAATCAAGGCTTTGCTAGATTCTATCAATCTCTCTTGCATGGCTACCTGTCTGTGGAGCCTGTCATTGTTCTCACAGAGGGCCTCATTTTCTCTCTGTGCTTCCTGGGTTGTTTTTGAGTACTGGGCCAGTCTTTGCTGCAGGAGGGTTACCTCCTGAGTCCTGTCCATACTGGCCTGGTCCTTCCTTTCCAGAGCCTCTTCCACCCTCCTGGTGTGCTCTAACCATTTTTGATGGTCTTTTTGGAGGTCACCCAGTCCCTGGAGGCCCAGGTGATTTTCTTCCAGTTTCTCTTTTAAATAGCAGACTTCCTGGCCTAAGGTGTCCCTTTCCTGAGCGAGAGCCTGCCTCTGTGCCGCCAGGTTGTCCCTCTGTCTTTGAAGGGCACCAGCTTTCTGGCGCTCTTCATCAAATTCTGCCTGGGTGCCTAGGTCTTTCAGGATTAATGTATTGCTCTCTTCTTTCTCTCTATCTAGTTGGCTTTACAGGGTGACTACCTGCTCTGCGCACGCCCTGTTGAAATGTATCTGTTGCTCCAGCTTTTTCTGGCTCTGCAGTAGGGAGTCCAAACTTTCCTGGTACTCCTTCTGCAAGGCCAGAATTCTGGTATCCTATTCTGCCTTTTCCTGCTGCAGGATACCCATATCCTCTTTTATTTTGATTATGTGCTGTCTAATTTCATTTTCGGACTCCTGGCTCCTCTGTAGCCTCTGCTCAGTAGAGTCCAGATCAGTTTGGCCCTTTCCTAATGCCTGCAGTTGCTTACTTGCCAGATTTTGGCTTTCAGCATATTAATCCTGTATGGCTCCAATAGATAGGTATAGATATGCCTCTATTTTTGCAATCTTGATTTGCTCCTCCTTTGCCTTAGGGGCCATATATAGTTCACTCAGGGCCATATGTAATGGACCCTGACCTTGCCATGTATCTAACCCTGTTGCAGTGATCTGTTCTCTGATTGCCTGCAACCACACATTCTGATCCTGCTCTGTCCATTCACCTCTCACAAATAACTTATGCAATAGGTGTTCTCTAGCCATATTGATCTCTACCAATGTCACCATTCTGGAAATATTAATTTCCTTCCTGACTTACAGAGGTTTTATTTTATTTTTGCAAAACAGACCTTTTCCTTAGAGCGTTCCTATTGAGGGGTGCTTTTACAGTGTAACACAGCATGGTAGCCCAACAGGATTTATGTACCCTATCAGTTAGCACACTGTATCAAGCTGTCACAATTGGTATATCTAATTCAGAAATCCCGCACACGAGCCCCCAATCTGTAAGTGGTTTCAATCCAGCACTCCACCTAAGTCAATGCCTAGCATGAGATGCCCAGCTGGAACCCTTAATTATATGTTTTTATGTCTAAAGTTCTTTTATTTCTGGATGATGTACCCTTATATCACACCCCTCTCTTTGAATACCCCCCCCCAGTCTCACTGAACCAAGAAGTAGGTTGTTTTGCAAAGTTAAAAGATTTATTTTATGAATTTGAACAATATATATATCACACTTTTATGAATTTGAACAATATCTAGATATCGCACTATTAAAATGTATACAATGATCAGCGTTGGGTGATACTACAATCAACAATCTCTTTAATCAATAGGAGTAAGGATGAGAAGAATAATGTAGTATAGAATAAAAACTTGGTGTGGGTTCAATGAAATGAAATGATAGGAAATGAATGCAGCACAGAAATAATACTTTTGTGTGTTCAATCAAATGCAATGTAATCACTCTTTCCCACTGATACTACCCAATCCCCCCTAATATGCAATAGAGAGATGGAAGGAGAGAAAACAGGTTTCAGGAATATACAATCTCAACCAATGCAGTTTCAATCCCAAGCTTAGAGGGAAACAGGAATGATTTCAAAACAAATCAATTCCTTTTGAATGTGATTTTAAATTAATGGGAAAAATGCAAAAAATGAATTTAATTCTCTAAATTGGATTCAAAACTAGTGGGAGCCACTTCGGATAGCTTCAGGTAAACACTAGCAATGACGATTGAATAACTAGCAGATTGGAAACTGAATTCTGAGGTTGAAAGCAAGAAATAGCTATTTTACATGTGGTGAAATTGAGCCAAATGCAGATTTGCTGCAAACTTTTCAGCGCGTGAGTTACGTGATTACAGAAAAACTACAATGGGTTTGAATGTTCTAGATTCGCTTGAATCTGAGGATGTTAGCTTCAATTTGAAACTTAAATTTCGTTTCTAGCATGTACGGTTCAGAAGTTAAGAAGGTTTTAGTAGAGGTTGATTTTTTTTCAGAAAGAGTCAAGGTTTTCAAATGAAGGATGCGCTTTTGAATATTACAAACAATAATTTTCTTGGCACTAAGGAGGCTATGAAGATGCAAGATGCAAGATACCCAACGGTAGAGCCACCAGAACAGGGCACCTCCGCTCTGACTTTTGCCTGCCGAGACACTTGTCTTTCTTCAGCAAATATATTAGCGCAAAGATTATATTATTACTACAATTAACAAGGTCTATAAGGATGAGGGAAAGATTCAGAATAGACAAAAGAGATTCTACAATGCAGTCTGGATATGTTGGAATGGATTGGATATGATTACTTAAGGATAAGAGATTGGCTATGGACAATTCTATGATAAATACTCACAACTATATTTTTGGAATAGGCCCGTCAGGATCTGGTCAAAAGTTTTGGACTGGAATTCGGCTAGCCCACCAGACAGGATTCAGGAACCCGGTTCTGCACTCAGCACGGCACTCTGGTCTCTGCACCGCACTCTGGACTGGATCTGATGGGTTGGTTCTGGAGTTTACAGCTATCTGGTTTCAGCTCTGCTCTACTGGTTTGGATCTCTGGGTTCTGGCAAGAGTTCTTGGGAAGAAGCAGAAAACAGCACAGGTTGCAAGATTTTAAAGGCCAGATGAGAAGAGTTCAGCTTTGGCATTGGGCCTTCTGCTTTCAGAGTTCTGGAGTCTTGGATCTGGATTCTCCTACAGAGCCCTTTGCCAGTAAATCAGTTGATGGTTGAATGTGTGTGTCCTTCTAGGTCCTAAACAGTCCCTATTTATCTATTTATCTATTTCCCAAAGGGGTGGATAGGCTGATTATACTAAGCCCACCCTCTAGGAATCTGATTGGTCTGAGTATTCCCCCTCTCCTGATTTGAGAAGGAAACCTAGTGTCATAGTGATGCTGCAATTTACAATCCAGGGAAAAACCTCCACTTTGTTTCTACACAGAAAATCTATTTTTCATAGAAAGCATATCTACAATATCACCAACTTGCTAATAATACATATTCACCTCACATATTTAATAAAGCACGTATCCGTCCGAGTCCCATCTTCTTGAGAGTTTCGGTTCAAAACTGACAGTTTTCATGCTTTTGGTTGGTTACCCAGTGTCAGATCTGTACACATTTTTCCACATACATGTGCATGACATCTGGGCATAATCCTGTAAACGTTCATATTCCTAGCATGATCACAATTACTACAATATCAACATTTTAGTAGTCTGGTCTCTGAATATCGCACAGGGTTCAGAGTAGTTTCACATTGTGAGCAGCATTTTTATGCTAACAATCTATAAAACACAGATTTTTCCAATATGTTCACAGTTTTCTATGAGTCTTTTTCCAAAAAGATATTTCCTTGAAATTTCAGATACGCATATCAGTCTAGCTCCGCCTCCAAGGTTTGGCTGGGCCAGAGCAACCTGAACCTCTCTTCCTTAGCATTTGGTTTCTGTTGACGCCCGAATTTGCATTTCCTTTCAGTCAAGTCAGAGCAACAGGCCAAAATCTCCTCCCACTTCCCTTAACAACTCAATGCCAGTTCCTGAGCAGAGAGCAGGAGGAAGATTCCTTTGTTTGGGGAGAAGCTGTGGAATGTCTTTGAAGTCCAGTGTAGCTGACATTAGTCCACTATTAAAACACAGTTTAAAATGGTCCTTTCTAAAATACTATTTACATTTTCTACAAATATCCACACAAATCTCTTCATTCCAGTCTTTTTAAAACATAGAAATTGAATTTAGCAACCCATATTGCTTTTGATGGCAAGTCTCTTCTTTTCTACAATTTAATTTTAAGACACAAGTTTTAAACTGACAGTATAAGTAATGACAGCTAGGACGCAGGCGAGCAACGGTACTGCGCCCATTTCTGACATATTTTTCCCATGCAAGCACCTTTTGAATGTGGATTTTTTATGATGAAAGGTGTTTCTCATGACATGGTGCTTATGGGGATTCCTTAAATAAGGTGATGGTGAACACCCCACAAGGATGTTGGATCTTCTCTGCTGTTTGGGAGCCATGATTTTGCACTTCCAACAGCCAAGGAAAAACGGATTTTAAACACTTCTGGATTTTCCTGGCAATGCAGCACTGCCTTTTCAAGCAGTTCTATTCCACTCTGTGGGCAGCCCAATGCCAGGTTTTGGCAGTGTGGTCTCCTGTTTTACCACTGACATAGGCAAAAATAGATTTGGCAGTCTATTTTTTACGTTTCCCTGCACACTTCTCACAGGTTTTAATGCACATAAGGCTTTTTGACGGGCATACTGTTGTTTTTGATGAAAGCAACACACAGTGATGTTGCAGGGCAGAGCCAGTGGGTCAGAACATCCCACAACACAGGTTTGGGAAATTAGTGTCTTTTCAGTATGTGTGTAATATATTACACATCTGTGTTGCAGGAAATTATTATTTAATATTAGTACCTAGTGAGGGTTAATGAGTTACAAGCAACCTGATTGGCGGGGCATTACCTGGCTGATAAGACTCCCTCACCGACGTGGCTCAGGTTTTTTTTCCATGACTGGCCGCTATGGAATGGGAGAAATACTTTTCAAATATATTATAATTAAACAAATCTTGAAATATGTCTCTGTGCTCTTTCTTTACATGTTGAATTAATGTTCTTTTCATGAAGAGGAAAATGTGTATTCCCTGTCAAAAATATTTCTCTACAATCGTAGCTTAAACATCTCATTTGAAACACTGCATCTAAAATAATATTATAGAAGCAAAACAAGTTTCTAAGCCAATGCTCTGAAAAGATATCTTCTATGTCCTAAATATTACTATGAATCCCATTCTAAAAATGCAATCTTCTGTACGATAAAAATACTCTTCTTCTAAAATTGGCTGCATGTTTGAAATATCTAATCTAAGAATATATGTACCCTAATAATAGCACAATCTCTTAAGACTACACCTCACACTCATGTACTAAATATGTACTATGTAGAAAAACTCTTAATAGAAGGGTACACTATACTCTACAGTTTTATTGGCTTACATAAACATCACTCAAAAGTACATTCTCTGATAGGTTCAACAATTCAACATCATCTGAGGGACTTTACGTGCTATTGGCAGCTACCCACCAAATAGACAATGATTAATGAAAGAGAAAATGAATACAAATATTCGATTATCTCTCCTCATGTACTCTACTCTTTTTCTATTTCTGACAAGCAGTATGTTTATCTATCACACTAAAACAGAAAGCTACATGGAATGGCTGGAGGACAATTGTCCTACAGAAGAAAACATTACAAAATAAGTTGTTGAAGAAAAAGAATAAGAAAAAATACACCACCTGTAGTATTTTGCAAGTCCATTCTTTATATATATGTAAAATGAGACTAACAACAAACACATATAGTTTGTCTGCCTACTATAAATCTTCTATACAACCAACACAATTATTTCGAAATTGCATTATATCTTCAACTGTTTCAAAATATTTTAAATATTTTCAAACAGATGAAAAATTTATTCAAATATGATGGAGAATCAATGAAGAAACACCACAAGAAATACCCATGATACTAATCTTGGATAAAATAAAATAATTAAAATGACAATGTTGGAAAAGAAGTACAATCAATCAAAAAGTATGTTGAACATTTCTGAGAAATTATGGACAGTAAAAATGGCATTGTGTAAGAAACCACAAAGACATGGCTTTCTTAATGTTCTGCCACAAAAATTGCGAACATGAATCATGATAAATCATCTGGTGCAAGTCACCTAGGATGTTGTGGGTGATGTGTACTGGAAATTGGACGAGATAGTCTGGCTCAAAGTCAAATGCAGTTTTTTGGTTTAGGTGTGGTCTTATATTTTCACTCTATCTGTTAGCAGTAGTTGTGCATAATCGTTCTCCACCGATTAAGTTCTGCTAGCAACAGCCGGAGTCTTCAAATAGTGGCAGCACTGGAACACTCTATTGGAAGAGTCATTAGAAATGCTAGACAGGTTTAGAGAGGAGGCTTTGTTGTTTTGTGGAACTGTCTTTTTAGAGTTCTTATTTTTGTTATTTTATGTTTTGCTGAGCAGTTGCACATTTGAACATATCTAACATTCTGCAAGAAAAATCACTAAGACATTGCCCTTGTAATGTTCCATGAGAAAGCTTGGGAACATCAATCATGACAAATCATCTGGTGCGAGTCTCATGGGCTAATGTGGATGATGCATATTGGAAATTGCATGAGATGGTCAGGCCAATTCTTTGGCTTATATGTGATGTTATATATTTACTGTATTTGTGAGCGGTGGTTGTGCAGAATCAACCTGCATCCATTAAAGGTGCTGCCAGCAACAGCCAGAGTCTTTAAACACCCGCAGCACCGGAACACTGTTTTTGAAGAGTCATTGGAAATGCTAGAGAGGTTCAGAGAGGAGGCTTCATTTTTTGTTGCATTGTCTTTTTAGAGTTTTCATTTTTTTTATTTTATGTTTTCCTTACCAATTGGACATTTAAACATGTCTAATATTTTTCAAGAAAACACTAAGACGTGGTTCTTCTAATATTCTGTCAGACAACATAGGAAAATTAATCTTGATGAATCATGTGGTGCAAGTCTTCTGGGATTATGTGGATTATGTGTATTGGAAATTGCACGAGATGGTCTGGTCCATAGTGGACTACAGCCTTTTTTGGCTTTTGTGTGGTTGTATATCGTTACTGTTGCTGTGAGTGGTGTTTGTGCATAATCAACCTCCAACCGTTAAAGGTGCTGCTAGCAATACCCAGATGCTTTTAAACATTGCCAGAACTGGGACACTATATTTACATAGTTATTTTTTGTGGCATTGTGTTTTTAGAGTTCTCATTTTTATTATGGTATGTTTTCCTCACCATTTGAACATTTGAACATGTCTAACATTGTTTAAGGAAACACCAAGATGTGGCTCTTCTAATGTTCCATCGGAAACCTTGGTGACATCAATTATGATAAATAATGTGGTGTGAGTCTCCTGGGAAGATGTATATTGGAAACTGCATGAGTTGTTTTGGACCAAACTGGGCTGCAGCCTTTTTCTGCTTATATGTGGTCTTATATCTTCACTGTATCTGTGAGTGGTGGTTGTGTAGAATGAACCTCGTACTATTGTAGCTGGTGAAACAGCTAGAGTTTTGAAACACATGCAGCAGCGGAACATTCTATTTGAAATGGTAGGTTCACAGAGGAGGTTACATTTTTTGTGGCATTGTCTTTGTAGAATTGTCATTTGTATAATGTTAAGTTTTCCTTTTCTAATTGGACATTTGAACATGACTAACATTGTGCAAGGAAACATTATGCCCTGGCCTTTCTAATGTTCTGTCAAAAAGCTTGGGAACATCAATCATGATCAATCATCTGGTGTGAGTTTCCTGGAATGATATGGATGATGCATTTTGGAAATTGCACTTGCACCACAAAATAAAAATGCTTGGGGCTCATGTGTTATGAGCATGACATTGGCACCACGTCCAGTAGGTAATTCCACCCGTGTGACACCACCAACAATTAATGATCCCTTGACTTTGGCAGTAGTGTCAACTCAACATTTTCTAGTTTTACCGTCTGCCAGTGTCTAAGTTATGAGTGTTATCTGTGATCCATGCCACCAATGTGCAACTGTAGGAGGTGCTGTAACTATAGATTGGGACAAGTTAATAGCTCAATACTAGATTCATTGTCATCCTTAGTGTTTATTTTAAAGTGACAATTTTTTCCCATCTTCTTTAGAAAAAGAAGAAGATTATGTGTACACAGATGAAACACGTATGGCATTATATATAATGATATTTTAAAGTTTGCTTATAAAAACGTTGAATTTCTTAATAGCAATGTAGGGTATGATTGCAGAAGTCACACTTTGCACATGCTTACTCTATTGCTGATGCAAACATCTGTGGATCATTTGGATAAGCAAATAGTAAGTGTCACAAAATATTTACAGCTTTATTTGCTGTTGAAACTCTGAGAGAGTGCATTTGTTGTGTTATTTTGGGCTTTATCATATAGTATTGTTTAACTTCTTACACATTTCTATTGGTAGATTCACGCATATTTATATTTTGTTTTTATGCATATTCATGTTTATAAAAAAATAAAAAATATGTAAAGAACTCAATATACACAGTAGTTTGGGGAATTAGTGTCTTTTTAGTCCAAGTGTGTTAGATATTGCAGATCTGGAAATAGCATGTAGATATTGGAAATGAGAAAAATGCATTTATTGGAGCACAATAATTTATGCAAAGGCAGTCTGACTGTACCAGACTTTTCTATGCTTGATGTTGGGTCAACAAACAGGGAAAGGTCCACAAGAGTCAGAGGTAGGTTTATCTGTATATTCATTTTCAAAGCTGCATGCAGGTCAAAGAACTGACCAACCCTTAAAAAACACAAGTTTGAATATTTGCGAAGTAGATGGTGTAATACATTCTGGAACCATGAAACAAGAACTGGGTGTTTAACTCACAGGGAATTAGGGATTCCAAATCACAGACATAACTTTGGTATTTTTTAAATGAACTGTACAATTACATTTTGTCAAAACCTTTGGATTGTGGGAATAGAAGTGACCTTTCCTTGGCCCATTTTCCCAAAAGAACTTGAACAGGCTAGTGTTTTATGGACGATCATTGATCAAGTATTCCATTTGGCTCTTCTCTGACAAGTCTCTTAGTATCTTTATCCCTCTGCCCTTTTAACTTTGGGAAATTGCTACTTTAAAAAAATACATTGGCCAAACAAAAAATAATTAAGGGGAACATATCAGATGGCTAATTTAGTTTAAATTGTATTAGTATGAAAATGACTGACCATTTGTACTAGGTGGCAGCACTGACCTTACTTTATTACAGGAATCTAGGTTAGCACTGCCATCTATTGGACATTTATTTTTAGATAAAACTCTAAAATGGAACATTATTTTCGAGGGGCAGAAATTGGATTAAATGAGATTTGACTGAAGTCCAAAAATGCCAATTCATGTGAAGAGTTTGGCCATAAAAATGATCTGCCTAGTACTGGACATGGTGCAGCATGCAGTAGTTTATCCCCACCATGCTGTCATGACCAACATTTATATGTCCTCTATGCATGAGAACAATGCTTTCAATTAGGGGATTTCATAGGTTTCTCTTCTGGTAAATAATGCCAGTATGTTCACTGTTAGGTTTTATAATCATGCCATGTCAACAGTATAATGCAAAGATAAATGTACAATGTCTTTTAAGCAACTTCATTCTGATTTTTGGAGCAATGTTGGCATAAACATTAAAAAGGTGAAAGCTCAACAAAGCATCGTGTACCTTTACTTATGCTGCCACAGCATGATACATTTCACTGCAAACAGCTAAGTTAAATAAACTTGTAATCACACCCCGTCACAGGTGGTGCCTACATTGGCATCATTCGAATTGTCCATCAGTGCAGATTGATAGCGGTCTGCCTCTATGGGGTTAGAGGTTTTGAGATTTGTTGCTATATAGCAAGATTGTTAGTGCTAGAAATGGACAGTATTTACTCAAGGAACACCCCCTCCCTTCATGCGGAGGGTTGTACCAAAGGGATGTGGGCAGGGCTAAGGGGTGAGTTCCAGCCTACATCAAACAATGCCCATCTCCTCAAGGTACCAAATTAGGTACAGCTGGTGTGCACCTTCAGGAGGGACTGAGTCCTGGCAATTTGCATGAAAGCAAAGAGCATTTGGTAACATAAGAACGACCCCACAATTTTATATTTTTAAATGTGTCTGTGATAGTCATTCATCCATTAAATCCCTTTGGTGCAGGTAATGCAAACTGGCATCCCTGCTCATATAATTTGTCACAATACGTTCCCTAACAAAAAAGTCTGTAAACCACAAGACAAATTTACTCCTTTGCACAATATCTGTTTATGGGTGTGAGGTGTGGGCTGTTTTGTACAGATTTTGTACATTGATCACTCGGTTCCCATGCTTACCGCAAGCCCCCTGAAGTGCTGCATATGGATGACACAGGGAGCCCGAGGAGCAGATATTGGATATTGGTGCTGAATCGGGAGGTTTGGACTTTGGCCCAACACAGAAGAGTACTCTAGCAAGGCACATTTTGGCAGAGTGCACCTATGTCTTGTTCCAGCTCATTTCCTCCCCTGAAGATTGTGTAATATGCAGCATAATCTTATGATCCTGTATACTTTTTCTAGGGCAAAGATTAGGGACCTAATTCACAGAAGCGTTTTATAATGGCAAAACCCCATTGGAAAATGCTCTGTGAATCAGGCCATTGGTCTCTTCCCCATGACATGTAGACATGCAATCAACTCTTTAATAAGCCAAATGCTATGGGGTTGCGGGATTGGATTTAACAGCCGTGGCTTTTTGGGTTACATTCTGTCACCAAAATTGAGTTTGACATGGATCAAAAGCAATGCTTCTAGATTTTGTGGGTGACCTCTACACATAGCACTCACTGATGACGTACTGATGATAAATATTTTCAAATGTAAAATCAGCAAATGTGGCAAAGGTATATTCCAAGCAACCAGCTTCTCTGCTGTGGTAGACTGCCCATGAGTACCAGGATGCTGCTATTCCTCAAAATGAAGGCTTCATGGGCTGTGCCCAAGCAATGTGCACAGCAATGCGTGAACGTCAAATCTGCAATCAAGTCTTCTGGATTTTCAGGTACAATTGCATCTTCCTACTGAGGTATACCCGCTCTCTTGCCTGTGGTGGTAGGAGATATATCTAGGTTTGAGGAACTGCCATCTGGCTTTCTTGACTTTTATTGAATAATAAAATGAGGCCAGTAGTTCCATCTCAAAAAGGGTAATCTGCTGATCAGATTCCCCTTTCACAAGCTCCATGTCAAATGCATAGTCTGTATCTGTGGTCTGCTGCATCGGTATGCTGAGCCGCAGGGCCTGCTCTACCCAGGGCACTGAGCAGGTCCAGAGGTCACAGATGCCTATGTGACAGCAGCAGTGACAGAAAAGTCTCTACTGTGCAGGGGCAGCATTTAAGATATGCATCTTTAGCAACGATGATAATAAGTAACCCATGATGGTGGCAGGCTAATCTATAAAATAAAGATAAGCTCAAGTTTAGGCATAGTGCCTGGTACCACTTATGATCATGGCCACCACATTCCAATTGATATCACACATGTGTCAACTCCTGTGTGTCAGCTCTTCTGTGGAAGGTGATGTGTATTATGGTCAGCCGGTCCTCCTCTTTGATCTCTTTGTGAGGGCAGCTAACAGAAGGGCCACCCTTCTACCACACAGAGCACCCGCCTTTCCCCCTACTCGACGCCCGCTTGCTGCTTGTGCCCACACAATCCAACATGCCCGTTATACGTTTGCATCTTTGTTCGACACTGGATCTGACTTTGTCAGGCCAGCAAGAACTGAATCCAGGTCTGTTTACACTGAACCTCCCGCTTGGTCCACTTCGAGCCTAGAGACTGGTTAGGTCACGATCACTCCTGTTTTCATTCAATATATCTTTTTTGTGGCTAGTGAACTACCTACCACCCTTGGAACTGTACTCCAAGTGCCACTCTATCAAGTCTATTGCATCTTCTCTGTCCGTCTTTTGTGGTGGGTTTTTGTATGGTATTTTCTATTCGTTCTACGTGCAGATGGTGTGCTTAATTAAAGTATATATATTTTTATAGAATCTTGATTGGACATTCCCTTTATTTTGGACTGTGATACTGTGTTGTTTGGGTCACTACTAGTTCACCTTCACACCCCTCTGAAGAGCACAAAAGGTGAAGGAGGTATATCTCTTAACTGTCCCTGTTTTACCTTTATGATTGTGTTGTGTTGTGGTTTGTAGACGTGAGAGTGCTGAGTGGGCCATTTTACCTCTACTTATCCCTGTACTCCTGTGGAGCAGAATCCAATTTGTCACACGGCTCCCGACGTGTAGATAACCTGTCAAGTGCATGAAACACTACCTTCACATGGTTGAGTGCTGACACAGGGCGAAGAAATGTTATACGCGTGTTCATGTGCTTGAGCATCAAATTTAGCACTACTTGCATTATGTTTGTTGCATCAGTTTGTGGCATGCCAGCCGACACTGCCATGCTTAAAGAAATGGAGCACAGATAACAGCTTGGAAACATGTAGCACAAAGGTACTGATGTTTCGATTTGGTTCCAAATTCTGCTTGATCAATGGAAGCGCCTGCATAATTGTCTCCATATTAAGATAGAGACCTACCACTTTCTCTGGCATTTTGAACAATCTTACTCTCATGCAATATAACAGAGGAACAGTATATGCATCCTCGTAGCCCAGGTCCTCTGCATTTTGTTAGAGGGTAGGAGCCATTTCTCTTACTCCAACAGTGATTTGGCCACTGGCACACTTTTATGGGTCCTGGCTGGTGGTGGTCCTGCAGTGTAGATTTTAATGATTTGTGGCATTATCTGCAATTTCATAATTTACCATCTTTTTTGGTCATTTATAAATCAGAGCCAAGAGGGGGAGGAGGTATTACAGGGTAATACGAGGATTGGTTGGCGGGCGCTAGGCTGCCATGACATAGCGCACTGTGGCCATTAATGATGGTCCTGTGGCATATTGTGTGGCCGGCCACATGGCACTGCGCAATGTGTGAGTGACATTTGCGCCATGTCGCGACCTTCATCCACCATGCCAGAGGAAACCATTCTTCTCTGCCTAGTTAACACATTTGAAAATATGGCAACACATTAGTGATTTAGGCAATTATCAGAGCACTAATTATGCGCTGCAGCCAAATGCCCATTTCAGTCCGAAAATGGGTGCGCCCAGTCCGACAATGCCATGTTACCGCCTGCATCAGAGTTGGTGGTAATTAATGAACGTGTCAAGTCAATCCCACGTTGAGATGCGAGCCCCCTCATCAGAACTGGCCCCAGAGGTTCTTTGTCAGATCTTGTTATTGGTCTATGTCAAGGGGGACCCCCTTCATGAAAGCAGTCGTAATGGAAGACATGCCATCCCTTTACAATGCAGTCCTGGGGATTTTGAGATGTAATGAAACAAATCTCTATTGCAGTTTGGCAACAGTGGTGAAGCATCTGGTATTTTTGAATAGCGGGTGCTTTTCCACTCTGCCAAACTGCGAGTTTCACACTTGTAACTCTTCTCCGCCTGCTCTTGTGCGGGGGTAATTACTCACACTGACATCAGGGGTGTTGCTAGGTCTGTAAATGATCCTGGGATATGCCAATGCCGGGACTGTCGAGATTCGGGCGAGCTTGCCTTTTTGGTTGTAGCCCCTGAGCTTCTAGTTGGTGCTACACGTAGAAGACCCAGAGGTATAGCCCCCTTAGCCCCGCAGCAATGCCTCTGCGAAAGTGGCATAATTTTTGACCCCCACACTATATTATGGGGAACCATTTTGATGTAACCAACATACAATCCAAACCGCAATGAGGGGTGCAGCTGACATTCAAAATTATACCAAGAGCAGAGCACCGACCATTGTTATGCAGCTGAAGGCATTGCAATCACAAACATTAGATGTAATAGACTCTTCAAACACAAGCATTTTTACAATATTTCTTTGAATTATAGATGTATCCATGTTTATAGCTACGTCTGTATCCATTAGAACATTGCAAAACAGAATCATGCAAATTAAGGATGATGTGGGACTGATTTTCTTGTGAGAAAAGAAGCAGCAAGAACACTTAACGAACTGCGGAAAATCCATTAATGTTAATGTTCGAGTAGGCCCTTACAAATATATCCTGTGCAACAAAGCAATTAGGAGTTCCCACAAATGATCTGAAGGATGAAAGAGTGCTTGTTAGTGCTTTTTAGCCCTGTGTTTGGTAACCCTTTAGACATTTGATAGTATGGGCTAGACTGTGTAAAATTATTTTATAACTGATTACACGTATGATGCCATTTCTGGTGCATACATAAATACCCACAGTAACATTAAACATGTTCATGCACTGAATGGACAGCCGTAAATGGATGCAACCCAGAGGAGCCTGGGCTGTACCATGGTAATACCAATTAAAGCATTGTCTATATCTTTGTACGCATTGCAAATTGTAAATTCTCCTTTTTATGGGGGAGGGGTTACATGCTCCCTCCTCTTTGAACTATTACCCCATCCCTCAGGATAGCATTGACCTGATTGATGAAGGGGTCTAGCTATGATTCCATTTTTTTACAGCCTCCAGTTCCGAACCCCTACCTTGTACATTAGGCACCTCTCGCAGTACCCCTAAACTCCTAGGAAAATTGCCGAGTGTTGGAGGGATGGACGATTGGAACGAATGGTAAATGTGAACTTCATACTGCACCCTTGGGCAATTGTAGGGTTAGCTTAGTGACTAGATTGCTCTACTTTGTGGAACAGCATAGAGGAGCACAGACTTCTTCAAGGGGCTCCTCCTCAACTCATTCGGCACCTTATGCTGGGTCAGAATATCCACTCCCTAGTCAAGGCATGGGAGGGGTATCCCCTACCTACCATATCCAGTGCAGCAGTGATGATAGGATTGGGTTTTCAACAGGTTACCAGAGCAGTCTTCGATGGATCAAGGATAGGTTCAGACTCAGATTCCACACAAGCAGTGTATTGACACGTGGTTGTGAGAACTCACAGTTGTAACAGGTCAGGGTAGTGATTACTACCAATTCCGAACTGATTGTTTTCTGTGTCAGCATCATCCACTTCTGGATGCCATTCTGATGGTCTCAGAGTCACAGGTGCTTCAGTAGCTTCTGGAGATTGAGCAAGTACAGAGTTCATCTGGTCTTCCATGCAGAGTTGTTGCTGAGTGGTTGACAGCTTCTCAGCCTCTTCTTGAGGTAGCTAATCCTTGTCCCCAACTGGGAGCAGTGCAAGGTCTTGATGTTTACTGGCCAAGCTTCCTCACGCAATTGGTAGATGGGTAGCTTGCCTAGCTAATGTTCTATGATGCATGGTTGAAATGCCAAAATCCAAAATGCCTAGCTTATTTCTTCCCATTCTCCCCAAGCTGCAGATCGGCACACAATCACTGGGCTGAAGACCATGGAACCTGACCACGGCACCATAGAGGTATTTGTTTATCTTGGCCGTTTGGTTCACTAGCTGGTAGGCTTGCTCTAGTTGATGTTAGAGCTGCTTCACGTAGCTGGGAACATTCTCACTGCCTGTTCCATCTGCAGACACTCCAAAACACATGTCTATAGGCCTCTCTTCTGAACATCAATTAGTACGGACAAACTCTGGTAGCATAATTCTTCGTCAGTTGTAGGCATTGGTGAGGGTAGCCATATGCTGACTCCATAAGGTCATCTCCAGCTGTAGGTTGCCTAGCATTGCTAAGAGAGGGTGAGTAAAGCTTTCTATCTGGGTATCGTCCTGGGTGTAGTAAGAATTTGTATAGGGCTTCTTGATGCCAACCAGCTCCAGCATCTGCTTGATGAGTGTCAACTTGAAATCTGGTCCCTGACCTGAGTTTATTATGTCAGGTCAACCATAGCGCACAAAGTATTTTTCCCAAGGCATATGGGCCACAGTGGTGGCATGCAGGGGTCAAATCCTAAAAATTAAAGTGGGGGAGCTCACCAACAAACGCAATGGGACGTGACGTCGGCAGAAACATGCATATCAAGGAGAACTATGCACATTTACTTAAATTGGCTTTGTATAACCACCCAAATTGAACAGGACGAATGGCATTTGCCTTCCATAGAGTCAACTTAAACACAAACCAAAACCGGATATTTTCGTCTAATAGTGTTTTTGAAAACGTTAAAAGGTGTGCATGTTTTAAGCTCCAAGAACAAATACAACTGTTTTCGCTGGGCCTTGCAGTAGCGAAATGGGAGACTTCAGTTTTAGTTGTTTGTTGTTTTTAATCAGGTTATATAGTGCTGTGGGGAAGTGTCTGGCCTAGAAACCTGATGACTGAGGTTTGATCCCCAAGGTCGGCTTTAATTCAAAAAGGACATCCAATGATTCTCTTTTAGTTAGTGGAGACTAATTCCTCCCTCTAAATAAAGTGGGTGTACTCCGTCGACTTGGGCCCTGGTGGCATGCTGAACCTTGTTGGGAAAGGCCTGTCTACAGAAGTGGTCTTCATACCAGGATGCTCTTCACCCCTCGGTGATCCATCATTAGACCGAGAAAGGAGATGTGATGAGGTGCACAGGCTTCTTTGTGAAAATATACCCATGGGAAAAGTCGTCAGGTAGGCAATTTCTTTTTCCCTGCACCCCTAAAAGCCTTCCCTCACATATTCTAGGATGGGTATGAATTACCATTCTAACTCCAGTCCTAGAATATTTGGGGAAAGTGCTTGATTTTCATGGGAGTACAAACATGGTGAAATGTTGCCCCGAGGTGACCTTTTCCCGGACGCCTCCATCACTGCATACCGTCTATGGTTCCAGAGCTCTGCACACCTGGTGCAGTGATGAAAATAGTACTCTATTTTTGTGAATAGTTGTGGCCAGAAGGACCCTTAGAGGACCAACTTGAATACGCTGTAGCAACACCAGGAGACATAAGGTCCGATCTCCATCATGACTTTCTGTGTACAGGACTCCACATTTCTGCACAGGTGTCTTCCACTCTGTCATCAATGCAGGATGGTTCTGATTTTCTGGGTCAGATCGGTCTCCTCCGCTCACTTGGTCTTGTCTTGAAGGAATGGTTCGATGCTAGCATCCACCAGCTGGGTTAGCCACATCTCATCTCAAGTCAGACGAAATAACTCGGGTGCAATGAGACTGGTGATGTTGCCTTATACTGCTGGCACGCCCCAGCCAGGGATTATAAGCAGTGCATGCTCCTGTCTGGTTTCTGCTGACTTATAGCATGGCAGATAGCTCTGGGCCCTGCAGTAGACTGCTACTTCCAAGTGGTGGATATAACCGGATCTTCCGACAGAGCAGAAGCTCTCAGAGAGAGGGATACAGCATCTATGTTAGTGAACCCATGTCGATAGTGTAGGTTGAAGTTGTATGTGGACAGTGCAGCAAGCCACTGATGTCCTTTAGCATCCAGTTGCACTGACATCAGCACATAAGTCATCTGGTTGTTATTCATCCTCTCTGTGAAGGTGGTGCCACAGGGGGAAATCCTGGAACTTCTCTGTAACGGACCTGCTGCAATGCCATGGACTCCAACTTGTAGACAGGTGAATTACATGATGGTCTCAGTTGGCAGAAGCAATGGGTCTGATATCCTGGTACAGGACAGCCCCCACCCTCAAAACCCTAGTCCATTTGCAGGATGTAAGGCTGCTTCATATCCGCAAAGGCCAAGACTGGTCCTGTGGTGAGGGGCCACTTGAGCCCCTCAAAGACCTGCTGTCATCGGCCTGTCAATCTCATACCAAAGGGGTGCCAGGGTTAATGTAAATGTTCTATGGGAATGATGGTAGGCCGTTTTTGTCCTTCTATGCAAATGCATATCCCTTGGTGAGGTCTATAGGTGATCGGGCGATGTTGGCAAATCCTGCGACAAACCTCTAGTAGTAGTTGCAGAATCCCATGATACTGCAACTCCTTCAAGGTTGTGGTTGAGGCCCTTTGAGGAGGGCAATGCCTTCTGCAGAGTGTGTCCAATATGCTTGACGTTTGTGCAGAAAAACTGACACCTGTCCACATTTACCTCTACCCCCTGGTCCCTCAGATGATCCAGCACCTCCACAAACCTGTTGTGTTCCTCAAGGGTTCTGCTGAACACAATGATATCATTGAGATATACCATACCTCCAGGAGATTTTCGACACCCATCGTCTTCTTCATAAGGAGGTGGAATGCAGCTGGCATTCTGTAAATCCTCTTGTGGCATCTGTTGAATTCATAAAATCTCAATGGGCAGATGAAAGACCTCTTATCACGGTCCACCAGATACATCAGGATCTCATAGTAGTCACTCTGCAGGGCCAGGTCAGGGGACCACTGCCTCCCCTTCAGGTAATCCATTGCCTAATATACCTGGGTCCTGGTCCAGAACAGTGCAGGTGTTCAGCCAACGGTAGTTGATTCACATCTGGACATTTCCATTTTTCTTCTGCCGATGATGATGGGGGAAGCAAATGCATCTCCTGGATGATCCCAGTCTGCAGATGGTGGCATACATCCCCCATGGTTCCTGTGACTATATGTCATTATTGCTTCCTGATGGGCATCTTGTTGCCCACATGGATTTTATGTTCCACTCTGTGGATCTCACTGATGACCCTGTAGCTGGTGGAAGAGACTTAAACATGCTGTGCAAGTAGTTCTCTCAGCAAGTCCTTGCCCCTCTCCAAAAATGGGGAATCCCCAAAGTTGGGTCAAACTCTGTTATCGGGTTGACTGGTAGTGACACTCATTGCATCTACAGAAGTTTTCAGATGGAACTGTGCAATGATGCTGCATCATTGTAATTGGATTGTCTATTTGGTCACATTGATGATAGGTACTTCTATGGTCTACAAGTCCTCACTGTCTATTGTCACCAGGGTACACCATACTAGTAAACCCTGTGGGAGCTCCCTACAGTCTGGTTCCTCCATCACAAGACATCTTGGGTGTTGCTCAACATTGTGCCTCATTACGACCCCGGCGGTAAGTAATGGACATTTCCGGCATGGGGCAACTAACGTGTCCGTGCTGGCCAGAAACCGTCAAAAGCGGTACATTACGACTTCTCGGGCACGAGCATTGCGCCATGCCGGTAATGTAATCTGCGCCATGCCGGTAACGTCCCAAAAACGGCACTTACCGGCATCGTATGCCGTGCAAGGTGCACTACCGCCACCCTACCCACAGATATTAGTGATCACCGCAAATAGCGGTGACCGCTATTAGCAGTGACCGTAAAGAAGCGGATCCGGAAGTTGCGCCATCGCACCGGAACGGGAAAGAGCACGGCGGCCATCTTTAAAAACACAATACATTGCCATCCTCCACAACCAGTGCACATCTGACCCCGAGACCCGCCACAAACCTTCACCCACATTCACCCATCGTCAGAATGCCGAAAGTTGTTAAAAAAAGTTGCGATCGGCTGCGGCAGGAGCGCTTCACTAGGGAAGAGCTCACCATGTTGGCGGAAACCCTACAGGAAAACGCGGATGTTGTATTCTTAACAGAAATGACCAGACTGGCAATAGCAGGGAAGAAGGCCATATGGGACCTAGTCCCACAGCGGGTCAGTGCAGTTGGAACAACACCCCGCACCACAAGACAGTGCCGGAAAAGGTGGGACAACCTCCGGCTCCGTGTAAGTAGTATACTGTCTGCCAACAGAAACCTGGGCATGGCAACTGGTGGAGGAGCAGACTCATCGATAAAATTGCAGTCGTGGGAGGAGATATGTGCCACAACCATTGGCATTGAGAGCATTGAGGGGGTCAGAGAAATGGAGAGAGGAGCCCCGACATCAGGTGACGCAGGTAGATGCCTCAAATCAAGCTATGCAAAACTCTCTGAAGTCCAGTTTCATGGGAAGCACAATGTTGCCTAATAGGGTTAACGCAACACATCAGCAGAAGACTGCCTACAGGCATTATTGACCTACACCCTGTACACATGCATTATGCACACTCTCACTCTAGGCACCCACATTCCTGCATGCTTCTCCCACCCAAAAGGGAGACAACCTTTATGTCACTGCCTCCAATGTGCACCATCTAGTTATCAAAATGATGGCAGTCATCACAATGCCTGCTCAATGTCCGCAGACCCATCAATAACACTTTCCCTCCTTTGCTCCACCACAGGCTCCCATTCGGACCTTGGCGAGGAAGACACTGGCACCACACCTGCCAAGAAGGCCAGGCCCAAAGTAACACCACACCAACCCTCCACCTCTGCTGGACAAAACAAACCCCCACAGCAGCCAAAATCGACGACCACAACACAGGCCAGGGCACCGATAAGCACCAAGGCAAGCAGCATGGTACCACCAGCAACAGACATCCAACAACTGGTGGCCACTGAAGGGACTGTGTCTGCAGGAAGCAGCAAGATTGGGGAGACTGCTGCCATTGCAGCTTGCTTGGATAGTGATGTGGGGAATGATGATGATGCCGTAGAATGTCCCCCCACTGCCCACCCTCATTCCCCCTGCCTGTCCCCATATAGCCTGCATGATGATGGCACACAGGGGCAATCCAGCCACTCCATGCCCAGTGGAAGGTGTGGAGGAGGGGAGCAGCCCAATGAATGCGCCACTGGCATTATCCAATGCCCAAAAAAACCAAGAGTCGCTGGACCAAATCTTAACACGCCAACACCAACTGTCCTCAAAACTGACTCAGCATGTGGCCGAATGTGGAGGTGCAAGGGCGGAAATGCTAAAATGTGCCGAGACTGTGAAGGCAGCCATACAATCCTCGACCAAGGATATCTGTGCCGAACTTGCCGCGGTGTGGCACATGCTCTCGGAGCTTGTACAGACAATGAGGGACATGCGTCCTAGTGAGCAGCCGAGTACCTCCTCCGCTGCCAGTTCTGCCCCAAGCAGCCCCGTCCGTAGGTCGGGCAGGAACCTGCGGAGTACAGGCTGGGGTGCCCCGGGGGCCGGCAGAGGGGGCTGCCAATAGAGGCCGCCCAGTGGAACAATCCCACATTAGGCACTTCACCACAGGCATCCACGCACTTTTGGGGGGAGTTGAGGGGGGAGTGGGGAGTGGGTGTGTTGGGAGTTGAGGGGGGAGGGGGGACTGGGTGTGTTGAGGAGTTGAGGGGGGGAGGGGGGAGTGGGTGTGTTGGGGAGTTGAGGGGGGAGGGGGGAGTGGGTGTGTTGGGGAGTTGAGGGTGGAGGGTGGAGGGGGGAGTGGGTGTGTTAATTGAATTCACATTTACAATACAATTTTTGCTTGAGCACAAATCACATGTGTGGCCATTGCTCATTGCGTATGTGTGCTTTATTGGTGAACAGACCACAGAGTGCATATCCCAGACACACACAGTGCCCCAATTGCTATCTCCATGTGACACCCCATCCGTGTGTGCTAGAAACATTGGTTGATCAGAGTCCGACGCATGTCACGTCCCTCCTGTGCATCGCTGCCTCCCTGAGGTGCTGCCCCATCCCCACCCTCCTCATCGTCAGGTGGTTGCAGTTCAGCGTCAGGGGGCAGGTGCACATTCCGTCTGATGCACATATTGTGTAGCATGACACATGCCATGACGATCTTTGCCACCTTCTCATGGCGGTACAGGAGTGCCCCACCAGACCTGCTGAGGCAGCGAAACAGTGCCTTCAATAGGCCAAATGTCTGCTCAATCACCACACGGGTTTGTGTATGTGCACGATTGAAGTCCTCCTCGTGCTGGTTCTGTGGGTTCCAGACTGGGGTTAGGAGCCACCTCTTCAGGGATAGCCTGCATCACCTGTATGTGGGCAACAATGTATGTGTCAGTCATGACATCAAATCTCAAATCATGACGTGCCACCATGGCATGCATTCATCTCTTACTTTGTACCACATTTACATGCACAAATGGAGTCACACTATGTGACCGGTATATGTGTATTCCTCTCATGGACTGTTTTGCATGCCATCAACCAGTGTATGCAGGGGGGTCCAGTGCCTTGTGAGTGCCCATCCACTGTGTTAGTCCATGGCGTTTGTTTTGTTGACCTGGCAGGTGTCTAGTGATATCAATGCTCTCATCATGGCAACATTGCTGTCAGCCTCATGATGACCCCACTGAGCACTACTAATGTTGCTAGACATTTTCTTTTGGGCCTCGGTGTCTGTGTAGTAGTGTATTGATGTTTTTGTCTGTCATGTGCCTCCTTTGTGCGCAGTTATGGGGGACTGGCCTTTCAGTTGATGGTGTTTGGTGCCGTGTATTGGCTGAAGTCATTGCATGTAGGTGCATTTTGTTGAGGTCGATGTGGTCCGATTCAGTACATTGCACTTGCAGATGGTTGTGTCATGGTTGGGACACACCTTCATTCACATGGTAGGGCTGCTTACATCGGGCATTATGTGTTCAGGTGTCAGTTAACGTTTGGGCTGCTTTAGGGTATGAGCTGGCTCCATTGCCTCTGGCACTCGCAGCCAGGTAAGGTATGCATCACTCCCCCCCACCCCTTTCAGCCAGGTAAAGTATGCATCTCTCCCCCCCTTTCAGCCAGGTAAAGTATGCATCTCTCCCCCCCCCTTTCAGCCAGGTAAAGTAGGCATCTCTCCCCCTCCCCCTTTCAGCCAGGTAAAGTATGCATTGATACGTCAATCACCTACCCACCTAACCACTTCACATTTCCATGGCCATGACATGAGACTCACCGAGTAGCCAGGATCTTGGCCTTGCATGTCGCTCCATGTAGCGTGGTATTGTTACGCAGGACCATTGAATCATTGGTTGATCCGGGGAATCGGGCACAAATATGTGTGATGATCCTGTTGGAGTCACATACCATTTGCACGTTTGGAATAGTTTATGGTTGCAGTACGCTACCTCAATGTCATGTGGGACCACCAATTCCACATGGGTGCAATCGATGGCACCAATGCAACCAGGTATGCCGGCTAGTGCATGGAAACCCACTTTGGTGTTATCAATCTCCTGGGCAGACCGTGGTAAGGAAATGTGGTCTTCTGTGTGTTTGAGGAGGGCATCGAGCACTTGGATCAGCGAACGTGAGAATAATGGCTGTGAAATGCCATGCAAGTGCCCCACTGTGTGCTGGTAGGTGCCTGTGGCCAGGAAGTGGAGCACAGACACTACCTTCAGTAGGGGGGGGGGATGGCGGTGGGTGTTTCTATCATGCTGACGATGTTGTTGTGTATCATGTCCACGACGGTGGTGATGGTGTCCCGTCCAAACGGTACAGGGTGTGGATCTGCTCAGCGGTGAGGTTGAATGGACTGGCTCGGATGCGTGGGATTGGGGGCTGCCGGCGTGGTGGCACTGGCTGTGCTGGTGGGGCTTGCTGGCCCTGCCTTGCCCTCCTTCTCCTCCTGCGTCTCCTCTGTGCTGCCTGTTGTTGTTGTTGTTGTTGTAGTTGTAGCACTTGCATTGCAATCAGGTCCTCCAGCCCCAACATTGCTAGTCGTATTGGAATCATTGTGGAGTGTGACTGGGTGTGGGAAGGGGTGGGGTGTGCTCCTTTTGTACTTGGCCAGTCTGTGTGCTGATTGTGTGCACCTGTCACCGCTGGGAACACTGCACATGGCCTATTACGGTTTGTCTGTGTGGCGGTATTAGCACCATGGCGGTAAGGTACTTTACGGCCTTCGCAAGGGCGTTAAGAGCATGTCCGCTCGACTCGTCATGTTCCCCAATTTGCGCCATGCCGCTATTTCCGACATGGGGGGTCGCATGCCCGCGCCCTTGGTGCTGTTATCCGCACCGTTAACTACAGTGCCGCTAATTGCAGTTACTCGGGTCATAATCGGACCTAGCGGTAAGCGATGTCGGTAATCCTTTACCGGCATCGTTTTTCACTTACCGCCAGGGTCGTAATGAGGGCCATTGAGTCACACTGACAGCGACCATCATGGTGGTGTGTGCCGGGATAGTGGTCTGCCTGAACCAAGCAGTGCAAACCTCTCCACTGGCTCCATCAGGTGGTGCTTTGGAAATAAATGATTTACCTTTGTAAGTACAGCTGTTGGCACATGGGTGCACATATAGCATGGTGGCTTTGCAGTCCTGCCATCTCCTAAAACAGTGAAGTTAGTGCATCAAACATTGAAGATTTGGTTCTGAACACCACCAGTGTTGCGGCTTCTTCATTCTGACCGCTACTGACCAGAGCCAGGGTGTTGAGTGGAGCACTGACTCCAGCTATGTTGTGTGGAGACTGCAGTCTGGCCCATATGAACTCTAGATAGCTGCAGTAATTGTCTCCCACACTGAGAAGGTTCAGCCCCATCAATAGCTTCCACAGGATATGTGCCAGCTGATTCCTGTAGAATGGCAAATACACAATAGTCCCCTGCCAGCCACTATTCAGTAGCACTTGTGCCTGCCATAACTGTCTCTGTTATTGATGTTCCCACGCGCCATTCAGGTATGCCCTGTGAACTTCAGGTGCTTTGCCTGCTGTGTGTAAGGCTACAGGTGGTCTTCATTCGAAGGGGACTATCCAGTCTCGATGGATGCTGTTTCCCATATGACATGCTCTGGTGGTTTAACTGCAGTCTTGCGCCAACCTGGTTGTGCAGGGGCTTAATGTTGCTCCTCTTCACCCTATTGGAGCATAGTACTGGTGAGATTCCAGGTTCTCTACTTCCTGATCCTCACTGCATTCACATTGCATACTCTGTAGTCTTCAAGGTCTGGAATCTCTCTGCTGCTTTGGTTTATTCTGGTGGTTGTGTGAACATGCAAAATGTATATATTGCCACTCTCTACACTTATGGCAGAACTGCCAAGGTTGGAGTGATCTGGTAAACTGGCCCTATCTGAGCCTGTCGGGGCCGAGGAGGGCCCGGGTGTGCTCACCTTTTTCCCCCTCCAAACTGACAGATTGCTACCCCATGAGCTTGCACCCATGGGCCTCTACACTCCCTGAAGATCTACCAGTCAGTGATGGCTGAACTCGCCCATTGCCTCCTCTACTATCTGGCTGGACCAATTACTATGCCTATTTACTTTACCTTCTTTGCCTCACCTAACCTACTTCTTCTCTCATGGAATTTGTACCCCTTGTTTCTTGAAAATATATTAGGTGTGAGTGCTTTTACATCTCTGCGCCCTCTTTGCATTGCATTTGTGTCACTGTTTCTGTAATTCGCATTCAGGTGTGTGTGCTTTTACTTCTCTGCACCGTCTTTGCATTGCATTTGTGCCACTTATTGAAATTCACATTTAGGTGTATGTGCTCGACACCCTTTTTGCATTGCAGTTGTACCCCTTGTTTATTGAAATTCGAATTTCCTTTTTGGATTGCATTTGTGCCTTTGTGACTACTAGGCCACCTGGTGAGTTTAGCTAGAACTGTTCTGTGCAACCACTCTTCTTTCATTCCTCTACTAACCTCTGCAGGCCGTTTGGCTCTCACCATCTAAAGCATCTTCTATAACTGCTACACTATCACTTATCCCCCCTCTCTCATGAAGTCTGGAAGGAAAAAGCACAAAAAAGACATCCTATCCTCGAACCCTGGCCTACCCATCGCAGACACCTATGTCAGCGCAACTTCCAGACAAGTCTTAACTGAAATCCTCTTCTCTGTCTCTTCTCCAGATCAATGGACTCCTCATCTCACATCCACTCTCCTCCCTTTCACATCCTCTTCCATTAATGGTGGCACCAAGTGGTAAGCGCTCTTGGCCAGCTTCTCATCATCATGCTGCATCATTAATGTCTACCACTATTTTGGTTCAGGGTCCTCAATCCAACCTCCTCCTCTTTGACCGGCACCTGCCATACCTAATTAACTTCCTTCCCTCACCTGCCTCTCCCCCTGCCACTCTCTCTGTCCCCTTGCCCTCTGACTGGTGTACCACAACCTCCTTCACCTTGCTACTCTTAATGCCCGCTCAGCCAACAAACACTCTGTCAAAATCTGCCTCCTTCTTGAAGACACCAACCTCGACATTCTCGCTCTTTCCGAGACATGGTTCAATGCCAGCTCTGTCACTGCTTTTGACTCCCTGATAGCTTCAAGTTCATCTCCAAGCCATGACCTCACCATGTGGGGTTTCCCTAATCTTCCCTGAGTGGGTTCCTTCTTCTGTCATACCCACCCAGCTCTACTCTTCCTTTGAGAGGCTGGTCTGCAAGCTGGTTATCTCTCCCTCCTCCTCCTCTCTGACCATTGCTACCATCTACAGGCCTCCTGGTGCTACCACCTTGCTCCTCTCTGAATGGGCTGATTTCTGTTCCTCCCTACTCTCAACCACCTCCAATCTCCTCCTCATGGGTGATTTCAACATCCAATTGGACTCCTCTGTCACAGCATCCACTCTCTTCCTTGACCTCTGCACACCACTCTCCCTCTCCATTCTCCCTTCTGGGCCAACCCACTCGGTTGGACACACTCTGGATGCCCTCATCCATTTTGACCTCTCTCTCTCCCCCTCTGGTCACTCCACTCACTTGGTCAGACCATTCTCTCCTCACACCTGGATCCCCTTGGCTCTTTGACCGCCCCTCCAAAAGCCCTGTCAACCTCATTCATGAACATATGTCTGATGAAATGAGTGCCAGCTGCTGCCTTCGCATCCACCTTCATCCTCCCCCTTCCCGCAGACTCTACCACTGAATCTGCTCTCAGCAACCTCTATTTGGCCATTACCAGCTCCCTTGACATTCTTGCACCAGTCATGAGGATCCACCTGAAACCTGCCTCCAAACGTAATATCTGTTACGACTCTAAACTTGGAGCCCTGAAATGCAAGTGCAGAGCTGAGGAATGGAAGTGGCAAGCCTCAGGCTCACCCTTTGACAAACTGTCCAGCTCCAAAGGCAATACAGATTCTCCATCCATACCAAGAGAAGGGCGCAAACTAAGGCACTGGTATTGGATGCATTCAACAACAACAAAGCTGAACTCTTTAAAATCTGAAGGGAACTAGCCAACCCTTCCATAGACTCCTCCTCTCCTCTTTCATCCCAGTCTCTCTGCAACACACTGGCCACACACTTCACCACCAAAACTCTAGACATCCTGAGCACTCCTGCTACCCTCCTGCCCAACCCCTCCTTGCATCCTACGGCCTATCCCCCTACTTCTTTCTCTCTCCCCTTCTCCCCTGTTACCAAAGAAGTCACCAAAGTTGTCTGATCCATGAAGGTCTCTTACAAACAGGTTTCCCATTTCCCCTCCAGAACCATCAAAGACAACATTGGCTCTCTTGCCCCTGCGCTCGCTGATCTCTGCAACCATTCATTTGCCACAGGATCTTTCCCATCCTCCCTCAAGCACTCCCTTGTGCGCCCGCTCCTGAAAAAAACATCAGCAGACCCTACATGTCCAGCCAACTACCAACCTATTTCTACCACCCCCTTCCTTGGGAAACTGCTGGATAAGCTGGCCTTTCCCAACTTACCTCACACACTGAACTTGTTGGTGGTCTCCACCATCATCAATCTGGATTCCGAGCATGCAGAGGCATGGGAACTGCGCTTCTGAACACCCGTGAAGAACTGCTAGCTTTTCTGGGATCCGACGCACCAGCTGTCCTCAACCTACTCGATCTCTCATTTCCCTTCAATACGGTTAACCATTCCATCCTCATAAAACAGCTCCATGATACCCTTGGTATCTCGGAGCGGGCACTGGATTGGCTTACCTCCTTCCTAACTGACTGTTCATCCCAAGTAATTTTGGGTGCTTTCTTCTCACCTACTTCCTTCTCCACCTGTGGTGTCCCCCAGGGCTCAAACCTCTCCCGCTGACTCTTCACCACCTACCTTCCTCGGCTAGCACTTCTCATTTCCTCCTTCTCTGCCAACTTCCAGTGCTACACAGATAACACACAACTCTTTTTCAAACTTCCTGCTGACCCTCTTGTATATTCCATCATCCCTGACTGCCCATCTGCCATCCAGTCCTGGTGTACTTCCAACGATCTGTGCCTCAATGCCAGCAAGACTGAGATCATTCCCATTGGGACCCCTACTCCCTCTATTTTGCCTTCACTTTGGCCATTCTCCATGGGCTCTCCCCCTGCTCCTTCTTTTGAAGCCAAAAACCTTGGAGTCATTTTTGGCTCCTCTCTCTCTTTTCTCCCACAAACTCAGGACATTGCATAGAAGTCCTACTTTTAACTCTTACTTCTCAAAGGAATTCTCCCTATTCTCACTTTTACCCATAAGCTCAATTTTACCCAAGCCCTGGTGCTCTCTTGGCTTGACAGCTGCAATAACCTTCTCCTGAATCTACCTTCCTCCACTTTACGACACCACCAGCTAATCCAGAATAGGGCAGCAAGACTTATCCTTGGCCTTAGGCCCAGAGACCAAATCTCTGTTGCACTAAAAACTCTTCATATCACTCTCCATCATCCACAAGGCTATATTGGGCCTGGGACCACGCTATCTGCAACTTTCCTTTACTAACTACTCTCTGTCTAGACCTCTGCGGTCCTCTGGCCTCATTACAAGCATGCCGGTCTGGAAATAGTGGTGCCGGTAGCTCCGTACTAGCACCTTTTTCCGTTTTGCCATACTCTGAGTTGCAATAGCTGTCACTGCAACTGCAAGTGTCACTGCAAGTGACCTACCGTATCCGTAAACAACGTGACCAGAATCTGCGGCGAAACACGTTGGCCGTGCCTGAGACACCGGCATGGCATTAGTATGTGCACATTCCAAGTACCACTTACATGGCAACACCATTATGGACATGCCAGTAGCACTGTGAATCCCGTGCCAGAAACACCAGCATCGTGGGACTGGTGTTAACTAGAGTCAGGGGTGCAGAAACAGGGAACATGTGGCAAAAATCAGCCCAGGTGGCCCTAATGAGCACTGCAAAAGCACAAAAGGACCACTCCCACACCCCTTCCAACACTACCATGCTAGCAATAGCAGTAGCAGTCCTGGAGCTGGCGGCCCTCCATGCAGGCCTACTACTTGAAGAGACAGGGAGGCAAATGATGTGGCGGAGGTGTAGGAGAAGGTGGGCCACCAGGCCCCTGCAAAACAACAATGGCCACCCCCTTCAACCTGAACCAAACCCCGATCCATACAGTGTACCGGCTATAAAGGGAGACCTTCACATCCATGGTGGACATGATCCATGATGACCTAGTCAGCCTCATACAGATCTGTACAGCCATGCGCCCCTTGCTCAAGGTAGTGTCTGTGCTACACTTCCCAGCCACAGGCACCTACCAACACACTGTTCATGCACTGCATGGGCTATCACAACCCTGTTTCTCGCATGTCCTGTTTCAGGTCATTGATGCACTCCTGCAGCACGTGGCAGATCACATAGGCCTACCCAGAACAGCTGACAAAGTCAATGCCACGAAAAATGCATTCCATGCCCTTGCAGGCATGCCCAATGTGATAGGTGCATTGAACTGCACACATGTGGAGCTGGTGGCCAGGCATCCCCTTGAGTCAGTGTAGAGGAACCAAAAACTCTACCATTCACTCAATGTGCAGATGATGTGTGATACGCGCCACCCCATCAGCCACTGCTGTGCCAGATTCCCTGGTTCAACGCACGACTCCATGGTGCTGCAGAACTCCACGCTGCCAGGGTACATGGCATGTCACAGCGTAGAGAGTACCTGGCTGTTGGGTGAGTGTATCTACCAAAGCATGTACACTGTTTGAGGGGGGGGGCAAGATACACCATAGTGGACTTGGCTGTTAGGAGAGTGTATCTCTCAAAGCATATGCACTATTTGAGGGGGGCAGGATACACCATAGCATACTTGGCTGTTGGGAGAGTGTATCTACCAAAGCATGTGCACTGTTAAATGGTGGGATATACAACACCTATCAGCAGTGCATGTGTGCAATGCAATGTCCAACACAGAAATATCATGCAGGAGTGCAAGACGTTGACTGGTGTGTGTCAGTTGTGCAAACTGGATATGCGCATGCATAACAACTTCAAATCTGCATTGCAACATCAAAAGCACTACATGTACCAGCATGCATCACACTAAAGTCCCAAAACCCCGCACAAACACAGTCAGCACAACCCACAACACCTGCTGCACAGACCAATCATTCTTAACCATCACAACACCCAACCTCCATACCACTAGCGTACCGCACACCAGGTAGTCAGTTCCCCTGCCTGTTTCAAGTGCACATACACATATGCATGTTACCTGATTGGAAAAAAAGTAGCCAGACATATCTATGAATGTGTGATGTGCTCATCATAGGACTACCGAAATTGTAACATAACACGAACACACACCAGTCTCGTTTGTGTGTGTTGAAGTAAAAGGGGCAGAAGTTAAGGTGGGTGTGACTGACCCATGGAAAGGGAACAACAAACCACACACCCACCACACATATTGCCAAATTGTATTGGCTTGTTGGCAATCATTATGATGTCATTCCTTTCCCCATCTATTCCTCTGTGAAAATATACAACCCCATCATTTTGCCATAATCTTTGATGCTGTACAACCACTCCCATGTAGCACCTCATGTACCTCAGAATGCAAGTACGACTTCAGGCATGTACTGAATCCCAAAATTATATCAACTCTCATTTCAACTCCAATTTACGTCCTTACCTGTCTCTGACCTGCCTACCAGGTCTGCAGCCACCGGCAGTGTCTGCCATGTCAATGACATTTGTGATGTCATCTTTGATGTCCTTGGTGTTAGTGTTAGCAGTGCATGGTGGCGCAAGTTATGGTTGCTTATGTTACCATAACTGCCGAATTTCAGGGTTTTTTCAGTTTTACTTTGAACCATAACATCCCTTTAACAACGTTTTTTCACTGAATTTCATAGGTTTTTAGTAGCGCAACTTAACCATAACGTCCCTTTAACAAAGTTTTTTTACTGAATTTCATAGGTTTTTAGTAGCGCAACTTAACCATAACGTCCCTTTAACAAAGTTTTTTCACTGAATTTCATAGGTTTTTAGTAGCACAACGTAACCATAATATACCTGACTTCATATACATGTAACAAAGAACATACTAGCTCTAAGCATGAAGGCACACATGCCTCGGTTGATGACACACCTAGCAATGTTTTGCTGAGGACAAAAAACTATTGTCCCATATTGCCCTAGGTAGTAATCCAGAAAAATGACTTTCGCATTTGGAAGGATCTTCATTACGGCTTGAACCAAGCGTTCCAAATCAGCCAACAAAGTAGGGGCACTGACGTTGCCCAAATGGAAAGCACCATAGTGCAAAACTACCACATGCGGACTGTTCATCGTGGCCATATCCTCACAAACTTGTACAATTCCCTGTACATTGCAATCAGGCACAGTGCTCCACACCACCTCCACTCCTTTCACATCAAAGTTCTTTGCAACATGCCTGCATTGAGCGTACTGTTGTAAACCATACACAAACATATCACCAAGCACCAACACCTTGACTTTCTCTACTTCTGCCATCTTCACCACACACAGTCTCTTTCAACACAAATCCACAACCTCGACATCTCATTGGCTGATCCGTACAGTCTTCTTTCCATGTTGAATTTCCTGGAAAAACCCGGATGTAGCACGCCCTGTCCACGAACAGCCACGGTGTCCGCGGACGGCGTCCTCTTTACTCTCTGTGCCATTCCCTCATTGCATACAGCTAAGCAATCACACAATACGAATAACGTCCTCAGAACACCCCCATTTTGTGAATTTTCGAACATTTCAGGACAATTATCATTTCATTATTCAACATATTAACATTACAAATATTATACTTTCATCTTGTACCCTGCACACAATGCTATGTTTCTCCATTAGTAGCTCAGTATGCTAGATAGAATCCCATAATACAATGCTATTTATATCAATGCATCATTCAAAGCACTAATAACAGTATGATATTTATTGCAATATCCTTGACACTTTTTTCGCAACATCATAATAAAAATCCCTAGTACACAAATTCCATGAAAGGTACATACACATGTGATGTCATCAGTGATTTCATCAATGACATTTGCAATGTCATCTTTGATGTCCTGGGTGTTAGTCTTAGCAGTGCACGGTGGTGGCGCGAGTTATTTTTCATAGCTTACCATAACTTGCGATTTTCAGGGGTCTTTCGGCTGTACTTAGAACCATAACGTCCCTTAAACAAACTTTTTTTAATATCACGCAAACAATATACAAACCTGGCGTGCAAAAACCAACTTCTCACAGATGGCTTTACACAGAATGTTGGAAAGTAAGAATGTATGCTCGTTCACAGTGACGGTCAGCTGCTTCCATTTTTTTCTTGGGCCCCGGAGAGGCTCACGAAGCGGACTATAAGGTTGTATTGTGTATTGACCTTGACAGACAGAGATTGTGATGAAAGACTTCTCTTGAAGGAGTGTTGCTAAACCGTAAGAGAAGATAAGGATGAAATTTCTGAAACAAAACCACTTTTATATATTATATCACTATGCGAAAGATTGTTCGCACACGCAGTGTCGTATTTTGGGACTGCACTACTCGTAGACAATGGAAATTGCAATTGTACTGTAAGTAACCCTTTAGATTATGTTATACCAAATATAATTACAATAGCGTAGCATTAAAGACCGCTCAAGTTGAACTTGTTCGTTGAAAGTGGCATAATGTTTTCTACCGCGCACTATCACCGCCGATTTTGATCCCCTGTCTTTTAGAGGGCTCTGAAAAAGGCAGACGACACAGGGTGGGTTAATAGAAATAATTTAACCGGTCCATAGGCGGTCAAGCGCTCTACTCGCTGTGCCACTTCACTGTAGCCTGTCAAGTGGCACAGCGAGTACAACGCTCGCTTTGACATCCGTGCACAGCTTGCTAACGCAAGTTCGAATCCCGGCAAGGCCAAACTCATCCTTCCGTGGTCGATAAATGAGCACCACACACCGTGGTTAATAATAAGCACCGCTTAGATACCTCACGGTTCTTAGCGCTATATGAATGGGAAAATATTATTATTTTATTATTAACATGCGCTGTGTTGTGACATAATATGTGTTGTCTTCCGGGTTCTGTGTAAAGTCACTTAGGACTGCAGAGGACTGGGCGCGTTTGATGACGCACCCTGTAACGTCACGGAGAGAGGCGGGGATTATGAATGCTTTGATAATATCAGGTTTAGGGGCGGGAGAGATGATTTAGTGTCGCAAAAGCAAGTCAGCCAGGTCAATAGCGCCAGTCATAGGATTATCACATAATGTCGGCGCACACCAGCCGGATTTATCGTTTCTTTAGTGGACAAAAGTCGGTTGACGCCCATAGGAAATTGTACTATTAGCGGACAAAGGGAGTGGTCTTAAAACACTCTCACCCTGAGAACAAACAATACAAACAACGTTCTCAGAACACCCCCATTTTGTGTAATTGCAACCATTTCGGGACACCGCGAGTGTTCTTAGAACACATTCAACTAGACAGATTACAATACGGACAGCGTCCTGAGGACACCCCCAGTTTGTGTATTTACGAACAATTAAGTTCACCGCGAGTGTTAATAGCTCATTTTTACCTTCCTTGCGAACAAAAATGACACATACTTCGTCCTCTAAACACCCCACCATTTAGTTTGTTTACAAAATGTCAGAACAGCCGTGTTCTCTGCGGACAAATCAAACGCAACAAAAACGTCTAGCACATAAAAAAACAAAACATTGAACCTATCTCATACTCCCCCACCCTCCCCAAACACTCTTACACATCAACACATGTCACTAAATACAATTTTTTAGCCACGTTTCACCGCGCTGTACGCGGTTGACGGTGAATACAAGATGGCGGGCGCCACAGAAAATATGATGCGCTCCACGCCCCTCGACGTCCAATCAGCGAACATGCCGCATGTCCGCGGACATGACGCAAGGCCATGGGCCAATCGGGGTGCTGTCCGCGGAGCGAACAGGAAAGTCCGTCTGCGAAGAGAACACAGATATCACTCATTTTTTTTGCCTTACGTTTTGGTCATTTTATAAAAAAACTACTGGACGGATTTACGTTCCTGCCGCAAATTTGGTGTAAATCTGTCCAGCGGTTTGGCCTGTGGCCCATTATGTCTATAGGAAAAAACACAAGTTTTGGGACCCCCCCTATAACTTTTCCCCCCCTGGACGAATCCTCACCAAACTTTGCAAAAAAGTTCAGATTGGGCCATATGCTTTTTCTGCAAGGTTTGGTGAGGATTCGTCCAGAGGGAGCGAAGTTATAAGCCACCCAAAAAATGCTCTTCCTATGGAAACACCAACTTAACCATAACTACATGGACGCTACCACGTCCATGTAATATATATATATATATATATACATATATATATATATATATATATTTTCTGTTTGTTTAGTTTTGTCTCTGGTATATGGCGCACTTGTTTACACCCTCGTAATCTGTCTCTCCACTTGTTCTCCTCTTTGTGCTACTATCGTGCAGACACCCTTCATGGGAATGCCTCCACCATCTCTAAATGTGTTACTTTGTCATTTCCGATCTAAACTGACATTTCCGTTCGTTAAATACATACCAAAGCAACGTATTAACACAAATAGATCAAAGCAAAAGGGGGAATGACTTCTAGGCAGAAGCAGTAGGGTATTTAGAAGGTGGGGAGGGTAAGGGGAGCAGGACGGGATTTTCCTCAGAAATCCTGCTGATGCCTGGCCATATGTGATTGGAGGCTTTGTAATCATCAAGGATTGCGCGTTTTAAAATTAGGAAGAATCCAGGAACTTATTTCCTTAAAAAATGCAAATAGGTAAGTGCAAAAGATGGGGTTATGACGTGAGGGTGGGGAGGCGATCAGTCATAACACCCCATCATTAAGAATCATTAACATCCCAACGAATACATATAATTGGATGCAATTTTTTTTGGGGGGGGTGGGGTAGGTAAAATTATATTTGCAGTGAGTGCTTCCTTTATTTCAAATGTATTTATAATCACTGTTTATATTGCTTTCAATGTAAGATGATTTATTTTGACCCCATCATCTTTCTCTCCATTACATAAAAGAGTTATTGAACTGGTTTTAATACATAGCACCTAATAAGTTCCTTGGGCAATTAAATATCCGGGCAGCCAATGAAAAATCCAATTTGAGTTTGTGTTTCCATGGTATGATTACTACTTTCCAGGGAAGGTCAGAAAGATATGAAACGAGTAAACACCGGAATGCGTTATTAGGATAATATGAGATCAGATATTGAATATTGATTTCCACTGTGCTCTGTCTTAACCATGACAGTAAAAAACACCTTACGGATATTGTAAAATGCCAGAAAGAAAATCCCTGAACTTAATTGATGTTTGTTTTGTTAGGAAACACCATTTCCTGGTACCTACAATGTGCGAGATTTCATCCAGGAAGCTGACCTAAACCCTGTGCGGCAAACCTACAGTTTTAAAGGGGAAGGCCGAAAGAAATGCCCCAATGTGGGAAGGACTGGAGAATACTTGCTGCCTGGATGCTACAACGTTATCGAATCCATCCAGGTTATAGAAAAGAAACCAAACACATACTCATTCAAAAATACGCCGAGAACCAACATCCTGTTAGGCGTCAGAGATAAGGTATGTTATTTTATGGCGTTATCATACACTTCATGCCATTAACAACTAGATTTAACACTACGAGATAAAAAGTTACAATATGTAGCACAACACACTTGTCCTTATTGGGTTCTGTATGGTCTTGTCACCCACGTAGAACCCAATAAAGACAAGAGGGGACCCACCATTAAAAGAAAAGGAAAATGTGTACGACCGACAGGGATCGAGCTAAATGTCAAAGAGGCAACTGCGGTCTTGTCAAACACACGTTTCTCTTTGACCTTTAGCTCGATTCCTGTTGGTCGTATGAAATGTATTTTTCTTTTAATGGTGGGTCTTCTCCATAACCCCCCCCTCCTCTCCCCCCTCCTAACCCCACCCCACCCCCAGTCCCCCTCACACCATTACCCCCTAAACATGCACAAACATACAACCAACAGGAGTCAAACTAAAAGGAGGTGAGGTAAGTGTGTTTGACGAAAAACCACCGATTTCTCTTTATGAGATCCATGACAAATGCTAGGCAGACTATCTTCAACTATCAATGATCTTCAATCTGCGGCTCCTCCAAATGCGATTAATTGGTTCTGCCAGCTGAATGCTCTGAGACATGGAAACATCCTGATAGGGATAGTGCAGCTCTCTGGGGAGCATGCATGGTCTTTTGATGCCACAGAGAGTCTTCGCTGGCGGGCATCATAGACCATCACCCACCTCTTACTCCTCTTGTGTTGCATTTGCATGTTCTGCCAAAATATGTATGCATCATAAGCCAAGCATAGAAAATGGAGCATATACGTATTTTTAGTTTTACGTTTAGGGGCTTATTTAGGTATATTGTTATTTGAGTGTCTACCATCAGTAAGGAGGAATCCAGAAGCAAGACAAAACTAGGTGTTTGTTCACAAGCACATCTGACCTAGGATGCACTTCCAGAAGACCAATGATCACCTCAGCAAAAGCTCCCTACTACCAGAACACCAGGGCCAACAATGAAAGCAAGGCACTTGAGGAAATAAGGGCTCCAGGCAGCAGTGATGAAGAAACAGTAATTTATTTCATTACAGCGACCGCGGCCTATGAGAGCCGAGTGCCAACATGGCTCTCTCCCTGCAGTCTGAACTGTAACCCATCAACATTCTTAGAATAACATTCTTAGAACTTAATGAGCTCATAGTGCAGCTCAATGCTTAACTAGGATGTGGTAATACATTTTTATGAACCTGTTTTAACTTACACTTACATCATAACACATCTCATCCCTTATGTGCATACAGCTGTTTACTCCACATAATAATCCTTAAACCAGCTGGGTTTGTTCTTGACTCTATTTGAATGTGTCTCTGCTGCAGACCTTGAATTGGTGTCATCCTTGGAACACTTATCTATGACACTAGAGTCTCTGATACTGTTATTAGCAAATTCACCATTGTCACGTTCACCATTGTCATGTTATCATGTGCATTGTCCTTCATGCATTCTGGACATTTCACAATTCTGGACATTGACCAACACTCCCCCCCTTATGCAATTACTACACTGTTTCTTACTGCAGATATTTTCTTGGGACCAATGTATTTGCTTTCTACACATTTGGGAGTGAATCTAGGGTTCTTTATGAGAATACAATCTCCCACTTTCCAGGTATTACTTTTGACACTCTTGTCCTCATCAAATCTTTCTTTGTACACATCCTGTGCTTCTTTGATGAGAGTCATAATTCTCTCGCGATCAATGTTGGAACTCTTGGCTAAGTCCATCCACCCTGGACATAGTTTTGTTCCAGGTTGTCTCCCTTTCAATGACATGAACGGAGATACATTTGTAACTGAGTGTGGTGTGGTACAGTAGTTCCATATCATTTCTCTTACTACACCAAACCATCTTAGATTAGAAGCCATGGCCAATTGCAAACCACCCTTTATGAACCTATTGGCTCTCGCAACGAGGCCGTTGGCCCTTGGATGATATAAAGCAGTTCTAGTGTGTCTGATGCAGAATTTCTTCAAGAAAGTTAACATCCTTTCAGAACAGAATTGTACTCCATTATCAGTGATTAATTCTGTCGGGAAACCCTCCCTGTAAAACACTTCCTCGAAGAATAATACCATCTCTGCAGTGGTTGCCTCACGCAAAGCCTCCCATTCAATCCATTTGGAATGGTAGTCTACTAACACAACAATGTATTTATACCCATTGTCAAGGTTTTGTAATGGTCCTATCAAATCAACTGCAACTTTTTGCTATGGTTCACTCAGTACTTTGACAGGATTTATTGGTACTTCTCTAACCATCTTGGTCTTGTCACTCTTACCACACTTTCTACAACCCCTAACACACTTCTCTGCATCGCTGTCAATCCCGGGCCACCAGAAATATTGCCGCAAATATCTCTTTGTTCCTCCCATGCCCAGGTGACCTTGATGTGCTATATTTACTAAATGAGATCTGACTCCACTGGGGGGTATTATCCTATTTCCTTTTGTAAGTTTACATCCGTCCTCAGACATACTTAACTCGTCCTTCACACCAAAATATCTGTCAAACTCTTTTCCCACAATATTCTTGTGAGGCCATCCTTCTCTGGTCCAAATCATAACTTGATTCAATATTAAATCCTCCTCACCAGCTCTTATCCACATCTCTTTATCAATGGCATCATGCTCAATTTCTGCAATGCTCACATCTTGAAATTCAGGTGCTCCCTCCAATTCACCATCACACACAGGTAATCTGGATAAACAATCTGGTACCACATTCTCCCTCCCGGGAATGTAACACACCTTGAAATTATAACCCAAGAGCTCTACCATCCACCTCGAAACTCTTGGAGACTCTTTGGCCCACTCAGAACCGTTCATCAATTGAACCAAAGGCGTGTGATCTGATCTGACAATAAAAGGTCGACCCCATAGAAAGAACTTGAAGTGCATGACTGCCCAAAATACTGCTAGTGCTCTCTTTCAATGACGAGTAATTTTTTTCTGCTCCTCTAAGTGGCCTGGATGCAAATGCAATTGTGTATTCAGTTTTACCTGAGTCAAAACTGCTCCTAAGCCAAGGGTAGTAGCATCAACTGAAAGCAACGTTTTCCTGCCAAACATGAATCCACTTAAGGATGGGGCCTTGACTATACAATCTTTGGTTTGCAAGAATGCTTCCTGACACTCTTTGGGCCATGTGTACTTCACGTTCTTTTTTAGTAACTCCCTCAATGGAGATGAGATGGATGCAAAGCCATTCACAAATTTATGGTAATATTCCGCTAGTCCCATGAAAGAACATAGTTGGTCCTTGTCTTGGGGCTGAGGAGTATTACTAATACTTTCTATGAGTGACTTTTTGGGAGACATACCTTCTTTCGAAACTTTGTGTCCCAGATACTCCACTTCCTCAACACTTATTTTACATTTGCTTCTTTGGACCGTTAACCCAGCCTCCTTCAGTCTGCATAGTACTGCCCTAAGTACTCTGTCATGCTCATGCTCATTACTTGCAAAAATCAGAATGTCATCTTGAAACACCTTAACATTTTCCAACCCTTTTAACACTTCCTCCATCACCTTTTGGAACACAGATGCGGCCGAGGCCAACCCAAATGGCATGCGATTGTATTTATAAGTGCCTTCAGTTATGATAAGGGCAGTGAGATGTTGCGATTCTTGGGAAAGGGGAACTTGGTGATAGGCAGCAGAGAGATCAATGACAGAGAACAATTTGGGTTCGCCAAGAGTGGAGAGTGTCTCGGAAATGTTGGCTAGGGGATGTCTCTCCACCAGAATATTGTGATTAAGACTGCGCAAATCTACACAGAATCTTAATTTACCATTATTTTTGGCCACTAAGACAATGGGGGACAACCACTCTGTGGCCTCAACAGGTTCAATGACACCCTTATCTACTAAGTTATCGAGTTCACTGCGTAGTTGCGCTCTCATGTTTAACGGCACATGTCTCACTTTATGAACAATAGGCTGAGATTCTTTCTTTAGTCTAATATGATGTTCAAAGTTCTTGAGTCTGCCCAGACCTTCGGTGAAGACCTCTGGGAACTCTCTTGACCACATATCATCAATCTCGTCAATGGTGACAGGCTCAGTGGCACTAGCTTGCACCCTGACTCTCAACTTCCTTTGTTCCTCCCAACCTAAAAGGGAGGCTCCCTTTCTTGCAACCAAAATGTCAGCTTTGCATTCTCCACCTCTGTATTGTACACTTGCAGTAAACTGTCCCAGCATCTCAATAGGGGATTCCGCATAGCCGCAGGGCCGAATTCTTGGTGGATCCAGCATTGATTCATCCTTTTTTAGAACATCTTTAAATGTCTCTTTAGAAATGATGGTCCATGGGGAACATGTGTCAACTTTCATGAGTATTTCTTGACCATCAATTACAAAAACATCTGTTGGACCTTTGCTGTCTCCTCCTCCAATGGTCGAAATCTCGAAGACATGTCTGGGGTTGTCTTGCGAGGAGTATACCTCTTGTATATTGTAAGCTAAGTGAGCACCTTCTTCTTGGTTGTCTCTGATTTCTAAGAGATTTATTGATGACCTCTTGCATACATTAGCGAAATGTTCTCTGGTCCTACACTTGAAACATTCAGCATTCCTTGCTGGGCACGAAGGGTAATTCAGACCATGCTTGACACTGCCACATCTGGTACACTTCGCACCCCATGTTCCTTTCTTGCTTGTATTGACATTAAGTCTCTTCCTGTGATCAACTGTGCACACAGCTTGGGTACTCTGTTTGTCAGACTTCAGTTCTTTGACATATTGTGAGGTTTGTTCTATACTTCTGGCTAGGTCCACTGCTTCATCCAACTTCATGTCTTTTGACAACAATTTCTCCTGTATCCTAATATTATTTGTGCACCTCACTAACTGATCTCTAATTAACGAGTCAGATAGATGTTCGAATTCACAGGAGTGGCTTAATGTTCTTAATGAGGCTATGTACGATTCCACGGATTCTGACGACTCCTGCGTACGCTGAAAGAACTTGTGCCTCTCGAATGTAACATTTTTTTTAGGCTCAAAATGATCCTTGAGTTGTTTAATCGCATGGGCATATTCATCTGTGTCCAGCTTGTGCACTGCCTACCCCATCAAACACTGCACAGCCTTCCACACCAAGATTGTGAAGTAATAATGCCTTTTTGCGAGTTGAGCTGAATCTCTCTCCTCCCATTGCCTCCAGGTAGTTTTCAAACATGTCTTTCCACCTGTCCCACCTAACTTGGGGGCGTCCAGGTTTATTCAAAAATGACATTGGCGGAGGTATTGAAGCTGCCATGTCTTAAGCGGTAAAAAAAGGTGGTAAAGAGTGGGCTTGCTAGATGCAACCAATAGACTCTGGATCAGTTCAAGTATGCCCAGTGGATGCACAGACTGAGCAGTGACAGTGCTGTGCTATGCAGACAAAGGGATCAGTCTTGTATGAGTACAATCCCTTGTGTATGATGTCACAATCCTCCTTACATCAGTCTGAATTGGAACGTGATGGCTGCTCATCCACAGAATGGATACATGTCATAATGGCTGGCTCCTGAAACTTGCCAGAACTGCATGGGCAGGTTGCTCAGCAACGATAATGTCAATGCTATGGAGGCCACACCCACTTCCTTGCTCAGTGACTAGTGCTCGAGCCGGGAATCCTTGAAAGTAAACACTGTTGCTTTGAGACAGAGTCAATACAGTAATGGGGAAGGCAAGATTACACCCCCAGGGGACGCGCCTGCTGAACTGTTGTTCCGCTCCTCCTGACCTTCCTGCAGCGTCCGCTGTCGCACGGGAGTGTGGAATAATGCAGGCCGCACTATGACGAGACTTCAAAGGAGTAGGGAGACACTGCTGAGAGCCATCCTCGTCGCCAATGAGGAAATAAGGGCTCCAGGCAGCAGTGATGAAGAAACAGTAATTTATTTCATTACAGCGACAGCGGCCTATGAGAGCCGAGTGCCAACATAGCTCTCTCCCTGCAGTCTGAACTGTAACCCATCAACATTCTTAAAATAACATTCTTAGAACGTAATGAGCTCATAGTGCAGCTCAATGCTTAACTAGGATGTGGTAATACATTTTTATGAACTTGTTTTAACTTACACTTACATCATAACAGCACTCTCTCTTCAAAGCCGTGAAACCTAGCATCAACCCCCTCCCGATCTTCCCTTACCAGGTGATTCATTACTGCATTAAGAAGTCCACTACCATCAACAACTTATTTGTTGACAAGTTCAGCAAGTCCCACCAAAACGATGATGTTAATTCTAAAACTGACAACGCCCACTCATTCCTCCATCCAAAAACAATGAAATGTACTACCTTCCAAGCCCTCTCCATGGAAGTTCTGACTGTGACTCTAGAATATCCTCAAATCAACATCCTAGTCATTTGACAGCTTGCCATACTCCATTCTCAAGACACTCCTCATAGAAGCCCTCAACTCCATCCTCGCAGTCATCAATACATCCCTAACTAAGAGCACCTTCTCTACGTTTCGGGAGGATAGCTCAGGGGCAACGTGCTCGCCTTGGAAGCAAGACGACACAGAGCACCACAGTTCGATCCCTGGGTCTGCGCTTATAAACCTCTGGGTATTAAGCGCGTTATAAATAACCTATCATATCATATCATATCATACAACCAAACCTGATAAATCCTCCCAAACTTCAAAATAAATTTCTGTACCCCACCATAATGTTATCAGCAACTACCGCATCACTCATCTTCTTTTCTTAGGCAAATCATTGACACCAACAGCCTCATACTAACCTATAGTCATGACTAAGACTGAAATGCAGCACAGCAACAGCCACCAGCCAACTGGTAAATGATGCATATGGCATCCTCGATGATGGAAACCTCTTCCACTTGTGCTAATTGAACTCTACACAATAAACTATCCAGCCTTCATAAACATTCAACTCACCCACATAGGCATCAGAGAGACTGTCCTCCACTGCCATCAGTTTGTCGAGACAAAAACCACCAGATCACCACATTATTCATTAATTGTCGAGTGCCAAAAGGAGCCATTTTCTTAACATTGCTGTTTGATCTCTAGAACTCGTCTTCACCAGCCGCAATAGCCACATCCACCAAAATAGCTCTTCCTGAAAATGTAATGTCCCTACCGGAATGTCCCCCATGTACTTCATGGGCTTCAAGTGGAAGCTCAATAAAATAAAGTGTCCTTAATTGGTGGACACTCCCGTCCCTTGCACACCTTTTGTACTGACACAGGGGTCAGTCAATAGTTTATATCCTTAATGTAAGTCAATATTGATTTTTCAGTAATCAGTACAAAACGTGATAGGTGTCTCAATTCTGTAGACAATTTCTTAAAAAGTTAATTTATTCATAGGAAATGGACACATTGGGCCTCATTACGAGTTTGGCGGTAGCCATGGAGCTATAGCTCGATGGCTGCCGCCAAACCAGGCTTCTTTACCGGGTTCCTGCAATGAGGAATAACCGGGTTATTCCAACATTGGAGGACCCGGTCATTCCTCCTTGCAGGAACCATTCCTCATTCCCATTTGAACCCTCATAGGGCTCTATGGGAATGGGGATGGAGGTAACAATGGGCACATTAGCATGCCTTATTATTCGATTAACTCTTAATTAGATAACTGTACACTCTTGTAACATTTAAATGAAAATAATCACCTTCTCTGGCAAGTCGGACGATACATCAACTCATTTCTTGCTTGTATTATCAATATTATTGTAGCATCCCTATAGTTAAAAAGTATCAGTTAACATTGCTATTACTCTACTAATCTACATAGCAATTTTTGATTACGATTTATAATAGTGCCTACTTGCCTGTTAGATAGCGCCATCAACTGTGTGTGGCGTAATGATAGTCATTTATCTGTAGGTGTCCTAAGAAAAGGGAGGACGCGGGCATCCATGTTATTAAGCCAGATTCTGTTTGCTTGTTTTCTTCTTTCATAGGATTTGCTTGCTTTGTTTGTCCACCTGTTCCCTTTGGCATTTATCTGTCTCCTGATGGGTGTCTTCTTTGGTCTACTAATATACTTTCCTCATTCGCCATTGTGATATGCCTGCTCATCATACACTATGAAATGAAGCTTCTAACACAGCTGTTGTATTGATGTGGTTTATTGCTATGAGTGGAAAATACCATCTTCACAAACAGAAGCACTGTCATTCACAGCTTCCTTTATTGGTTTTGTGTGTTGCTCTGCCTTCTCGCATACCATGCCCTTCATTCTTCTCCACCCTCCTGTGTCGTCCTCCCATTTGACCTCACTTTTCTGGAATTGGGTGGGGTTATACCTGGCAAGGTTCTGGTGTGCACTGTGGGTGGAGGAGGAGTGGCTAGGATGTGTTCTGGTTGTGTTTTGGGTAATGCTAGAGACAACTATCAAGCTGGGGGAATATTTAGGGTCTGGAGGCTATCACAGTGCTGCAGGAGCCAAGTTTCAATAGTCAGGTGGCCCCACTAATGCACTTTTTATGAGACTTGTGACCTGAAGGTCACAAGTGCTGACATAACAGACAGAAGTATTCCTGCTTGCATTTTTAAGGAAGGGCACTGATGGATTGAAGACAACCAGGCCTGAATCTCCAGGGCAATTGCAGGAGGTCCTGGATTTTAGTTTTACATCTGAAGAAATGGCCAGCAGCACATGACCTTTCAATCTTACACCCAATTGCTTTAAATGACATTTTATACGGCACACAATTTAACAATATAAGCATATCATTTCTGAATGGTATATGTACATGAGAACACCATGAGCTTGAAAGTCTGATGGGCATTTTGCTGACCATATGATTAATCTAGATGAGGGGAAAACAAAGTGACATTCTTTTTATTTAATGTACATGTAAAATGCTTTGTTTTACTTCAGCTGCTGAGAACACAATTCTGGCATCCCATTGAATATACTATGCATTACGGCTTCCATATCTGTCAGTGCAGCTCTCCATATTTTTTGTCAAAACATTATTTCCACAGGTGTTTCTTTTCCTTCATGAAATGCATTGTGCACATTTTAACCTCTAACAATTGAGGCCCACTTTCTTTCCTTTGTGATTTGGGTTCTATAGGCCTTATGTCCGACATCTCTGCGCTGGCCTTAGGTTTCAGTGGGCATGTATAAATGACTGGGGACTCTTTATTTCTCGCATCCAGGGGCTATATTTCACCCCACAGGTGAGGGACATAGTGGCAGGGGATAGGTTTAGGGTTTGTTGTGAGGGATAAATGTGAAATGGAGGCAGGAGGGAGGGACACAGAAGACAACTGCTTTTGTGTGCTCCAGGTAAATGAGATGAAAGGGAGTGAAGCTGGCTGAGTTTTGGTCAAGTGGGATGATGTGCTGGTGTGGATTGTGGTAAAATGGCAGGATCGAGGTACAAGTGGGGATGTTTTTGGTGGTGTTGTTTGAGGTAGCAAGGACCATGCACTGGCGTGTGCTGCGAGTGAAGGATGTGTTCTGGGGGGTAATGGGTACTGCTATTCTGCCAGTGGCAGGAGCTATGTACTGAGGTTGTATGGAGTTTGGAAGGGGCGTAAGACAGGCACAACAATATACTGAAGGAGGTGTGGAAAGGCAGATGCCAGGTGCAGTGTTTTGCTGGTTCTTAAGCAGGGTTGCAAGTGGTAGCAGCAAGACACAGGTTGGGCGGGGTGGCAAGAGTTGGCCAAGATGTATTAATGGTTGTGGGTGGGTCTGGCCTTCATCTCAGTGAACCCCTCAGCATCATGTCAGGCATTCATCTAAGTGACCCCATTAGTATAATGTCACTGAATTGTCTTGGCAAGGCATAACATTCAAGAGCATTTATTTGGTCACAGGGGTCATAGATGATGTGGGTGGCATCGTTGGGTTTTTATCCCTGTTGGACAGGAATAGGACAAATTAAGTATGGGGTTTTGGAGCTGCATTGTTAATTGCAAGTGCATCTCCAAGACATTCCAGCAGTTGTGGTGGCGACCTCGGGGTATTTATAGACTGCAAATTCAATGCTTCATATTAAAGAATCTGCAGAGCTTGTTGACTGACTCTCCCGAAATTTCTCATTTGCCTTTTTTGGTGGCATCCAGGCTTGCAGAGCGGGTTCTTCTGTGAGTCTGTCTCGAAACATAGCATGCAGGACACGTTATTCAATCGGACTTTACTATCGCTCCCAGCCTTCTGGTGGGCTCTGCTCCTGTTCAAAGACGAACACATTCCTCCACAGCATTCCCACAAAAGTGCTTCTCTATTAATGAGCCATGCATGAGATGGAGCAGTGCAAGTCGTGGATGGTCAGTTGGTCGAGCACATTGTCTGAGCTGCTTGCACACCAACCATGCCTTAGATCTTGGTGGCCAATCTTGGTGGTCAATGATGTTCTTAAATGAGAAAGCCCCAGTCTTCATGGAACACACAGCTGTTTATATGCCTCTGTTTACAAGCCTCTGCTTGCTTATAGGCAGGAACAAAGTGGGTCAAAGTGCTCCGGTCCTTGTAATTGAGTGTAAGTGCCCACTAATATAGGATAGCACATGCAGCAGTTTTGAACAGAAGCTGTCCATAGGCTCGCGAGAGAAGATTCTGGTTATCTATGTTAAATGTGTACCTTTAGTGACTATGCCACAAGTAAGGGCATTGCGGCCCCTCACCCCGCCAGCTTGCGCAAATGAGAAGATCGACAAGTTCACACTTTCCTCGCTCCTGCACAGGCACCATGCCACATAAGAATGGCAATGGCAGAATGAAAAGTCACAGATTGATAGCCATTAAAATGACTACCAAAATTCCACCATCGTCACCAACTCTGTCTCAATGAATATTCACGTGACTTATAATCACCACAGAAAAAACTGAGGATGCTTTTCCTGCTTGGGCAGGAGTGCATGCTGAGTACAAACGAGGCGTAAAACGTCTTATGCGTATTTTTTACTCAGTGTGATTTTCTAGCATTAATTAAGAGGAGGTAGGCCATGGATCGTAACTTCCGATTCCTCGTCCTCATTCCGCTCGATTAATTTTCATAATCATATAATACTCACACAGAAACACGAGTTCGCCGGAATTTCCATTTTAGAAATACACCTGTTGTCAAATCGAATCAAAGTAACAACGAGGTGACTGCGTGCAGGCAAGTGCATCCATGCGTGCTGTGTACAGTGCTGAAATAATCCCCATTATTCTGTAAACACGAACTCAAGATCTAGTTTAGTGACAGGACACCACCCCAATTCAGGATGCATAGGGCCCCATTTTACTGGAGGTGGCCATGCAGAACAGTTCATAAGAAGCACGTGGACAACATTCAATGCATGCCTTTTACAAACGGTGCAATTCTCTTGGCATTCTGGCACAGTGGGGCGACAGGGCTGGGACTTTACTATTCGGCTGCATGTTAGGAATGCAATGCTGTGCAGTTGCAATTCTAATACTGGCAGAGATTCTGCAGGTTCCTATGGACTTCACCTGCTATGTGCTCCTGGGAACAGCAGGTAGATGTCACGGGGAGCCGTGCACATTTCCGCCGCCATGCTTGCACGTGACATTAGGCATTTACAATGCTGTTTATTCCAAGGAGTGACAATGCAGGGTAACTTGCTGCTGCCTGGGTTTGTGTGCGTGATGAAGACCTCGGCATGCAAACAGCTGAAATGTTATGGTAGTGGCTCCGTGTTCAAACGCGCGTTTGAAGGCAGTCCCCGCCGTGCACTGCCCAGGCACATACAAAGCAGTTGCAATAGGGTTTTCATTGGAAAGAGAGAGGTTTGGTGCTGGGGGTCCCGGCAGTCAGAGTAGATTCCCTCCTCCCCTCGCTCAGCTCTTTCAGTAGCAAGTGAGAGCTGTGGGCAATACGGCTGTGAGACACAGGGGCACTGCCTCTCCCTCCAGGAGCTGACGTTTCTTATTAGGGCATTCTAGTCTAGGTGCATATGGTAGAATAGTCCAGTAGCCGCATTGCCCGCTACATTAACGGCACAAGCAGTCACTGAATGCCCTTTCCCTTGGTATTTGCTTTTGTCTTGCCCCTGCCAAACATGCAGGAGCAAGCATTTCATTGGCAGTATAGGCTGCTTCCGTGGGCCGAAATGCAACGTGGGAAAGTGCGGATTTATAGCAAGCAATCGTTCCTATGCGTTTTTACAGATGATTTTTCACTGCACTATTTTTTTTAACTACAAATATTTACTGATTATTTTGCCTTGAAATCCCTCACCCATACCCATAGCATATTTACTCACCCAAACAATCCCCCTACATTTTTGCAAAACACATTTTAAAAAACTGCAGTAAAAAATACTGCAGTGAAAAAATATACACTAAAAAGACTGGATATCCAAGATACCACATGTCTGTCTTTGCAATCGTTTTAAAGGATTTGTAATTCACATAGGCACAGCTTGTGACATTAATATATGTAGTTATGCGATCTGCTGTTGTGTATTCCTTGATCTGATCAATTTGCCTATATTTCCTGAGAATGTGCTAATTCTCTTGTTGTACCTACTTGAAAACCGGCTGATGAGATTTGATTTTTCATTCTAATTAGATTTGTTATCAATAGCCATGGAATTCATGACTTGAGTCTTCTCCTAATGCCATGCAGCCCTTCAGCTGCAGCATACATGGAAGCAGTCATGTAACATGTACATGACCTTTGAATCTGTTCAGAGTCTGCCTATTGTTAACTGTTCTTTTTTTAATTTCAGGATATAAATATCGCGCCATGGCAGTATGAGGTTGTCACCCCGCCAGTAACAACATCTCCCTCAAAGTAAGTAGAGCAGTAATGTTCCTTCAGAAAAAATTGAGTATTACGATATCAAAGGTTATGACTTCTCTGTCTTAAAATGCTGTAAAATGACATTATTTGAAAATCCTAGTGAATGAAAGATTTCTCAAAAAAGCTTAATGGTGTGGCTTGGAAGAAAAATGACAAACAACATCCAGTGTCATGTTAAGCAAATACCTTTCAGGGTTCAAAATGAGCAGGGGCTGCGAGCTGTTTCGCTCACAGTTATGGCATAGGGGAGCCTGGTTAGCTGGAAACCAACGGCTACCAGGAGCTACTTTTGACTGCTCAGACACGTGGTGCCATACAAACCTAGCTGTGTGATATTAACTTTAGATTTTGGAACATGGTTAAAGGTGAATAAGGAACACACCCAAGGGACATTTAAAGCACATTGTATAATAAGTAATGGACTAAAAGTTAGCTTTTGCATCTTGATTGATTGATTTGTTATTTACTATGCGCCTATACACAAGTGTTTCAAGGCGCAACAAGGCAAGGGAGGGGGAACAGAGGGAGTAGACAACAACAATCCTACTAGGTCTTGTGTCATTGACATCGTGCAAATGCGCAAACAAGAAGTGTGGGGGAGAGGGTCCAGGGAAAAGTACACCCAGAGCATGAGAGCCCTGAGTTATGTGCTGCGAGGCTGGGACTTCAAGGGGCAGTCCGAGCCCGACATTGCAAGGTTAGCCAGGAGGCAGTGCAGTAGGGCCAGGCGGCAAGTGCAGGGGGTCTGGTCAGGGGGGCCTGGTGTCTTGTAAGACTCAGAGGACAACCAGGCAGCCAGTTAGCAGAACGAAGCAGTTAGCAGGGTAGAGGGAGAGAGAAAGAAGAGGAGAAAAGGTAGGCGTTGAGGAGTTTCTGGAAATTAAGGAGGTCCAGCTCAAGGCAGAGAGAGGCAGGGAGGCCATTCCAGAGGGAGGCACCTGCAGAGGTGACAGTTCTGTCATTGAGGCCTTTACAAACAAATAGACGGGGAGAAAATGCAGCAGATGCAACCGAAAAACAGAGAAACAGCTTGCAAGAACAGCAAAGACGAAAGTATGAGTACCTGGGAGCGGGAGAGCCTAAAGAATTTGTAGAAACAATGCAGGGTGAGATACACATAGAAATGGAAGTAAGTGCAAGGCAGGGCAGTTTAGTAGGACGCAATAATGTCTGTCTTCCCCACCTGCACCTGTGTTACGTTATGGTCGCTGCTGGTCGATGGCTGCACTGCATGCTCGCCATCTGCGTTCTGACGCCTTTGTCGGCAAACACCTGCATCACACAACACTGCGAGCTTGTCCTGTGAGGGCTTTTCCGCAGAGGGTCCGATCCTTGTTTCTTAAAGGCTTGGATGCTTGGACATAGGCGCAACATATGTACCGACGGGCTGCGTCTCCTGCGCACCTGCCTAGCACAACACTGTGGCCTTGTCCTGCGAGGGCTTTGCCGCAGAGGGTCCAATCCTCGTTTCTTAAAGGTTTTAATGCGTGGACAACACTGCAGCCTTGTCCTGCGAGGACTTTCATGCACATGTTAGATTTGCTGCTTACTATGCACTGGCTCCTGCATCGCCCGAGGTATCTTCTGCCTAATGGGTAACGTCAGATATCCTGGAGCTGCTTTTTGCTCCTGGTCAGCAAATCCTAATTTCTATCCCTGCCTTGTTTATCCAATGTTGGTCTACACACTACACAGTGGCCACCCTTTACTTATTTCTGTGGTTATTAAGTTTGGCTCCTAGGTCAAGGCAAAATGAGTACTATTCATTTTGCAGTGGAGAAAATACAATTGGAGGATACATACATTGCTTTCTCTACATTCCTCACTTTTCTACGCTTTTCAACCGCTGATTTGTGAGAAGAACTTGGATGTCACTTCCTGACACATGTTGTGCTTTTGAAAGTAATAGCCAGGGGGCCCATTTATTTTCTGCATTCATGTTTTCATTTTTATGGTGTGCTTTATTAGGTGAGTGAGATTTGTGTGGTCTCTGCAATTAGCCTCGCTCCTGCTTACAAATTGCCGAGCAAATTAGCTTCCACTTCCTGTAAAACTGTGATTGGATTTCACCTATTTAGGCTTTGTTTTACTTGCATGAATACGACAGAATTTGAAGAAGTTGGTGGAGAAAAACATTGCTAAATCTCTTGAGCAGCATATATATATGCAATTCATAACTATTGGCAAACATTGATCTCATAGCAAGGTAGGATGGGTGATGTTAAAGTTGGCATGGGTATGAACAGACTATATGGGTCTGTTTATCATTTCTTTCCGAATGTGTAGCCAGAGACTATATAGATTGGATGGTGGTGGTACAAACTGAGAAATGGGCAGATTACTTGAGCAACTATCTGGTTGATTAGAATGTGGCATCCCATTTAAACATTCTAACACTTGTTCCTCCTCTTTCCCATAGATCAGGGGTCTTCAACTTTGGACTAAGTCTTCGGTTAGCCCTTGCTTCCATAGTCAATTGTGAGGCATCATGGGAGTTGTAGTGCAAAACATCTGAAGGGACACAGGTTGCTTAACCCTACGGTAGAATTTCCCTTTCATAGATAATACGAGAAAACAACGAAATCTACACTTAGCCGATAACATGTACATAATGTGGTAAGTATCTCTACAAAGTGACTGTGACCAAGAAACTCACCAAGAGGGAGCTTCAACTATTTTTATACTGTAAAGATACACAGATAGGCCAACTTAACAGAAAACAGGGTCTGTAACACATAATATGACCCAGTCCTCGCAGTCATCCTAGGTGTCCAAATGGGGTTTGTCACCCCTTTGCAGTCTTTCTTGCATTGCGAGTTTTAGGGATCCCATTCCTTTTCTTCATTTATTAACTAGTTGCAAGCTTCTGGTGTTCCGTACCGCAAGGACTAACTATAGCCAACAGTCCACCAAACAGTCAGGGAAGCACTGAAAGTCTTCTTGGAGGGATGCAGAGAGAGAGAGATATGGCCAGGAGTCCATTTTGTTGTGCCTTACAATGGACCACTTCTGTTTCTTTGCATTCCGTCTCTCTACTCCTGACATACTCTCCCAGCCACACTCTTGTTCTTCCTCCCACATCCTGGACCTGCCTAGGGCAATTTTGTCCCACCTGAACCTTCCTGGCTGACTGCCTTGGTCGCAGTGGTTGGTCACCATCTTCTAAGTCTCACTATGAGTTGTGTTTTTTCCTCCTACTTATTTTTCCCACTTTTAATCCAAGCTCCTTTCTCCTGGTGTTTGCTTTCAAATTTTTCCCTCAATTGTCATCCTACTAACTCCTCCTTACACAGGTGTCACTCCTTTAGGCCTTTATCCAAAATCACTCTCTTCAGAAATCCAACTCCTGAAGTTACCGCCCCCTTTGCACCACCTTCCATTCCTAATTTTTCCACTTCCTCATCAGCACATCATCCACCTACCAAAGTTATCACCTCCTCTTCAATACCATGTACACCGCCTTGTGTGAACACCTTCTCTTTAGTACCGTTTCTGCCTCCTGATGCTATCACCTTCTAAGTCCCACTTCCACCTCCTGATGTTACCACATTCTCTTTAACACCACATCTATGTCCTGATTTTACCACCTCCTCCTCAGTGCAGCTTCCATGCCCTGGTCTTTAACACCACCTCTGATACCACATCATCTCTTGATGTTACCACCTCATCCTCAGTATTACTTACACCTTCTGATGTTACCACCTCCACCTCAATTTCTGTTCCACCTCCTGAAATTATGAGCTCCTTCTGAATATTATTTCCCTACTCTGAACCCTTGCTCACCAGCCTTTTCTTCCCCATTCCTAAACTGTCTCTCCAGCATCCTCCACCACTCTGACTATGCACTCTCAAATATTCTCTCTTCCCCAACTGCCTCCAAACTCAATCCTCCATTTCCAACAACTCACCCAAATTGACTGGGATCTCTGCCTGTAATAGGGTTATTTTCCCTTGTCCTAGGCTGGGCTCTGATGGTTGTGAAATGGATGAGGGTCTGGGATTGGCTGCATTTCCTAGGCTAGGTTCACCTAAACTTGCTTTGGGCTCTCAAGGATGGACTGTATCAAATGGATTGGCTGCCTTCTTGGAATCCACTTCCCCCTTCTTTTTGCTGTATAGTATCGCCTGGGAATGACACAGATCCTCTGCTTCCCCAGCATGTGAACTTACTGGTGGTTAATCTCTTGACAGTCTCTCTAACACACCTGGATGTGAAAGGAAACCTGCCTCTCTGTAAATTTGCATCTTTGTATCATCTGCAAGGGAACACCCAGTCAGTAGACAATTAGTATGTTTGTATTGTTCACAGATAAACATAGTGCCAGAAAACTGTAAACTAGCTACACTGCATCACTTGCCAGACCTTCCAGGATTTTGCGGCATGAAATGGCAAATTTTGCGGCACAAACCTTTATTTATTGCGCCATTTTTACGGGACATTTTGTATTAACTGGAGGGTGTAAGATTGCCACATTGCAGGAAATAGGCAGAGTGCAAGGCTACAAGAGAGCCAGGGTATCATTATGTATCTTTTGTATTAATTTAATAGGAAGAGTCCCAGATGTTTATGGCTTGGCAGAACAGTGTTTGATTTGGCTACATTTCTGGTTTAATGTTCATGCCTATTTAATAGTATTAACCAAATTGATCATTTTCAGTTGTAATGCTGAAAATATTCCCCTTCTATGTTCTCCAATCCCCCAAACACCCACACACCTCTCTCACCAACACACATCTCACCAACTCTCCATCACAACTTGCATTCCTTAACCTCTCACTCTGTCATACAAATACTCACGTGCTATGTCACACTGTCAAGTCACAATTTGCACTGCCCATCCCCTGCCACACTCTAAATCATACTCCCAACTCACACCTTACACTCTACAATTCCTCCCGCAATATACAGTCCTTCATTCTTTTGTGCTGCTTCTGCATCTTGCATCCTTTCTCCCATTCTATCGCACTCTTCCCTCATCCTTTTTCCCAATCTGCAGCTCACTGCCTCTTTCTGGCCAACCGCTTCCTCTCTGCTTTCTGGCTCACTGACCACACGCTCCCTCTACTTTCTGTACCTCTGCTCGCTCTCAGATTTCTGGCCCACCACATCACTGCTTCCTCTGCTCTCTTGTGCAGTGCTTCCTCCTCTGACCCACTGCACTCCCTCTGCTTTCTTGTCTATCACTTCACATCTCACCCATCACTCTCCCTCTCTCTCAATTTTTTTAAAATGTAGATTTTGACCCAGTTCCTCAAAAAATGGGGCATTTAAAAAAAGAAAGGAGGATATGCTATTTTTAGACAACCCATTTTTGGAAATGAGTAGGTCACCTTATTCTCAAAGGTGACCGGTGCATTTCCACAGGATTGAGCTCTAGCGCAAATTGTGCGCTGGCCAGCTGCCTTGAATGGTGTTCTGGGTTGTTTGACCGAAGTGTAATTATTTGCGACGGAATTGACCGTAGTCAATTTCGCTGCAAATTGATTTGCACTTCAGCCAAACAACCCAAAATGTACCTATCACCACCACCCCACCCCATCCCCTACTTAACTGCTTGGTCGCTGCCGCTTCCCCTGCAACCATGCGGTGCCAGATCCGTCCCTCTAACGCGGGTCGGGTCCGACTCCGCAGGGTCCCTTTTTCGTTATTTTCAATTTTTCTGTCCCCAACTCCAATTTTGAGGAAAAAGGGGAAAACATTTCTGCAACCACTCTAGACCAGAAATACTGAACATGGGGAGCGGGTGACACTCCCGCAACACATGTTCAGTATTTATAAAAATCAATGGAATAGTACTGGACGAAATAGGTGAAATTGTAACATTCCATCGATTTTTGTCATCAAAATGGGCAGTACTTTGAATAGAATCGCTCTCCCGACAGTGTTCTGCAAGTTCCCAGCGCCTTTCACAGGGACAGGCCCTCTAGGTGCCTGCCACTGTAAAATGCGACCCAAAAAATGCATTTTTATCTTGTTTGAGGAACAGAAATGCAAGCAACACAGCAGCGGTTCATACTTTAAAGGAAATGCATGACAGGGTCAGGAAAGACCCTGTCATGCAGTGGCTAGCCCCACATCCCGTGCGCGTAGGGTTGCCTACAATTTCTGCAATTTTTTTTTTTTGTTTGATGTTTTAGTTTTGTCTCAAACTTTTTCATCTTGTGATTCGTGCGAAGTACGTGGATAAAAGAAGAGACAGCAATGTAGTCTACATTGCTAGGAAAGCATTTTTCCTCCATTAATCTCAAGAATGCTGTGAAGGTAAAGGACAGCTGTGAATGTGTATTTGTTATTTTGTCCACTGAGAATCGCAGCCCATCTTTCATCTGTTGTCATTTGCTGTGAGGCCATGTCAAAATAGGCCCCAAACTGCTTGCAGTGGTTGGCGAGAGAGGGACATTCCATGAGCAAATGGAATATGGTTTCTGGTGTCGTGATGATTTCACAGAATCGACAGTGGTTCTGGTTTTTTGGGATCTGTCTTATTGATGCCAAGTAATCATTAGTTGGTAAAGTGTTCAGGCGGATTTTTAAAAAAGGTTGATCTGATATTTGGATCAGGGAATGACAAGATGTATGGTTGCGGTTCATGTAGTTTTCTGTTGTCCTTGTTGCACTGCAAAGTCCGTTTGTATGTATTTTTCTTTTCGATGGTTTTGATCCAATCGTTTTGTAGCATTTTGGTTTTAGCCTGTTGAGGACGTTTCGTTAGAAGTTCTTCCGATATGTTTTCTTGTTCCATTTCTTTGGTTATTGTTTTTTTCCAGGTTTGTAGTATTGTGTTATTTAGAGCAGTTGAGTTAGTTTTCAGAATTTGGGTTGCCGGGGTCTTGTCATCCGACAGTATTTTTCGGTATATGTCTAGTCTTTTCCATCGTACCATGGAACCGATGGATTGGGTAGCTACTTCGTATCGAATTCTCGCCATGGGATATGATTGAGGAAGAGTTAAGATCCTGCGCCAAAATATTGCTTCAAATTTCACCCAGTCTACCTGGTCTGCGTTCATCATTGTTTCCGTTCCATATGTTATGATGGGAATGTATTTTTGTCTGTAGAACATGATGATGGGCTTAAATGAAAATTTTCCATATTTTCTGTGTAGGATGGAGCCTTGTCGTGCGAGTGCTTGAGCCTTTTGTTCTAGGTTGTCTAGCCAATCTCTTTCTGTCTTTGATTGATTGATAATGATGCCAAGGTATTTAAATGTTGTGACATTTTCCAAGCGTATTCCATTGATGTTGAAATCCGGTGTTTTTTTGCTTTTGGTTTAGGTTTCGTTAGAGCCATGGTTTTTGTTTTTGTGCTGTTAATTGTTAGCTCATTTTGTTTCATATAGTCGCTTAGTGCTGTAAGAGAAAATTGGAGACCAAATGGTGTTCTGTCGAGCAAGACGATGTCGTCTGCATAGGACATAATGGGGACCGGTATTGAGTTTATTTTCTGAGGGTTTGTTTGAGTGTTGGAGAGGTATTGATCAATGTCTGATGTAAACAGGTTGTATAAAGTCGCTGCGAGGGGACATCCTTGTTTTAGACCATTCGCTGTGTTGATAGGCTCCGTTGTCAGACCTTGTTTTGTGAGTCTGATTTTTATTGAAGTGTTTGAGTAAAGTTGTATGATGGGTTCTAGGATATTTGCAGGGCAGTTCCATTTGTTCAGTTTAGCCCAGAGCTTTTGGCGAGGTATTGCATCAAAGGCCATCTTTAAGTCAATGAAGGCCGTGTAGATCATGGACTTGTTGTTTATTGCTTCGTGCTTAATGACGTGCAATAGGAGAAGATTGATGTTAGTTCCAACGTTACGTGTGAAGCCTGTTTGTCGCGGTGATAGTCGTCCAGTGGAAGTGGCCCATGCAGTGAGTTGCCTCAAGAGAGCTGTTGCAAAGAGTTTTCCGAGTGGGTCAAGCAAGGCAATCGGGCGAAAGTTCTGAGGAAGGTCACGTGGTCCTTGTTTGTGGATCGGCACTATGGTGGCTGTTCTCCATGTAGTTGGAATTCGGTTGTGTCTGTTTATAATTTCCAAAGTCATAAATTCAGCCCATGCTGCAGGATCTTGTTTAAGGGCAGCATTGGAAAGTCCATCAGGACCCGGAGCTCTTGAGGGATTGAGGTTTTGGATCATGTGTAATAGCTCTTCGTACATGATGACTACAGTCCATTTTGTTTTGGGTTTGGGGTTGAAGTTTTCTTGGGATTGTTGTTCGTGTGCTGCGTACATGGTCGAGAAATGAGTAATCCATGTTTGTTCTGGTACGTTAGCTGTGAGCTTGTGTTGTTTTTGCTGGTTGTCGTTCAGTAAATTCCACAATTCTCTTGTATTATTTGTCTTGTCGGTCTTCATTATTGTTTCTGCATCTGTCTGGAGGAGGATTGCTTGTTGTGATTTCCTCCAGTTGTTGTATCGAAGTTTCAGTTTTCTACTCTCCGTCATGTTTTCTGATGTTTTGTTTTTCTTGAGTTGGCGTGTCTGTTTAGCTAGCTCCTTTTTTCTTTGTGCTATTTCTTCGTTGTAGGAGTGTACATGAGTTCTTTGCGGACGGTTTTTTAATGTTTGGTGAAATGGGAGCAAAATCCATTCATAATTCAACTTTTCAAGATCTGGTTTTGTTGAGGCGTGTAGTTTCATCGGCAGAAGTGATAGCGCTGATTGTGGTATTTGTAGCCTTGAAGATGTGCCAGTAAGTTCGAGCGTTGCAACTTTTGCGTTTTGTTGGCTGATGGTGTGTGAGGTGACAGTTATCTTGTTATGGTCGCTGTGGTCAGACGTTAGTGTTAGAGCTGTCTTGACCGATTCATGAAGGTTTTGCGAAAGAAATATGTAGTCGATAATTGCTGCTGAATGGCCTCTGTTCCATGTTGGGACAAAGGGGGTGGAGTTATCTTTTGCATGATTTAGGAGAGTAAGATTTCGCGTTCTGATTTCGTTCATCCATGTCGCTGCTTTGCCTGTCAGTTGTTCGAGTGGGCGCGGGGTTCCATTTGGTGTGATTAGGTTGATATTGAGATCTCCGCACAGTATAAGTTCGAGGCGTTGATGGGTCGTTACTAAGTTGTCTATTGTCGTGAATACGCCATCGATGAATGCGACAGGTGAAATGGCTGCAGGATTCCAGTACAAGTTCAAGATGGCGATAGTTGTTTCGTCAGTTCCTTTTTTTCGTTGTTGGTGCGCTTGTGTTGTTATGATAAGCAATTGAGTCCAGGGATTTATATTTTCATTGCGCACTACTTTCCATTGCGGGGTAATTTTGATTAGTGTGAGTAGACCTGATGCTGGTCTTCCTTGGTGTTTTTTTATGGCAGGATTTAGGAAGGTAAGATAGCCGTCGCATGCTGGTGTTTCAGTGATCCAAGTCTCTTGGAGACAAATGATGAGATATTTCTCGAGGTCAGGCGAGGGTTGAGTAAACAAATGTAGGTTTCCTCTTGTGTTCCATGAACAAAGTGACCATGTTATATTGTTATTAATTAGTTGTTATGAGTGGGAGTAGGTTGAACTTCTTGAGGAGATGGTTTCTGTAAATGACGTTTCTGGATCATAAATTCTCTTGAATGGTCTCTCGTGTGTATTCGATTCTTCTGGAATTGGGAAGTACGGCGAGTTTGGGTATTTCATTGAGTAATTTTTGTTACGATTTTGCGTATATTTTTTGTAGGATTTTTCCTTGATGACGTTGAGGCCCAGCAATTGAATCCAAGTTTGAGGAGTTGGTCGCGTTTTGTTATGATTAGTTCTTGATCGTCTGGATCAGATAATTCTACAATGATTCTATCTAGGTGCTCTTCGTCTTTGAAAATTATTGAATCGATCTTGTTAGTTGTTATGTGTTTTAGCTGTGGTATCGCTCCAAATAGTCTAAGGGTGTTAGTTCTATTGAGTATTAAAGGTTTTGGTCTGGTAGTTTGATTTTCAATGTGAATTTGGTAAATTTGGTTTTGTTCTAGCGGATTGATGAAGGAAGGGAATGTGCAGTCAGTAGAATCCATTGTATGAGAGGCAAAGGAACCATCTGAGACTTGATCATAGTCATCAGCAAGTAATAAACTGCAGTCGGAAGTATTCGAGGAAATCTTGGAAGTTTCCTGTAAGGGATGTTCTGAAATATCTTCATATTGATATGAGGGTTGTGATTCACGGGTGGTGGAGTATTCGTCAAGAATAATATATCTTGGTGGTGTTGTAAAGTGGATGGATGGCGGTGTGTCATCTAGTTCGCAGTCTTCGTGTGTTGAACAGTTTAGAAGTTCTTCGTCGGTGGAGGGTGAATGTGGGAGGAGTTGTGGCAGTTGCATATTTATAGTATCTTTAGAGGCTTGTAGTCTGTTTGAAGGTTTTGCCAGCTGTGGTAGTGCCTGATCCAATGGTGCTTGATGAGCCTGTATCAGTGTTTTGTCTTTTGACGCTTGTATAGCTTGATCCGTAGATTTTATTGTTCTGAGGAAGGCTCTAGAGCCTGTTTGGTTTTTCTTAGTTGTCTTGGGCTGTGTTGATTTGGTTGTGGGGATTGGTTTTTCTTTCAGGAAGATCTTGAACTGTTCTGGTTTGGTCGCTTGTGGTTGGCAAGAGACTTTGGTCTCTGTTGGAATGGCAGAAGCTAATGACACGTGTTGTTGTGCGAGGCTTGTGTCCGAGGTTTCAGTTTGTGTGGCAGTCTGTTGGATGTTTGAACGCTGAGGTAGTTGAGGTTGAATGCTCTTTGAGACTAATTTTTGGTTTGATTGAAGTTGTTGTTGTAGTTTAAGTAGAGCTAGAAGTTCGTTGTTTAAGTTGGTTTTTTCCTGTCGATCACTTCTGGCCATTTCTGTTAGACGTTGTTGCCATCGATTTGAATGCTCTGCTTCTGAATTGAGACGGGCCTCTGTTTTGTTTAGGAAATTTTCGATATAAATCTGTTTGGCGTGGATCATTGCTAAGAGGGTTCCTTGGTCTTTGATGTTATCGTTCATGGATTCGTGTAGTTTGATGAAAGGTATCATGGTTTGAGAAAGTACTGCCATCAACATGTTTTGCAAATCGATCATTGTAGTTGGAATTCTTAGATTGGTATTTTCGTCGTTTTCCGGTTTGTTGGGTGTTGAGGTAGGAGAATTGCGTTCTGTTGGTTCTGCTAGCGGCATTGAGTTGTCGTTTTTGTTTATGTTATCTGGTGTGTAGAAAGATTCTATCGTGTCGTAGTTAAATCGGTTGGGAATGTTCTGGTTTCCTATTTGGTTCGTGTCGCTTTCTGTCTTGATGATTCCGGTTGCTTGTGTTAGACACGGGGTTGATGTCATCTGTAATTGTTGGTTTCCTGTAGTTGTACTAAATATTTCTTTGCGTTTGTCAAGGCTTGACATGATTGATTCTATTTCTGTTATGTCCATTGATAGTCTTTTTGCTTTGAGTAGAGTTTTGGTGTTGGTAGGTTCTTGGAATTGGGGGCTTTTGGTTGAGTTGTGAGTCTGTAGCCATGCAATTTTGGCTAATCTTGCTTTTTCCTTCTTTGTTTGCTGCAGTGTGTTATTTAAAGAGGTGCATGGTTTGGTGGAAGTTCGTAATTCTTCTGGCTGCGGTTTGATGGGTTCATGGTTAGGAAAGTCTACGTTTTTATAGTAAGGATAGTCTTTATTATAATTGTGATTTTTGAATGAGCAAGTAGTATTGTCCAGTGGCCTTTGTTTTCCGTTGTTCTTTTGTTCGGTATTATCGGTTCGTTGTTGATTTTTTGCTGTGGCTAGTTGCAGCTCGGAGTTGTATGTGTCTTCTGTTGAGCTGAGAGCTTGTTCTCTGTTGTGTAGTTTGGTTGATTTTTTGCTGTGGCTAGTGGCTAGTTGCAGCTCGGAGTTGTATGTGTCTTCTGTTGAGCCGAGAGCTTGTTCTCTGTCGTTTAGTTTGGTTGAGGGAGAGGTCTCTCTGTTTGCACTTGGTTCTGCATGAGGCTGCATGACGGTGTTAAGCAAGATCAATTCTTCGCGTCTATCTTCAGGGCGGTTTTTCAGTAGGTTGTTTGTCTTTTCCGGTTGTTCTTGTGTAGGACTGATGTTCGTATCTTCCGATGGTTGTAGGGCTAGATCTCTTCGAAATGGTAGTGTTGTTATTTCGTGAGATTGTTTTGTGTTGTCGGGAATCTTGGGGTCCGTTGGTCCGGGCGGGGGGTTTGCTTCTTCGTTAGTTGAAAATGCAATTTTGCCGTCTTGGGTGTATAATTTGTTGGAGACCAGTGTTAGCGGGGGGTTTTGGTCATGATTGATTCGGGTATCATGTAGTGGTGCACTTGAGGCGTCTTCTGCTTGGGCAATTAGCTGATCATCTTCGCTGGTATTGACGCGGGGATTGTTAGTGATATGTTCCGAAGTCTCAGATGTGTTATGTATTTGGTTTTGTATGCTGGTTTGAGGTTGCATATCACGGTGGTCATTTGGTAGCCTTGTTGTCGCACTTGTTGTGTTTGTGAAATGGTCTATATTGAGCAATTGCTCAGTCTGATTGTGAGGTTTGCGTGAATGATGATGTTGTCCTCGTGAAAAGGATTGTTCCATCGTGAGTTGTGACGAGTCCAAGTCAGATTGGGCAGCTGTGTTAAGTTTTGTTCTCAGTCTCGTCTTCGGGCGGGCAGCTGGTGGTTGCTTGGGACGAGTTTCCAACAGTTCTGCTTTGTTTGCTGACGGATCTGTTGTGTCCTGACGCGTTCGAGGTTTGATGGTGGTGATTTTGTTCCTCCTAGAAGTTCGGTTGAGGTGGTGAAAGAGTTGACCTCAGGATCCAAGGGACTGTCCCTTTCGGTCTCCTTTGGAGGTGGTAACTTTATTCCTCCTAGAAGGTTGGTTGAAGTGGTTGGATAGCTGACCGCAGGATCCAAGGGGCTAGCCCTTTCGGTCTCCTGCAGTGTACCAGAGTTAGGAGTACTGATGTGGTGGGGGATTTCAGGGGTAGGTTTTATCTGTTGAGGGTCTGGCACGCACAAGATCCAAGAGACGCCCTTTCGTTCTCCTGGGTGGGAGGTGGTGTGGGCAGGACTGTCTGTTACCCAGGTGTATCCTTGTAGGTTGCTCTTTCGCTCTCTCAGAGCGAGGTGTTATCAGGTAGAAATGTGATCTGTTAAAGGTCTGGTGGCCACAGTATCCAAGGGGCGAGCCCTTGCGGGACGTAGATGATGTGTGGCGGCTTGTCTATTTCCAAGGTGTATCCAGGAAGGATACTCTTTCGATATCTCAAGTCCGGGTGGTTTCAAGGAGAGATGTTGTTTGTTGAAGGTGTGGCGCTCACGGGATCCAAGGGAGGAGCCCTTTCGGTCTCCTGGGGCGCAGGTGTGTCTAAAGGAGATGCTCTTTCAATATCTCACATCCAGGTGTTGTCAAGGAAGGATGTTGTTTGTTGAGGGTCTGGCGCTCACGGGATCCAAGGGACAAGCTCTTTCGGCCTCCTGGAGCGCAGGTGGGTTGGGCAGGCCTGTCAATGTTCAAGTGGCGGATCTCGTTGAAGCGAGCAGCAGTGTTGAGTTTTCCGCAGGTTTTCTCCACCGAGATGCGTATGGTGTATGCAAACTGATTAGCAATCTCTGGGACGAGTGATCAGGAAGTCCCATGTTATCCTCAGTGGACGTCCTGGGCGTGAGGTATTGCACTGCAGGACTGTGTGAGAATTTCGATGAGATGAAACGTTTACTGCAGGCTTTAGAGACGTCGAAGAGTCGCAGCTGGGGCGTAGGTGAAACTTGTGTTCGCGCGGGGACCGGCAGTCGCAGCCAGGGGTACCGGGGAGCAGACTGGGCCAGGGGGGCTGTCGGGCGTAGGACGTAGGTTTCACCTGGTAGGTGGGTAGTTGGCGAGGGGGGAGCGTTGGTGACACGCTGTCCGGAGAGTGCAGCTTTCGACAATAGAACAGTTGTCGGAGGAGAGAGGGAATATCAGCTCAGGCTTGGTATGATGGTAGTGTACTGCGGTTGTTGTTTTCACAATGAGCTTCTGGTTGGTGTCTTTAAATAAGGTTCCAAATGGATATAAGGAGCGGGAGCGCCGCGGAGCCTGCAGAGCCTAAAGACCAAAAGACTCTGCAGCAGACTCCGCGGCCGCTCCGCGGCTTGCTGGGTAATTTGAGTCCTCAAAGTGTAGAAGTAGAAAGAGAACAAAAGGGTAAAGCACACCCTCACTGGAATCAGGAGCAAAACACTGTAGAGTCTCTCTCCAGGCACGACCAAAAGACTCTGCCTGCACATTTAAAAGTCCATCTTGCTTAGAAATGAGGGATGCGCTTTTAAATTGACAGAAACGCCACTTTATTTGATCAAGGAGGTTAAAACAGTAATTTTTGCAGATTACTTTAAAAAATGTTTTTTTTTTTAAGATGCTGTTTTTGCACAAAACGGCTGTTTTTGCGGCATCTTGCGAAAAACACCGTTTTCACTGCATTTTGCGGGATCGCAAAATCGCTATAAGCTGGAGGGTGTGACTTGCAGGGATTCCTTTCTCAGGGAGAATCTCTCTGAGCCTCTAAATGTACTCATTGTCTACCACAGGATGTTTTACAACTGTAGAAGAATGAGTTTTACAGTATCATGTGGTTAAATGTGTCTACCAATGAATCAATGGGCCTCATTACAAGGTTGCCTGTCCAGTAACAACGGTGCCGGTAATTTACCGGCACCGTTGTTACCTGACCGGCAAACTAAGAGTTCTGCTCGCGGGTGCCTTTCAGCCCAGTTCGACCGGCACCCGCGAGCAGACCTCGACGGATGCACCGGCACCATTCCTGAATGGTTGCCGGTGCATCCGGCCTCCCCATTCCCATTGAGTCCAATGGGACTCAAATGGGAATGGTGAGAAATAAATACCGGCACCCGACAATGGGGATTTACCAGGTCCACCGGGGCTGGAATGCCCTGGTAAGTCCCCATTGCTGGGTGACAGTAAATTCATGACTCCGGTGTCAGCCGTACCAGTATTTACCAGCACAGCTACCACTGGACTCATAATGAGGCCCAATGTGTTTGTTCTCCTTCTTGGGGACTTTAAGTTCTGACTGAAGGGACCTTCAGGCCCTTTCATTTGGGGAGAAAGTTTGCATGAAGATCTCATGTGACTGCCCACTGCTACAAGACTGGGGCCAAGGGAGAGTGACGAGAGGATCCACGCCCCAGGGCCCATCCTCCAATAGCTTGGACAATTACCCGGCCCCTGCGTCACCCCTTTGGTGGTCACCATATGTAGGCAGGAGCCTTTGTTGAAATAGAGTGGCATGGGAACTATTATCAGTCTCCCCATCTACATGCAAGAGGAACTGGGCCATGAAAATCCCCTGCCCCAAGAATGGGAGGCCTAGCCATAGGACAAGAATGGGAGGCCCAGCCATAGGACAAGAATGGGAGACCCAGCCATAGGACAAAGTTCACTGTCTTTATTAACAATTAAAAGGACAGGGATTGCAACATGAGCAATGCAAAATTCTTCAAGTGCTCTCGCTCTTCAAGCACCTGTTGTTCCATTTTGTTAACCAGTGATGTCACATAAACAAAGGTACATCCCAAAAACCTAAGAGGGGAAAGGATTGGTTAGTGAAGCGAACTACTTATGCCTTCCATGAGGGATTATTATGTTCATTGGGTAAGCCATATCTGATGCCTCCTCCTGAGACCACCTCCCTTTGTCACAAATACAAAGTTACAGTTTAGTATAAAGGTGATTGGCTGGTGCAACATAGTGTATGCTTAGCATGGAAGGTGATTCGGGATTGGACAGAAAGGGTGTTCTCAGTCCTGGAGCTTTGGACATTTACCAGGCCAAGGGCAACTATTCAAGGTAGTGGGAATGACCTTGAAGGTTCTGCATGTTTCCAATAAGATACCATCTCTGATCTTCAAGGCCCTGAGACAGAACATTAAGCTTTGAACCTGTATAACTGTTGTATCCTTTTACCTTTGTTCGATGGGAACAGTTTTCTCCATCTGCCTCGAATGAATAGGCTCTGTCTCGTAGAATCAAGTCATGTGCGAAGGGACCACGAAATGGAGCTCCTTTGCTTGCAATTAAGAGGATTTTTTTACTGTCTCTCTCGCAGGTGCCCTATTTCTTCTGTTAACCTGAAACCTTCCTTAGCTACTTGTCCTTGGCAAGGCTGTGCTCGGTGTCTGCACTGGAAGACTTGCCTGCATGCTTCAGCAGGATCAGTCTGTCACCCTGCCAGCCTTTCCCGGTATTCTAAAGTTTGTCTTGATTTTCCCATTCACTCCAATGTACTGATGGCTTCCATCTTTACTTGCATGGCCATCCATGTTAATTACGGTTAAGCGTAGGGAAGATGTTTATATGTATTGTCATGCATCTTGCAGTTCCCGCGTAACAACAGTGTGTCAGTCCTCTAACTATATGATTCATAAGCATATTCTTTGTATCTAAGAGAAATGCGGCCTAAGTGTCTGTGCAAATTTGTGCTGGGATGCCTATGTGCTTCATGTCTAAACATATCTATGTCATGATGTCAGTCGTGATGTCTTCAGCGTTATTCAAGGTTGCAGTCAGTTAACTTGTTCGATTGATGACAGATGTATCTCTTCAATGCTATAATCCGGGTATGGTCTGATTGTTTGTCTGAGTGAGTAGCACTTCTCACACCTGTGATATAGCAATGATTTTGAGGGAGGGCATAGAAGTGATGAACAACTATAATTTCTCTGTCGCCACGTTAAGACTGGAATAAGCGTAATGAGGGCCATGTTTGGGTCTCCCTCTTCAATCCTCCCTCTGGTCAACAAGTCGACCAAACTCCCTAGACAAGCCTCTCTATACAAATGCGGTCGTGGGGCCCAGACCTTTGTCACTCCTCCCAGATGTCCATGGTACTTCACATGCTTGTCTAAGTTCCAGGTCATGTAGCTGCAATCTCCATCAGGGTTGCACCATACCCATTTTCCCCAATAGTTGTGTGTATCTGGGGTAAAAGAGAACGCTGTACCTGGCGGAACAGAGGGCACTGTGTCAAGTGTGATTACAATATGTCAAGAGTCTGTGTCTCTCCATCTGTCTTCGTCTCTACGTCCAATAATATTTTCATCCCTATCATCTTTTCAGTAGTCTTCTTACACTGTGATATAGCTACTCTATAATGCAGAAGACAAATAATACTATTATAAAGGCTGCTATCAGCACCTTCAGTCCACTAGCCATCCATGATGGTATTCAGGAAAAGATGTATGCCAGCCAGTCTTCGTCATCTCCTATTGTCACTCCATTCTAGCATGCAGGTCTGATCATAGCTGTGAGAAGGTCCAGGACGTGTCTGTTCTGTAAAGTCATCACCTGACAGCTCTCAACCATTCTTTGATGGTGTTGAACCCCTTAATGGTCGCGTTTATCATCTGCAATAGTTCCCATGTGATGATCTGGAGCCACTTGATGTTCGTATTGGTCTGGTCTGCTGGAACGACTGAAGCAAAGAATATCTCTGTCCTGCTGAATAATCTGTGTTCTAGCTGTAGTGTGTCAAGTGCATCTTCCATCTTTGACAACACATAGTTTCCTCTCTTTACTCTTGTCAGCTCTACAGATCTCTTCTTCCTCTGGTGTGTATCCATTTTGGAGAATCCATCTACTTGTATGTCTTTTTTGTGGCACTACTCATGCTGGTGTGTTCAGCTGTACTATAGGGCTTATCCCTCCCCAGTTTGGCGATACTTTCATGCCTGGTATCTTGGATATTTGCTTGCATCCTTTATTCTCTCCAACATTCACTGGGCCATCATTCTGGAAACACAAGGAAGCATGCTCAAGTGGTATGATTGGCATGGGACCTGCTTCGTTTTCCATCATGGTGAGCAGTTTTACACTTGCTGCCCATTCCTTGAGGCAATCGTCATTTTCCTTCTGCACCACTTCTACTGGAGCGTTCAAAAGTGCATGTGCTTTGCTTCCTACTATTGCTTCCTTCCATCCTTCTGCTGTGAATATCTGCCCATATACTAATAACTTGGGTCTTTCCCAGCATCCTGGCATTCCCCAATCTTTCTCTGTCCTGTCTATGGACATTGCAATTCCTTTTGTGTCACTATTCTGGCTTCTCCTTTGTTTGGGCCATCAGGAACATACTATATTGTCTTGTCATTGCTCCAAAAGTCATCTATCATTTCTAGAGTCTTGATATAGCTGTCTTCATATGTGAATGTCCACTGCAAAATCCATCTCAGTGTAGACATTGGCATTACCACCACCTGCATGTAGAGGAGGTCCCAAGCACGATTTACACTCCAAACGGCCATTTTCAAGTACCACGAACGTTCACGCCAAAATATGAGACGTATAATGAGCAAATAAACCAGCAGAGAGACACAGTTGGGCTCTGTCCAGTACCTATCAAAAGAACAGCACCCGTTGAAGTACCGACATCTTAGAAAACCTCGACAGTAAGGTACCCATTGAGAAAGCCATATCGACAAGTGAAACAGAATGACGATTGTCAGAATGATATCTCTGAAGAAGCTAAAAAGATACTGAAGGAAGACAAATGGTGGCGTCATAAGAACCTGAACTGACTCACATATAGAAAATATGATGACCTGTGAATGATGAAAAAGAGACAAAACACCATGGATAAGTGACACCCTGAGTCTAAAGTGAAATAATGATGCCAAATGTCAGAAACGTATGCCATGAGCACGATGAAGATATCCAGTTAGTTTAAACGTGTACATATGCAAGGAACCGCAAGAAGCAAAAATTCATGAGGCTTGCTTAAGCTTAGTAGTAAGATAGATTGTGGCAAGCGCCACCTATACATATCTTCCTCAAAAGGAACACTTTAAATAAGTATACTTCCACTATGCACAAGAGCAGAATCAACCAAAGGTTACTAAAGGTCTCAAGAGGAGAACCCTGCAGCAAGCAAATTAAGAATTAAAGACAGAGAGAAACTCAGACGAAAGCAAATCATGCCAAAAAGCCAAAGTCATATCAGCTGAAATAGCCCAACAGTGGATACAATGTATGAAAAAATGAACAGAGCATCCTGTTCAGAAAGTTCAAGATAAGCCACAGAAGGCAGATGGCTGCCATAATTAAATCAAATACACAAATTGCATGAAGAATAAGACGATTTTACGGTGTCAGAATCACGTGACCAGCCGAGCGAGAAGGGATGAAACTTTCACACCTATGCATGGACTTGTGCCATGCACAGATGTCTTAACTTTTCCAGACCAAGAAGCAGTCTCTAGGCCAAAATACAAAGAAAAAATTGATGCATGACCACTGAATTGATGATTGATTGTTGCAATAATTGGAGGGAGGCTGGGGGTACAGGTGAACTCCCTGCACCTGGCAGGCCATTCTGCAGGCTGCTAAGCAAATGGAAAAGTATGAGTGGGGTTGTTGGCAACCCAATCATAGAGAACCAAGCAAACTAGGGTCTTATAGTTAGTAGAACCAATGAGATGTCGTACTTTTAGTGACGCCTACAGTAGCCATTTTGAAGGAAGGGCTTAGATGCCCCACTTGACAGTGTTTATCTAATCCCCTCACTTCGTTACCATATACAGGTATAGCACCTATATTAAAGTTACCTTCCTAGAACTAATAGAATTGCATGCCCGATTTTGAGCGTTACACGTCAGTGTTGATGAGTTTTTAGTATAAATGCTGTGTTTTTTATTAAATTAATTGGAGTTGTTGAAGTGAGACGGAAGATCGAGCGATTGCTGATATTCATGAACTCCCTGTTTTTTGTACTTGCCATTAAACAGACTCCCTTTGCCAAACTATTGAGTTGTCATTATTGATTTGATGCAAGAGTATTAATCTGCATCCCCATCCATCTCGAGGGTGCTGATACTCATCTTAAAGTGTTATTGGGAAACCCCCAGCTCTATGGGCCGGTTGGGGTCCTAGTGCACACTTGATAGCAGAGGATGGTATGGTTTATCGACTATCGATTAGATAACACACTCATTGGCCGTCGACACAAGTAACTCTAGGTCCTCAGAAATATCACAAGTCCTTTGCCATCTGGCTAAGTAGACCGAGAGGCTCCCTGTAGGTTATTTTCCCTTGTCCTGGTTAGACTAATGTGTAAAACCTGCAGGTTGAGATCTGAAGGAACCTGTGCTTTCTCCCACAAACCCCTTCCCACTTCTACGAGCAGCTAATTGAGCGAAAAGCAAAGAGAGGCGGTAACGAAGGCGGTGATCCCGAGCATGCAGAGAGGAAAGAAATTGCGAACAGTGAGTGAAAAAAGACTGAATACTTTGGCAAAAAGTTGCATGCCTTAGAACAAGTAAGGGAAGCTAACGGAGGGAGGTGGGACAAAAATAACGAGCTAGAGAGAGGATACTGGGAGGTTAACCGAGCTAGAGGATACGCCTAGATACCTGCGCTTTAATATTACGCTAGAAGAAGCCTGCATTCAAAGTCCTGAAAAGATAGGGCGAAACCAGAATCGATGAAAGAGGCAGTCTGAAAGGGATGGGCTTACATTCCATGTTGGAATAATGATAGGGGCATGAGCTTCATGTAGCCGTCCGGAGTCTGTCTAGTCTGTCACGTCTGTCTTGTGTTTTTCTTTTTTCTGACATCATAAAGTAAGAACATTTTTGGGGGAATTAACATGAAAATTGCGCGATTGTATAGCCAGGATGTTATATGATATAAATTGATGGTTGTTGTTTGAAAACGTAAAAATGAAATTTTATGTGAAAAAATGGGATTGGAGCTTGCGACAATTGGTGCTCGCTCATATTGTTGGTTTTTTTTAAGAAACGTAAAGCATAACAAAGTGTTATATGACGAAAAGGTAAACAGATTTAAGCATGGAAGACGTTACACCATTAATACACTTGTGCAAACAGCTGCCAAAACACGCACCTAAGCTGAAAAAGTACAGTGCAGAATGGGTTAAAGGAACTGCCCACAAAATGTTTATGCCATGGCCACAGGTTGGATCTCTATCTAAAACGATCCTGCAGCACATGACAACATATTTGCACGCCACATACACTGGCAAAAAGTTAAACAAATGCTTAGATAGTTTAGAACTTTGGAAAATGTAGCAAGAGGAGGAGGAGCCGCGTTAGATTGGATACTTAACACATGCACAGAGGGGGGTGAAACGCCTTCTGCGCCACCCGCCCCATCTGAACCAAAAAGCAAAGACAGTAAAGACGAAGGATTATACCCGCTGAAGGAACTTAAAGCAGCCACGGGACATAGCAACCCAGCATATGAGTCACCTATGCAAAGTAGTGACGAAAACCCAGACAAAGATAGAGACAGAAATATCAAAGTCCAGAGGGACAAGGAGAGGCGCGAGAAAGAAAAAGGAGACCAGACACAAGCAAGTACATCTCCAGATATGAATAGAGAGGGAAAGAGATGGAAAGGAGATGAGGACAGAACTTATGAGATGGCATTCACACAGAATGAATGGATGGGAGGTCAGATTCTATTGAAACTCAATGGTAAAGGCATTGAGGACTTGAGACAAAAGGGAGAGCCACACGATTCAAAAAGGAAAGAGAAGGAAAAGAAAAAAGGATTGAGAGACGAGAGAATCAGGAAAAGAGATAGACAGCAACGAGAGCAGTTGTATCACGAGAAGCAAGAAAGTAAACACGATCATAAACCAAGAGCAGCTAATGATCAGGAGAGGCAAGAATAACGAAGAATAGAGGAAGAAGAACAAAAGAAAAGGAAGAAGAGAATAAAAAGACGAAGGGATGAGGAAATACAAAGGGCCAATGAACGCAGAGATGCAAAGAAACCAGAAGAAGATAGGGTCAGAGAAGAAGCAAGGAAGCGCAGAGAGTTCGATGATGACATAGAACGTAAGCGAAGACAGAGAACACGAAATCTTGAATATCTGGAGAGAGAGGTTAAAAAACCCCATCCAGTAGTAAACTGGGAAGGCATAGTAGAATTATTTCCTGAGTATGACTCAGTACCAGGCATGGCTAGGGCAAATATCGAAGATGACTTCGACACCAGAAGCATCAGAGAGACAATCGATAGGATATATGATGAAATGGGGCTAGAACAGGTACCCCAAGGGAGAGGAGAAGATGAGCGTCTTGAGAGCAATCAGTTGTATGACACTGAGGACACCTCCAAAAGTAGCAGAAATAGAGAGCTGTCCCTAGATAGGTTGACACTAAATAAGATTGAGGAAGATGAGAGGAGTTACACGAGTTGGGCGCAGCCAATATCAGACGCGGAGAGAGAGGAATGTGAAGAAAAGGAAGATGAGAGAAGACGCGAAAAATGCTTCTCTGCAGGAAAAGGAATAAGATGGTCAGATTCTAGTGGATCTGCACCTAAGGCATCAGAATCAGCCACA